>NC_141617.1:36813974-37152307 GCF_047967505.1 Dipteris shenzhenensis
TAAATTGACTGCTAATGATCAGAGGAAATTGCATAAATGGCAGATCAGGGCAAGAATGAAACCCCTCATGGATAAGGGCTGCTCATCAAAAGCTTTTTTCCAGGGCTTACATGCTACTCGAAAGAAATACTCATGTCTAAGGGTAAGGAAGCTTGATGGCTCTTGGACACACTCTTTCTCTGATCTCCAAGATGAATGCCAAAATTACTTCCAGAAACTGTTCTCTGCTCCTGGTTCCCCATCCAATCAAATGACTGATGCTAGGACTGAATTCCTCCAATATGTTTCTGAAATAGTGGAAATGGATGATGCTCTTATCTTGGAGAGACCTTTTACTGACACAGAACTTGATAATGCATTGTTCCACCTCAGTAAATACAAGTCCCCTGGCTGGGATGGCCTTACGGTGGAATTTTATATTTCCTTTTGGGATGATTTGAAAGACATCCTCTTGCAAATGATCAATGTTGCCTGGCAAGAAAATCAGTTGCCGCACTCTTGGAAGCATGGCATAGTCAAACTTGTGCCCAAAAAACATCTGTATGACCATATTTCAGATTGGAGGCCTATTACTTTGATGCCTGTAGTTTACAAACTCATTGCCAAAATGCTTGTGTATAGGCTTCACGGGCTACTGAATGCGGGACTTCATCCTCATCAATATGGGTTTGTGCCGCGTAGACAAATCCATGATAATATCTCCAATGCCTTGACTGCAATTGAATATGCTAAGTATTCACATCAAGATGTGCTCATATTGCAGGTAGATATTGCTAAGGCATTTGACACTGTTCAATGGGATTTTATCTCTCAAATCATGACAAAGATGGGCTTTCGTTCCAAGATAGCAAATGCAGTTTACTGGCTTTATTCTGGCTCTACTTCTCAGTGCACTCTTGGGGGTCATCTATCTCGGTCATGGACATTGGGCAGATCATTTAGACAGGGCTGCCCTCTTAGTGCTCTCTTTTATGCCATTGCGACCCATCCCCTCTTAATGTATCTTGATCGTCTTACAAACACAGGACACATGACTGGTCTTAAAATCCCTGGGGCTGCATCTTTTTTGGCACAAGCATATGCTGATGATTCCTTATTTATGCCACAGAATTCTCCCCGGAAAGTTCACATGCTCATGAGCACCCTATCATTGTATGGTTTGGCAGCGGGATTGCATGTCAATTTTGACAAATCTAAATTGCTTCCCCTGAAACAATGTGACTGGCATTCTATTCTCTGGCCAGGTCAGGTGGTGCATTCCAAAGATGTAGTCAGGCATTTGGGATATCCTATTGGATGGCATATCACCAGCAAGCAGCAGTTAAAATGGATCTTCCAAAGACTTCAACATAAACTGGACTACTGGAAAATTTCTACTTGGCCTCTTCATGTCAGGCTCAGAATAGTACAGTCCATTGTAATGTCCTATATCCAGTTCTTTTTGCCTTTACTGCATTGGTCCTCCAGAGATATTTCAGCTTTTATGTCTCAAGCAATGGAGATGTTACGGAGGACAAAAACTGTTGTGAAAGCATTGAGACTGATGAAGATGGAAATGGTGTGCTCTCCTAGGATGCATGGTGGACTCAATGTCCTCAATATAAGATATCATGTACTTGCCAGGAAGGCGACTATGCTCCATACTTTTTTCCGCCAACAACAGCCATGGACTTGTATGATAGCATCCATGTGTGTCAACATGAGGACTTGTGCTTATGGTCATTGGACTACTGATCATTGGGAGGTTGTCATTGGGAGATTTGTAGGGAAGATACGTGGCTGTCCTTTCTCTACTGCTCTGATACTTGACTGGAAGCAAGTACTTTCTAAGGTCAAATGGGCTCCTGATAATTGCTCGGGGACAAACTCAATGAGGAAAGAAAGTATTCATTGGAGTGCCATCTTTGACATTCCACTCACTTTATAGGAACCTGTCGGGCATACAATCTCATGAAATTGGGAATCAGATACATACATGATGTGGTAGATGATCAGGGCTATGTTTTATCTTTTCCTCAGGCCACTGCTTCCTATGCATTGGGAATGCACCATAGGTCCATATGGAAGAAAATTGCTGATCTATTACTTCCTTTTCTACCTGTTCCTCCTATGGCTCACACAGACAGGCTTATGGATTGGCAATTGCAACCCTCTGCTACATGCACGCATCTTGTTCCTCTTCCTGCCTTGACCTCCATCAAAGTCTACAGGCTTCTTCAGCCTGCTCCATGGATTCAGCAATATGCTAATACTCTGTGGCATATACGAAAGCCCCTCTCATGGTGGCGGAAGAATCTCCGGATATTATGGAAGTGTAAAATGCCATTGAAACAAAGACTTTTTCTTTGGAGATGCATGACAGGCACATTGTCAGTGGGAGTCACGCTTGCCAAACGTCGCATTGCACCATCCACATGTTTAAGATGTCAGGCTCCTTCAGAGACTGTCCCTCATTTGCTTTGGCACTGCCCGTGTTCTAGGAACCTCCTCGGGAAAATTTCAGATCATCTTCGGCTCCGTTTCCCGAGTCACATTTTTGGGAAACATTTCTGACTCTTTGGCAGATTTATGAGGTCTTTGTCTCAATACTCACTATTTCTCTCTTGGGTGAGATATTGGGCTCTTTGGACAATCTGGAGTGAGCATAATTTGGCATACTTAGGTCGGCAGATTCACAAGTCATATGAATCTTTCCGAGCCTCATTGCGGCAATCCTTATATGATGCCTGCCATGAGGGTGATATGGATACTTCTTGCATAGAGCTTTTCTTTTTATGTTTCTGATCTTTGGGATCCTCTCCATTTCGGAGACTTCCCATTTTGTACCCTGTGGCAAGTCCACAACATCCCAAGTCTGATTTTTTGCAATGGACTGCAACTCATCGTGCATGGCATTCATCCAATGCACATTATCCTTTGCCTCTTCGAATGTGGCAGGCTCCTCCTCATCAAGGAGAGCACCTGCATATGCTGATTCCACTGAATTAGCACCTTCCATGTGCCTTGCTGCACTGCGAGTCCTGCCAGATAACGGAGCATCAAGTTTACTCTCCCTGAGAGTCTGTAACAGCCAGTTTGGGACTGTTTTTGCTGCATGTATGTCTGCAATTTCTTGCTGCACCACCTGTTCCACTGCCTGTGGAGGGGGCAAGACATCCTGTGGCGGAACTGAAGCATCTAGAGGTTGCTGTAAATTCTGATTTGCATCAGAAAAATCAGCAGGGGAACCCAAAGCAATGGGTAGCAACCCCTCAAAGACATCCTCTGAAGACGAAGGCATTTGAAAATCAGCCTGAGTGTGAGCTGAATTTTCAGAAAATATCACATCTCTACTTACAATGATTTTGAATGTAGCAGGATTGTAGAGATGGTACCCCTTGCTTTCTGCACTGTATCCAACAAATATGCATTTGATGGCTTTATCTGACAATTTGTGCCTAAATTCAACTGGCACATGTGCATAAGCAAGGCATCCAAAGACTCGGAAGTGATCCACTGAAGGCTTCCTGTCATTCCAGACCTCATAAGGAGTTTTTGTTTTTAAAGCCTTAGTGGGAGCCCTGTTCAAAATGTAATTGGCACACATCAAACCCTCTAGCCAGAATTTATGAGGCATGTGTTTGCTTTTCAGCATACATCTGTCCATCTCCATGAGGGTTCTATTTTTCCTCTCAGCTTTGCCATTTTGCTGAGGGGTCAGCTTGACTGTGAGCTGATGCACAATACCCTTGCCTTTGAGAAAAGCATCAAATTCTGCAGATAGGTATTCCCCACCTCTATCCGTGCGCAATGTCTGTATCTTGAGTCCGGTTTCATTTTCAACCATGGCTGAAAAGTGTTGTAGGGGTAGAAACTGCAAGAGCATGGGCTGCTCTTTTCTCAAAAATATCAAGCTGAAAAAGCCCACGCAGCAGAGTACCAGATAACCTTAAGGCATAGTCAGCTTCCCTGTCTCGGACAGTACATTTGTCATCCTCAAAGATGACCTGAAATCCCCCTCTGTTAAGAGTGGACATTGAAAGGAGATTTTTGGTTATGCCAGGCACATATAAGACATCTGAAAGTCTGAAAATTGAGCCATCAATGGAAGTGAGCTCAACCTCTCCTGTGCCACGTACTGAATATGATGAGTTGTTGGCACAAGTGACTTTCTTACCAACGGGAGGTGGATGCAAGGAAGTAAAAAGACACTTCCTAGAAGTGATGTGATTGGATGCACCGCTGTCAAAATACCATGTATTCAGTGTTTCATTAACACTGAAAGCAGATGCATGTGTAGAAGAGTCATAGCTGCAAGTCAAAAATGCATATGTATCATCATTGCAAGAGGCTGTACTATCCCGAGCATCTGGAACAGCCAACCTAGAATCTGAAATGCAAGATAAAAAGGCATAATCCTGTCCAACAAAGTTGGCTGCAGCATCCCCATTGTCAGATGCATGAGGAGCTGAATCTGAAACAGCTATACCTGAGCTGTTTTTCTTTTCTTTTGCAAGCCTTTTCCTGCATTATGCTATGTGATGACCTGGCTTTTTGCAGTAGTGACAAAAACCCTTCTTCTTGGGCTTACTTGCATCATTTTTAGCCTTTTGTGAAGGCTGTCCTAACCCACTGGAAGACTGATTTACTGATGTCTTTGCCTGTCCCTTTGTTTTTTATTTAAATTTTGAGAGCATGGCTTGTTCACCTGCACGTGAAGCCAAATTTTTCCTGGTCTGCTCTTCCTGAAGCAGAAGTCCTATCAACTCATGAAAAGTGAGGGGATTTGCACCCCCCCTCAATGATAAGTTCAGCGAAGTGTGAAAGCTGAGATAAGACTCAGGAAGAGAATTCAGAGTGGTTGTAATCATCTCTGAATAAGGAATAATTTCATCTATGTTTTAACAATTGCTCTCTGAGATCCTGTAGCTTTGTGAGGTGGACTGACATAGAGTCACCCTCTTCCATATGTGTATTACTCAACTCTCTTTTCAAGAAAGATACCCTTGCATCATTCCGAGCTGCATACATGCTTTCCAAAATATCCCACGCTGCCCTGGAGGTCTTACACGACCGGATATGCGGAATGATAAATCTTTTCACTGAAAGAGAGATGCATGACAAAGCTAAGGCATCCCGTGAATCCCATCTCTTCTGCTCTGGAGTATTGACTGTAGCTGCACCAACAACTTGTCCTGCAGCTGCACCCTGTGCACGACCTCTTCCACCACCTTGTTGAGGAGGGGTAGCAGGTGCAATATCTGCTGGTCGGATCTCATCCCCATTGACATAATCCCATAAATTTCGAGAAATCAGAATATTACGTACCATGAAACTCCAGAGGGAGTAGTTGGTACCATCCAACTTGTCTTCTTGTGAAAGACCACCAAACTAGAACTCAGTCTGATTTTGCTGGGCCATATCTGAGAAAAAGATTGAAGCAGATACAAAGCAGAATTCCCTTACTGGGAATGAAATGCACAACTCCCAAAAAAACACAGCCAAGCACGGGCTGTAAATGCAACTTAGATTTCTGTACTTGCACTGTCAGAAATCTGTCCAAGCATCAAAAACTCTCCAAAATCTGCCAAAAGTGCTTCAAACACTCCAAGAAAGACAGTATGAACTGAATACTCCAAAAAATGCTCTCCCAACACAAAAGCCCCAATTTGTGACTTGAAATTGCAACCAAAAAGAGGCAAAATTACTAAAAGCCCCAAATCTGCAATTTCTGAACAAAAGCCCCAAATTTCAGACTAGATCTGCAGATCTGTCTGTAAAAGCCCCAAATTTTAGACAAAATCTGCAATTTTTGCTCCAGATGTAGCTCCGAAACTACACAATGATTGTAATGTCTGCAACATACAAAATGCCCCAAATGTACTCCCAAACAACTGAACCAAACTATGGTTTTCTGCAAGATGTGCCTGCCAAAGAACACCTGTGGCTGAAGGAAACCCGTGCAAATCTGCAAATACAGATCTGCAAGTACAGATTGTACGGATGAACAGACTGTTGCCACACGTGTGGTACTGAAGGACTGCACTCAGATCTACGGAAGGTACAATTGGTACAGTAAGTACGGACTGTACGGTAAGGTAAGTACGGACTGTGCGGTACGGTACGTACGATCTGGTACGGCATGTACGGAAGTGACGACGCAGGTACGATCAAACAGGCGAGCTGTACGACGAATCTGTACGGGGCTGTACGGCGAATCTGTACGGAGCTGCACAGGAACTGTACGGAGACTTTACAGGAGGCAGTACGGAGGTTGTACGGGAGCTGTACGGAGGCAGTACGGGAGCTGTACGGCACTATACGTCGGGATTCCGTACAGTCGTACGGACTGTACGGACGAGTTGATGCAGGCTGTAGCTGGAGGCAAAGGGCTGGAATTGAAGGGAGTAGAGAGCCCGAAGCTCTTGAACCTGGCTCTGATACCAAATGTGAGAAGATGGTGAGTGAGAGAGAGCAAGAGAGAGTGAGAGCTGGAAGCTTGGAAGCTGAAAGCTTAGTTGCAATAGAAGAGTGTGAGAGTACAACACAATGAGAGAAAGATAAGGTTTTGTCCTAGTGACAAAACCTTAGTAGTCACTAACCATAGTTAGTGAACTAACTGCGGTTAGGGGGAAAAACCTCTTAAAGAGGGAAAAGTGCCCCTAACTAGCTTATTATATTACATTGGTCACTGCTGAATTATATCTATAATTCTAACACCAATGAGGTCGCCCTCAAACTGGAAGATTATTCGGAGCTCCGCAACATGGAGTATCTGAACTCAAAGATGCGCTAAAGTTTTTAGTGATAAAATGATCAATGCTGACGCAATTTTTTAAATTTGTGGTTGCACACAGGGTCGTGGAAACAAACTGCAACTATTGGAACAACTCTCCTATCAGTTATAGGACTGCGTTAAAAAGAGGAGGGCTATGCTAAAAAACAGGCTGTTTTCTTGCCCAAGCACAGACCTTCTTAGAGGCATCGAATAAAGAAGGACCCGCAAAACGAGGACGAGATCACAAAGCCTAGGATAGAAGGATATTGATCAACAGACAAACCCAAGGACTGATGCTCCTATCCACCAATCAATGCTCCATCAGAGACTCCCTAGGCATTTTTCTCTCCCAGTGGCTTTTGATTGGAGCCACTTGCTACACCCACGGTGTTACCTACTTCGCCCGAAGAAGTTAAGCCTCAAGTTTGCTACAAGAGGCATGTTTCCCGCAATGACCCAGCCAGTGTGACGTACAAAGTGTGGCATGAATTACCAAAGGTGCTTGCTACTTCTGAGCCATCCCGAAACATGGATGGGACGGCCAAGCTCCCATCTTACTCCAACTCCTATTCTACAACGTCGGACAAGAGCCAAAAGTGCCTTCGGCTCCCTCCTATTTCGAGGACAGTTGTTCTTCAGGTGGTTTGTAATCTCGACATTGTAGGCCATTCTATGGGCTATCCATAGGTGCCACTTATCCCTTGGTATGTGCCTTGTAGGCCTAGTTATAGTCAGTTAGGACTATTGGTACAGTTAGTTATTGTACCACCTAGGTCAGCTAGGACACTTAGTCCAGTTAGGGCAGTTAGCCCTAGGGTTTTGTTATGTTGACTCACCCTTGAGCCTCCACACTTGTACTTGCAGTATTTTCATTACGGCAACTCGTTTTTTGCCTTCTTGCACTCATTTCTAAGTTTCCATTGCTTCCTACACCCAACAATGGTATTAGAGCAGCTTGGGAATTCATTCCCACAGCCATTGACAACTTTCCCAAGCTGTTTGGCAGCCTCCTGAGCCCTCATTCCTACTGGTCTTGCTGGTTTCTACACACCTGTGAGTGTTTGAGGTCTCTCCAAGCACTTCTGTCACAAAAACCCTCATTTTGACGCGAGAAGACTGCACTTTGGAGCATCCACACCGCGAAGGGAGCTGCGTTTCGAGGTGATTTTCACATTCATTGAGCTGTTTTCTCCCTATACGGACTCACACGTGTGGACAGCGGCTTTTGTATGGATTCCGTACAGCTGTACGAACCTGTGCGCCTGCATTTATTACCCCTTGAAGACTGTACGGAGTGTTTTTCTCTGCATTTAATTGAACATCACGAATATCTAGGTGCACATCCTTGCTCACATGCAATTTCTGCATGGTGATCAGCCTTGGGCTCTTATGATTAGATCTCTAGTCACACATATCAGTATTTCTGCCTTTGGTCACTGGCAAATCAATTACTGGGATTTTTTATTTGGTCGCATTGATGGCACTTTGCCTAGCTGTCCTTTGGTCTCCAGTTTGCTTCTTGATTGGAAGCACGTCCTTTCTCATCTGGAATGGCATGGTCGACAATCTTTGCTGGGTAATTCCTTGCAAGCTGAAAGCATTCACTGGTCTACAGTTTTTCAGTCTCCACTGGCTTTACAGGAACCTCGTCATTCCTACTTTGTTTCTTTCAAGGGCATCACTTCTGTTGCTCATGTTATTCATGATGATGGCTCTGTGCTACCTTTTTCTCTAGCAGCTACACGGTATGGCTTGGGCTCTCATTATCGTGCTTTGTGGCAACAAGTTGCTTGTATACTTTCGCCTTCTGTTCCGATTGCTCCTTTGGAACTTCAGGATAGGTTGGAGGACTGGACTTTGACTTCATCAAGGTCCTCTTCACGCCCTTTGAGGCTATCTCGGATTACGGTGTCTGCATTGTATAAAATCCTTTTGCCTCAACCTTGGGTTTCAGAGAAAGGCAATTCTATTTGGCGAATGCATCGCCCAGCCAAGTGATGGAGAAAGAGATTACAGCAGCTTAGGGCCTACGAAACTCCTCTTCGACAACAGGTTTTCTTTTTATGAGTGCTTCTAGGCATTTTTTCCATCTGGACAAATGTTGGCTTGTAGACATATTGCTCCTGCTCGTTGCCACAAATGCTTGAGTTCTCAAGAGACTGTGCCTCATTTATTCTGGTTTTGTCCATGTTCTCATGAGTTCATTGATCTTCTTCGGCAGCGCCTGCTAGCGAGATTCCCGACTGTTCCTTTTAGGAAGTCTTTCTGGCTCTTTGGTTTTCTTCCACCCAAACCGGAGTTTCATCTTTTCTTTGTTTGAGTTCGCTATCAGGCACTTTGGACTTTATGGACAAACACAAATTGTAAAGTCTTTGGTGATCCCAAATTTTCCTTGTTTGGCTTTTTTAAGCGTTCTCTGCAGCATTCCTTCTTTGATTGCTTGCAAACGCACTGCATAGATCATGATGTATATCTAGCATACACTGAGATTTTCAGTTGATGTACTTTTGGCTGCCTCGTTTTTGAGGTTGCTACTCTTGTAATATAATCAATCAAAAGTTTTCACTAAAAAAAAAATATGTGTGTGTATGTGTGTGTGTGTGTGTGAGAAGGATAGAAATGATAGAGTCTTTGGTGATCCTACTTTTTCACTTTTTTCTTTCTTCGGGCACTCTCTGCAGCGATTTTTCTATGATTGCTTGCAAACTAAGTACATAGATCCTGATGTGTATCTGTCTTATACTGAGATCTTCTCGTGATGTATTTTTCTACATCCCGTTTTGGGATAGTAATTCTGTAATATAAAGCAACAAAATTTTTACCCAAAAAAATTATGTGTGTGTGTGTGTGTGGTCGGCAATCTTTGCTTGGGAATTCTTTGAGAACTGAAAGCATTCACTGGTCGAAAGTCTTTTCAGCCTCCCTTGGCTTTACAGGAACCTCAACCTTCCTACTTTGTCTCGTTAAAAGGCATCACAATCCTTGGCTTTGATATGAAGAATTCAGCTCAATGTTAACTCTGCCCAGATTTACAGGAGAAAGAGGAGCCGACTGTGCACCTACATTGGCAGGTGCATCTAACCATCTGCCCTAGGAAGACAAGTTATGCTCCTGTAACAACAAAATGTCAATACAGCCAATCAAAGCTGGTTAAAGCTCTTGTCAAAGAACCAGTTTCCTGGATCCATGCACCCCTCTGCTAGGAGCCCGTTCACATCCAAGGATACTAGGTGCAGACTCATGAAGACAAGGACTGTGGGCTGATTGGGCTCTCATTATTGTCCTTTGTGGCAACAAATTAGTTCTATGCTTTCGCCTTTTGTTCCGATTCCTCCTTTGGAACTCCAGGACCGGCTAGAAGATTGGACTTTGACTTCTCCAAGGTCCCCTTCTCGTCCTTTGAGGCTATCTCAGATTATTGTGCCTGCATTGTATAAAATCCTTTTGCCTCAACCTTGGGTTTCAGAGAGAGGTGATTCTGTTTAGCGAATGCATCGCCCAACCAAGTGGTGGAGGAAAAGATTACAGCAACTTTGGGCCTATAAAGTACCACTTCAACAACAGGTTTTCTTTTGACAAGTTCTTTTGGGAGTGTTTCCATCTAGACAGCTATTGGCTCATCGACACATTGCTCCTGCACTTTGCCACAGATGTTCTGCTTCTTCGGAGACTGTGCCTCACTTGTTTTGGCATTGTCCGTGCTCTCGTGCGTTTTTTTATCTGCTTCGACAGCGCCTGCGAGCGAGATTCCCATCTGTTCCGTTGGGAAGTTCTTCTGGCTATTTGGGTTTCATCCATCCAGACCGGAGTTTCATCTTTTCTTCGTTTGGGTTCGCTACTGGGCACTATGGACTTTACGGACATATAGGAATTGTAAAGTCTTTGGTGATCCTACTTTCTCTCTGTTTGGCTTTTTCAAGCGTTCTCTGCAGCAATCTTTCTTTGATTGCTTGCAGACCCGCTGCATAGATCATGGGGTCTTTTTGGCATATACTGAAATTTCAGTTGATGTGATTGTCGCACCTTGTTTTGAGGTTGCTACTCATATAATATAATCAATCAAAGATTTCACCCAAAAAAAAAGTGTGTGTGTGTGTGTGTGTGTGTGTGTGTACATATGTAGACATATATATATATATATATTTGCATGAATAAATGCATGTAGAATATCTTGTGTACACCCATCTTTTCCTTGAATCTTCTCAAAGCACTATTGCAGATGTCAGGAGATGAGCCATCTCATGATGAAAGAGCTAGACATTAGGAAAAAGACCTTTCACATGAGAGGATGGGCGAGAAGTAGAAGAGCGTGCCCATGCAACCCTCACATTGGATAGATCCTCAAGGCTCATAGTGGAACATTAGTGTCCAAGAAGGATCTCTTGACCATCTGGCTGATACATGCAGAGGCAGAGGCAGAGGCAAAGGCAAAGAATTCTTAAGCTGATGGAAGCCAAAGAGGATAAAGTCCCGGTCTCATGTACATGGTGGTGGCCCGCTCCTGTTGCCTTTGCCTGCTTCCCCTTAGGCTGGGGAGGAGCCTACTTCCCCTGCGGCTAAGGAGTGGCCTCACGCTCTGTCCTCCTCCGCTCGCTGCCTGGCTCAACATCTACATACATACATACATACATACATACATATATATATATGTATATATATATATATATGTATATATATATATATATATATACATATATATATATGTATGTATGTATATGTATATATGTTTATTTATTTATTTATTTATTTATTTATGTATGTATGTATACACATACATATACATGCATGTATGTGTATGTGTATGTGTATATACATACGTGCATACATACATATATTTTTTTATTGGCGTGCCATAGGTAGGTCTTAAGTGAAGGCAATTCAACAAGAAGCAAAAATAGCCAATTTTTATTTTCAAAAATTCTCCATTTTTTATTGATCCACATGCTATTTTAGCCACCACCCCCCCCCCTCTCTCTCTCTCTCTTTCTTTGTCTCCCTCATCGCTATCAATTCATCATCTCCGCCCTCTTTCACTATTTGGATCTTGGGCAGGCCTTATGAATGATTTGTTATCATTCACCTTGTTTATTTATTTATTTTTCATTTTTACATTTTATTTTTCATTTCATTTTTACAAACAATGGTCAAGATTTACCTTCACAAGCACAACAGAAAGAAGCTCATCTTCTGAAAACTCAGAACGTGCATCCACCTGCAGACCGACAAGTAAAAGGAGACAACAATTCTTCATTTCGATTGTTCCAAAAGCGCATACATTCAGATTTGAATTATCAACTTCTCCTCAAAATGACACAATTCCTCACCTTATTCCGCCGTAGATTGCATAGAGATAGAGTTCCATCACCACTGCATAAAGTAAAAGTAGCTTTAATTCACCAATAAATGTGGATTCAGTCTTTTTCAAGTTATGTTGTTGATCCTCATAGCCAAAAGAGAAAACCAAGGAATCTGAAAAAGAATCCCATGTGGTGACTTTGGAACATGCATTCTTACCTCACAGCTAGTAGCTGTGAATAGCTGGAAGCAGAGTTCAAGTTAAGAATTATAATCACAACATTCACATTTACCTAACAGCAAGTAGCTGAGACGTGCTGGGAACATACTCCAAGTCTGAAATATAATCATCATGGACACTAAAACTATTGCAGCAAGTGTTCTGCCGGGTATCCCAAACCTGCATCCGGAAGAAACTTCATTGTCAAACATTTTTCATATCATCAATTTCTATGGACAATACAGCCATAAGTCTGAAATTCTAAAATTGAGATTGACCTTGATTGCCCCATCATCATCTCCTGAAGCAACAGTATTTTCTGAAAGATTGACCAGGCGATTAATCGAGCTCCTTTACAACAAGTAAAAGAGACAGTTTAGTGCAACAGCAACTTTGATTGCTTCAGATGAAGTCACAGAAGAACAGAGCCGGCAGAGGGATCTAAGACAGTATACCCATGTGCATTAGCTAAACGAGCAATAGCCTGTCCAGTCTCAACATTCGTCGCAAGGATTGAGCAGTCTGGGGATGCAGTCAGTACATCTGCCGAACCAAACTTGAGATCCCATGTAACTAATTTCCAGAACAGTGAAGTGTGCAAAAGAAGTCAACAAATTTCAAATCAAAGGAAAGCGTACATTGTCCTGCTTCCGCAAATCTTACTGCTCTACATGAGTCACTATGGGCACTAATGTTCCACAAGCTGCATCAACCACCCCACACAGCAAATGAATTGACAAACTTTGTTAGAAAGAAAGAGCATACCACATACAGTACATGTGAAGAATAATTCATGAAAAGGAGTCTGTACATATGAGTTAATTGTTGCCGAATCAGTGGGTCCTATATGCAACTCAAAAGTGGCCTACAATATAATGTCTTCAGAGTACAAGAAAGGCTTACAACAGGTGTTGCCAGACAGGAATAACTAAACTTGAGCACTAACAGGAAATGGTATGGCTGACTAAATTAAGAAATCATGAAAATTTAAGCTACATTTCCAACTCGTGCTCTAGAGTAGGCAACATAAAAATTCCAGGCACACCACTCCCACATCAATCATTAGTTGCTCAATTCAAAGCAATAATGTGCAAAAATGGCAACAACAATGTCTCCTGAAAAAGCACAAACAGACTCAATTCCACAAGAACGGATGAACTCCACTAAATCCATTCGCATGAACAAGGAACTTGTCCTACTAGGCAATCAGATAAGACAAACACAAATCACCACGCGCAACATAGCCTTCTACAAAGAGCATATCTAATAACCTGAGCATCTTGTGCCCAACACTTTTGTGTTCAAAAAGGCTACGAAATCCAGTAAAGCCCTTAGTAATTTGTTTGGACTTGTGATGAATCTTTTTTTCCCCACAGAGAAAAGAGCTTTCTATCAATGAACCAAGTATACAAATCAGTCGACTGTGGGTTGCTGATCAAGGAAGAAATGCTAGAGTTGTCAACCAGCCTGTTTTCAGAGAATCTGCCTAGGGGAATTCTCTAAAACAAGGGAGTGGGAGCGACTGCCACATGGGCAGCAACAGATCATCCTTCTTGGGTTTTGGTTTAGGGCAGCCAATGGGGCCACCTGCTGAAACCGGCTTCTAATCACTCAGAGGGCAGTGGAACTAAACCTTTAATCACTTCAGCACTTATTTACAGCCCATAAAGCATATATCACAACCATTAACCATTGCATGATCACCATTTGGCATTTACCCATTTGTTCACAAACAAAACCACTGAAAAAGGGATGGAGGCTAGGATGCCCCTGCTCAACAAACATAGACAAGTGCACCCGATTGGCCCCAAACACAGTGGCGCCCCTTTCGGTATTTCTTTATATTTCACAGTGAAATGATTACAAGTTGCATCTGGGAGACCTTCCCTGCAACTAAGCACGCAGCCCCAATTCACTAAGCCTTCGCAAGGCTTTCAAGCATAGAACACCATCACATAAGTGCACTTAACCCATAGGCTCAATCCAAAGGCATTCTCTTTTCCGAGTGCAATTCCATTGGCTGTCCAGATGCAATCACACACTGCACCCCAGCTGCACTCTCTTTGAGTGGTTTCCAGATGGCATTCACAAAGCTTTTCAAAGCTCCAAAATAAAATCAGCAAAGTACCCAACCAAAGAATGACTCATGTAGCATTGCCTGGGCACCTGTGAACCAAGAAATAGGCAGCACACGAGGCCAACCAATAGCTTGAGAGGGAGAGAGTAGTAGAAGAGAGAGCAAGGGAGTGAGAGTGAGAGAGAGTGACACTCTAGTGCGGGTGTGAAGAATGATGAGCCACACCACAAACTCACTTATGTTTTATTAGGATTAGGTTTACCCTATGACTGTCTTAAGACAGTCATAGGTGTCCTATCTTTTAATGAAGGGTTGGCAATGTGCCTTTACCCCAACAACCTCCCACCTAAAGGCCAATGTGCCTAAAGGGGAGAAAAGAATAAAAATTACAGCAATATACAGTTACTGTATACAAGACCATAAAGTAAGAATGGTCTCATCCTAATCCCATGATGTGGCGGCAATGTGCAAACCGCTCTGTAGGCAAGCTCTTAGTGAGCAAATCTGCAGGATTATCATCAGTATGCACTTTCACAAGCTCAAGTCGCTTGTCTTCCAGTACCTCCCTGATGAAATGATATTTCACTTCTATGTGCTTGGTCTTCTGATGAAAGACCGGATTCTTTGCCAACATGATAGCACTCTGACTATCACAATGCAAAACTGGCATATCTCCTGTAATGCCCAAATCTCCCACCAGCCGAGTAAGCCATATTGCTTCCTTGCAAGCCTCAGTGGCTGCAACATATTCAGCTTCTGTGGTTGACAGTGCAACGCATTTCTGCAACCGAGACACCCATGATATAGCACCTCCTGCAAATGTGAAAATATAACCGGTAGTAGACTTCCGGTTATCTCCATTCCCTGCATAGTCTGAATCTGTAAAACCATGCACCAATGCATCCTGCCTACCATAGCATATGCACAAGTCTTTGGTACCTTTGAGATACCTCAAGACACCTTTCACTGCTTCCCAATGCCGCTTGCCTGGATTTGCCATATACCTGCTGATGACTCCCACCGCAAAAGCAATATTCGGACGAGTGGCAACCATGGCATACATCAAAGATCCAACTGCAGATGCATACGGAACCTTGGCCATTTCAGCCTTATCATCATCTGATCTGGGGCTGTCCTTACTGCTGAGTTTTAAATGTGGAGGCAACGGGGTACTAATGGACTTCCCCCCCTCCATTTGAAACCTCTGCAGTACTTTGTCAATGTACTCTTTCTGTGACAGAAACAAAAGTCCCTTGGACCTGTCATGAGTAATACGCATGCCAAGAATATGATTTGCATCACCCAAGTCTTTCATGTCAAAAGACTTATGCAGTTGTTTCTTCAAAGCACCAATCTCATGCTGAGATTTACTGGCAATAAGCATGTCATCCACATATAGAATGAGTAGCATCAAACTGCCATCTTTTGCCCGTTTGGTGTACAAGCAATGATCGGTCTCACACCGATGATACCCTTGGGACTGCATGAAGGCATCAAACTTCTTGTACCATTCCCTTGGCGCCTGCTTGAGTCCATGCAAGCTCCTCTTGAGCTTACACACAAGCTGTTCTTTCCCTTTAACAGCATATCCCTCTGGCTGACTCATATAGATCTCATCATGAAGATCTCCGTGAAGAAAAGCTGTCTTCACATCCATCTGACATAAATCCATGTCGTCATGAGCAACAAGAGCTAACACTGCTCTCAAAGTAGTCATCTTGACTACAGGGGAAAAAATCTCATCAAAGTCAATGCCCTTTTCCTGCTTAAATCCCTTGGCAACCAATCTGGCCTTATACCGAGGTAAAGCATTTGAATCCACTTTGACTTTGTAAACCCACTTCCATGGCAAAACCTTTCTGCCTGCAGGTAACTGCACCAAGTCCCATGTATCATTCTGAAGTCCATTTCTGACTGCATGGCTTTCTCCCACTTCTTTTTCTCTGTTCTTCCCATAGCTTCCTTGAAGCTGGAAGGCTCACCACAATCTGTCAGCATGATAAAATCAGCCACATTATTGGCTCCTGGAACAAACCTGGCAAGAGGCCGTTGTGCACGGGTGCTCCTCCTCACAAAATGTTCCGGATTAGGCTGCTGTCCAGCCTGTTCTTCATGCATGACGGGTGGCTGTACCACCATATTTGGCTGTACTACAGCCCCATCTGTTGGCACATCCAGTGGTGCATCATTGGCAAAATTATCTGGCTGATTTTCAGCCTGTATACCCTCTTGAACAGGGTGATCTGCAGCAGCCTGCTGCTGCATATAAATGGGCATTCTTTGCTGTCCAACATCATCATAAATAACCCTCCTGTATTCTACAGGTTGCACGGGTTCCTTGTGTACACTATCTTCTTTAAAGATGACATCATTGCTGCGTATAATTTTCCGTTTAACGGGATCCCATAACCTGTACCCCATTTCACCTTCGTCACCATAACCCATAAAGATGCATCTGATAGACTTTGGATCCAGTTTGGTGCGTAGTTCTTTGCGTACATGAGCAAAGCACTCGCAGCCAAATACACGTAAGTGCTTATATGAGGGTGGCTTGCCAGACCACACCTCCTCTGGCACTTTCAACTCCAAAGCCTTATTTGGTGACCTGTTAATAATGTGAACTGCTATTTGCACGGCTTCTGCCCAAAAGCCATGGGATAATGCAGCATAAGACAACATACATCGAAACTTCTCCTAAATAGTTCGATTCATCCGCTCACTTGCACCATTTTGAGATGCATTATGAGGGGCTGTGAGTTCCTGTTTGATGCCCTTAGCTTGACAAAACTGCACAAAAGCATGTGACACATACTCACCCCCATTATCGGATCTGAGGCATTTCAGCCTACGACCTGTCCGATTCTCAACCTGAGCGACAAACTTCTTGAAAGCATTTAAGGCATCTCTCTTATGCTTCAAGAAATAGACCCACACCTTACGTGTGGCATCATCAATGAAAGTAATAAAATATTTTGCACCCCCTAGTGATAACTGTGGCATCTCACACAAATCAGTGGTGCACTAGATCAAGTGGTGCTCTATTCTGGGGAGTTCTCCTCTTATGAGGAGTCACAGAATGCTTGCCGAAAATACAATGATCACAAGTAGGCAAATCTGAAAAAGAGAGAGGCGGCAGATAACCCAAACGTGACAGTTCTTGCATTCCTTTAACAGACATGTGTCCCAACCGGCTATGCCACAATGAAACCTTTGGCAGCTCGGTTATGGCAACAACATGATTACCCACACTGGAAACATAAAGAGGGTACAAGGTATCACTCTTAAAACCCTCAGCCACTACAGTCTGGCCATCAGTAATCACCCATTTGGAATCCCCAAATGTGGTGTGGTAACCACTGTCATCCAATAAGCCAGTGCTAATCAGATTTTTCTTGATTTGCGGCACATGGCAAACACCATCAAGCATAAATGACTGTCCATCAGGAAATACTATCTGTATACTGCCAATCCCTGCAATCTGACATGCATAGTTGTTCCCAAGATGAACAACTCCATGAGTACCTGTGTAGGAAGTAAACCACTCCCTATGAGGAGTAACATGAAAAGAGGCACCTGAATCCAAGAGCCAGGTGTGCATGTCATGGCCATCAATAACCAAAGCATGTGCTATTACAGCAGAAGAGCATAAAACATCATCTATGTCACTGTCACTGTCCTCTGCTGCAACATTCACTGCATCCAAGTCATCTGCCTTGGCCTTGCCTTTGCCTTTGCTTGCATTTCCTGCATCCTTTGTTTCAGCCTTCTTGGCTTTCTGATCCCGTATGAACTTGAAGGACTTCAACTTCACATGTCCCTTCTTGCCACAATAAAAGCATTCAATGTCCTTTTTGCCACGGGACTGACTGCGGGATTTGGACTTACTAGCAGATCTCCCCTTCTGCTGAGTCCTGCCTCTGTCCTGTACCTGCAAAGCATTTGAAGACTTGCTGCCCGCATTATTCTTCCTGCTCATCTCCTCCATAAGGAGAGAGCTCTCTACATCAGCATAAATAAGAGTGGCATTCGAGTTTGACAGGGTGGTCTTGAAAGTGTCCCAACTCTCGGGGAGGGTACACAGCAAGAAAGTAGCCTTGAACTCCTCATCAAGGTTCAACCCCTGTGCAATCAGCTGTGTAAAGATAGCATTGAACTCACTCAAGTGTGAGGTCATAGCTGTACCTTCCTTCATGCGAAGATCGACCAGCTTCTTCAGCCAATAAACCTTACTGGCTGAGCTCTTTTGGGCATACAATTCTTCTAGTCTTTGCCATAGACCATAAGAGGTCTTTTCAGCCTGTACATTGAACACAAGAGTGTCTGAAATAGTGAGCATGATAGCTGCCCTCGTGGACAAATCAAGCTCTTCCCAGTCATCAGCTGCCATATCAGATGGCTTGACACCCTTCACCCTTATGGGCTTAGCAATCTTCTTTAACAGAAGTACATTCAAGCACTGTTCTGCCCATAATGCATAGTTGTGTGCTCCTTCCAGTTTCTTTATGTTCAGAATTGAAGAATCACCTCCCCCTGATGCCATATCAGATGAGGAAAGTACCTGACTCCCTGGAAGTAAAAAGACTGAATAAAAATTCTGATTTCTCAGAAAAAACCTGCTCTATTCAAGAGCCAGAAGCACTCTCAATGGTGCTGTTTTTACTGTCAGTAAAATCTGCAGCAAAACAGTAAATGACCCTGCAAATACTGTACCTTCTGACAAACTGTTCTGAGCTCAAAGAGGCATAAAAACAGTAATTTCAGACTGCTGCTGCTGCTCAACAAGTGCTTAACAGTGCATAATCATCTGACAAAACCACCAACACTGCTGTAAACACTGCTGTACTGACTGTACTGATCACTTCTCCCACCTCAGATGAGGTATTGCACTGAGTTAAATTGCAGAAACCACTTGACAAACACCCCAAAAACAGTAAATGACCCTTCAGCCTGTCACAAAACCTGCAACAGTAAATGGGATAAATCCCAAGCAATCACCCTTATACCAAGGGGAGAAAATGCATCTGAAGATCTCTATCGGTAACCCAAGTGCTATCAAACAAAGTCTGGGCAAAAGCCCCTTGATCTGACACCTGAATCAAGTGGAGAACACCTCAACACTGAGGTAGCATACAATATGAAATCTCTCTGACACTTGTACCTGACAATGTGCAATGCATAGACTGCCCCTGTGTACTCAGTAACAACACAAATCACAAAGTACAAACACCAAGAAGAAAATCTTTTGAGCACTGTCAACGATGGGCAGTTAGGGACCAAGTAAACTCGATGCGCCCTGACCAAGCGTGGCTCAACTGAGATTTTCAAAGTGCGTACAAAGAATGTGACCTGCAACAAATGTCACCAAATGCACTGCGGAAACAAAGCAAATGTGTGCTCCCTGGCTACACACTGCCTCAAGGCATATACTGCAAACACATCCAGGCAAAAGCCCTTTGAAATGGTCACCCAAAACTGAGAATTGCACTCAGTAAATGCATAGAAGCTTCTGCAAAACAAGCATCTGACCTTCCTGAAAGACAAGTAACTGCACAAACACCACCACTGTGGCACAAGTCACCTCAAGCGTGAGTGACACGAGAGTACCTGCTGTACCTCAACAAATGCACAGTATACAGCTAAAATGCTTCAGGAATGTATCAGAAATGCTTCATGTACTGCGCGTACATGCACAAAACAGAGTGCTTCAGCACTATTCCTCTTCCAACAAAAAAGTGTGTCTGCTGTACTTTTCAGTACCTGCAAAGTACCTGCTGTACTTCTGTCCCTGCAGAGTACCTGTGTACTCTCTGTCCCTGTAGCATACACGCTTCCCTCCAAAAATCGAGTCTTTGCAGCAAAAACTGTACCTGCAGATGAGGCGTCCGTACAGTTGTACGGCAGTCCGTACGACTGTACGGACAGTCCGTACGGCTGCCTCGAATCAGCTGCGCCACCCGTGCCTGCGCCCGAACGGCTCCCGTGCCCTCAACACAGCCCGCACTCTGGCTGCGCAATGCGCCGCCGCCCTGCAGCCTGCGAAAAAACGCCGCGCAGGCCGCCTTCACTCCGCGCACGCCGCCTTCACGCCGCGCACGCCGCCTTCACTCCGCGCACGCCGCCTTCACGCCGCGCAGCCCTGATCTGCTGCGCCCGTACCTGTACTGTGTGTAGTCCTGCGCCAGATCCGTCCGTACAACCGTACGGACGACGTACGGCCGTACGGCTCTGTCCGTACGTCCGTACGGTAGGCTAGGGAGAGGAGACTAGGGAGAGGAGGCTAGGTAGGCAAGGGAAGCTAAGGTAGGCTCTGATACCAGTTGAGAGGGAGAGAGTAGTAGAAGAGAGAGCAAGGGAGTGAGAGTGAGAGAGAGTGACACTCTAGTGCGGGTGTGAAGAATGATGAGCCACACCACAAACTCACTTATGTTTTATTAGGATTAGGTTTACCCTATGACTGTCTTAAGACAGTCATAGGTGTCCTATCTTTTAATGAAGGGTTGGCAATGTGCCTTTACCCCAACATAGCTTATAGCAAAAAGAAATTGCAGCAGCAAAATCACAACTCACCAAGCCCTGAAAACTCGAACCAAGTCCTCGAGCATTTACAAGAGCTGACCAGCAAGAATTCCATTGAAAAATGCGAAAATACGCACTTCTGTCGCAAAGTGGGAGTTCTTGGGCTCAAAAGAAGCGTGCTTCAGAGAGGAATGCATTGAGAAGGTTTAGGAGAAGTTTCATCGCCGGAAAGTCCGCCAAAACTGAGAAAAACCAGTCAACCAACGCGTGGGACCACTCAAAATTCAACAGAAAGTTGTAGCTTTCCAAGAGGAGAGGCCCACGAGGCTGCAGAAGCAAAAAGGTCCAGAAAAAGCCACTTTTGCAAATTCGACCAGCAAAAGAAGTGCTCAGCTCTGCCCATTCTACCAAACGCACGAAGGGAAAAGCATATCACTACGAAGGGGAGGCAGAGGGGAAGCCATCGGGCCAAACGGAAGTCGTTGAATCCAAACGGATGAGGAGTTATGACGAAAAACGGAATTCAGGTGAAGGAGGGTGAAAAACCAGTCCAAAATCTCAACAAAGGAAGAAGATGAGAGAGAAAACCATTAGAAGGCCCAGGAAGGTCCACGAATGGCAAAGGAGCATGTAGAAGGCACTAGAGCCACTTGGAACTCTAGGGGGGCCACTGAAGGTACATGGCCCTCTAGGGGGCCCATTCAAAATGCCACGTCATCATTTCCCAACAACCACTCTTTTAATTCCTTGGAATGCCTTTGGGGCCTGGGCCTAGGGATTAATTACGCTTATGTGCTAGGCACCATGCCGCGTTTAATTACACATTATTAAGCCCACGCTTGGACTTTTAAAACCAAAGTTATCACAGTCTACATTAAAGTACTTAGAATTTCACGCCCCAGCAGCTATTGAAGTCTATAGGAGACGCATGGTGATCTAAGAGAGGTCTGCAGCAGTAGGAACAGCAAACAGAGTCTGCCTACCTGAGTAGATGTTTGTGACTTGTTGAAGGTGATGGTACAGATTTGACAAGATTTTGTACTTGGATCTGGAATATATATATGAGATTGTTTGGTTGTACATCAGTGTCTACTGTCTATTTTATCTGAAGGTTCTCTCTCTATATATACAAGCACACACTATAGACCCACCTCTCACAAAATATGAAATCTAGAAGACATGGGTCAACTCTGGACTTCATCCCACAAATTCCAAACGAAGCAAGGTAGATCATAACCAAAGATTTGGCTGTATGCACTCTATGCGACATGCAGTAGTGTGGACACACTTGCTTTCCAACAGTGAACTGTGCATGTGCTACTGGTTTCATGGTGAACTTCGGAGGGGGGGGGAGGTAAGGGGGGGGGGGTTGTATTGCAGGGTGGGCGACAAGAAGGATACAAACAGCATAGGACCAATAATGCTAAGTAGCTTGATGGCCAAACTCTATGGAACCATCTGAATGCAAAAGAACAGAAGGTGGGCGACAGCACCATCTCAAGCTTTCAAACCTAAACATTCAATAGTTGATCAACTGTTCCGATAGGAGCTGTTCCAAAGAGGGAGGGAGGAGGGGAGACAAGGAGGATGCAAAGAGCTATAGAGCCCATTATGGTGAAGTAGCTTGATGGAAAAACAAGGGCACAATCTCAAACTTTCAGACCTAAGCATTCAATGGTTGACCAACTTGTTACAATACAAGATGCCACAGAAGGAGCTGAGGATAAGAACAAAGCATTATACAACTCTTCTATAAACTTTAAGAAAGCATTTGACATGATAACCCGCAAGAAGCTATGAGAAATATTAGGGAAGCTGAAAGTACCTCAACAATCGAGAGACGCCATGTTCAAGCTATACGAAGACGTATTAGCTGAACTGGCAAGGCCACTAACAAAATGGATCAGACTCAGAGGAAAAGCTAATCATAAGCAGTGACATAGAGGTTGAAAAGGTATGCCCATTCTCACCAACTCTCTTTGGTCTATTCATTGATAAATTAGAAGCATGAATGAGATCTCACAGTGGACGAGGAGTACAATTGCTAGTTATTCCCTGCTTCCATAGTTCTGTGCAGATGATGTAGTCATTTTGCCAAAGATAAAAGTAACCTACAAAGACACCTAGATGCACTAAGTCAGTTCTGTAACACTCAAGAATGCAGATGCACATTGGCATACGTCAAAGAACCTGTCACTTTCAAAGAGGTGATATATTCCGGCGAATTGAGAAATGGATACATACCATGGAAGAGGAGTATAATGTCATTATGAAAAACAATGCTTGTTCAGATGTACATCTAATAGCTATTCATAGAGCTATTATCAGCAAAATTTAGTGATAGATAAGCAAATATTTCCGATGGATCCTTTTGAGCTTCCACTAGATTCCTAGCTCAACTCTGCTATGCTCATGCCATGTCATGTCATGTCATGTTAGGCTACCACGTCACATCACATCATGTCACATCATAGAACCTCACCTCACCTTCCCTCGCCTTGGCTCAGCTCTTCTCTCCCTACTCTCTCTCGAGTCTCCACAGAGTTGCTTATTTTCAGATCTTAACCTGCCCAACCAGTATGGCTTGACTGAAGATGCTAGACAAAGGTTTGCAACGAGTACCACGGTTGAATGTCCGAACATGTACGAGGCGTACTGTTCGATATTTAGTGCGGTACGAAAAGAACAAAAAATTCTTGAGCGTACGTTCGATACACCCAAAAAAAAAAGACAAGCTTTTAAAACTTATTGAGACTTGTACAAGCTTTTAAAACTTGTTGAGACTTGATTCTTGAAACACAAACATATTACATAGGTGCAAGAGAACCGAAGATATATCATGATTCATGTCATCAGCGCCACGCAAGTACCTGGGCCCTCTTACAAAAAGTAGTGCGTACAAAAAGGGGGACCAAAGTCCAACTTAGATGCAAAAAGGTTTACAAAAGGTGGTCAAGACTCGGACCTAGGTACTCCTATCACTCCCAAACTACGATCATCTTCACTAGAGGATGATGAGGATCCATGAGACCCCTCACCATAGTGACCCTCACTAAGAATTTTGCCCTCCTCATCATACTCCAGCTCTCTAGCCACGGGGGTGTCCTTAGCAATAGATGTGGTCAATGTTCTCCTACAGCCACGCCTCACATAGCATACAGGTGCCCCACCACGAGCTGTGGATGCTCTGCCGCCACAAGTGCCACCAACTTGAACAGTGACCCTTCTCCCAATACAAGTGCACGATGCTGTCGATCTGTCTCCTCTAGCTCCAAGTAGAGGTTCCTAAAAATCTGATCCTGATCTGGATCTTTTGCCTCCAGGATATCTTATTTGTCCTGCGATAAAGAAGAATTTACTTTCCGTCTCTCCTTCTCTCAAAGAGTTTACCAAATCATCTTTGAGGATGACAGATATATAGTATATGACACAGTGTGAGACTATGCCTTGGTGTTGACAGGCACTCTTTGTCATGTGTTATTCTAGCTTGATGCCTATGAAAAGCAAGCACATTCAGTTTATCTTGTAGGATGTAGAGTTATGGCATGCCAGGTTTTGGCATGTGAATTATGGCAGCCTTATGTTAATGCGAAATTTCAAGATGGTCGATGCCATACCTCATATCGAGGCCCCTCAAGTATATATGTGAGGGCTTTACTTTAGAATAAACACATAAATTTTCTTTTCCCAAGGATGGTGCAGTCCAGGCTGCAAGAAAATTGCAGCTCGAGCGTACACAGTGATATTTGTGGACCAATGCAGACACTCTCTTGGAGGTCATCTCTATTTTGTCACCTTTATAGATGACATTACAAGATTTACCTGGGCGTTTGCTTTAAAGGAGAAATCTGAAGTTTTCACTATGTTCAAGCACTTTGTTTCCTTGTCGAAAATCAATCTAATTCCAGGTTACATACCCTCTCTTCAGATTGAGGGGGGGAGTATATGTCCAAGGCATTGAAAAACTCTTTGGTTGAGGCATTAGACATCAGTCCATGGTATGATACACTCCCGATCATAATGGAGTGGCTGAACAGAAAAATAGGTCACTCATGGAGATGGGGAGATGCATGAGTAAGCCCAAAGGGCCGCCACATAAATTTTGGATGGAAGCCATTATGTGCTCAAATCATATTTTTAACAGGTGTCCCACAAAGGCACTTAAGGTTATGACACCTTATCAAGCTTGGTATGACCATAAGTCCCATGTGGGCTACTTTTATAAATTCGGTTCTGACAACAAGGGTTACAAACTTTATAATCCCATGACCAAGATCGTCTTTTACTAGTCGGGATGTTTTTTCAGAAAATGCAGATCTGCCCCCTGTTGTTTTGAATAGAAATACAAGTTCATCTTATGCTTTTGCCAGGCTGCTGCCCATCCTTTTGATGCTACAGTAGATATGCCTTTGGAAAACCAGAATTGAAACCTTCTGTATTCAGCCTTGAAACCCTAAAACGAATTGGTGATCAGCCTTGAACCTAAAATGAATTGGTGATCAGCCTTGAAACCCTAAAATCGAATCCCTCCTAGTAGAAACGCAGCTTGGATCTTTGATTTGTAGCAGATAATCACCAAGATAGATTTCGGATTTCATAGATAACATGGAAAAACAGCATCTGATAGCTTCATCTGGCAACAGATTTCTTTTGGGAATCAAAACGAACTGAGAGAGGGGCAGAAAGAATAGAGAACACACATAGGGCCCAAAAATAAGGGCTGGTACTCTTGAATGATTTGGGAGCCCGGAGGCCCTTCTTTTATAGACTTGGGCTAGCAAAAATCTAGGCCCGCTTTTAATAGCTACTTTTTGCAAAAATAGACTTTGCTTTTTGCCCACCATGGGGCTACTTTTTAAGCCTTTTCTAGAACCGAGTGGGTCGTTCTTTAATGGCGCCATCTCCCGAGTGCTTTTTGCTTTGAGGACCTGCTTTTTGCCACTTGCTCCAGCTTTTTGAGCCTTTTAGCACTCTTCCAAATCGAATCCCTCCTAGTAGAAACGCAGCTTGGATCTTTGATTTGTAGCAGATAATCACCAAGATAGATTTCGGATTTCATAGATAACATGGAAAAACAGCATCTGATAGCTTCATCTGACGAGGAGCAGCAACAGATTTCTTTTGGGAATCAAAACGAACTAGGAGAAAGAACAGAGAACACACATAGGGCCCAAAAATAAGGGCTAGACCCCCCCGAAGGTCGTTATTGCAATAGAATAAGCTTTGTGCAACTGGCTCATTAAAGAGCATTAGGCTGGTACTCTTGAATGATTTGGGAGCCCTTCTTTTATAGACTTGGGCTAGCAAAAATCTAGGCCCACTTTTAATAGCTACGTTTTGCAAAAATAGACTTTCTTGCTTTTTGCCTACCATGGGGCTACTTTTTAAGCCTTTTCTAGAACCCAGTGGGTCGTTCTTTAATGGCGCCATCTCCCGAGTGCTTTTTGCTTTGAGGACCTGCTTTTTGCCACTTGCTCGAGCTTTTTGAGCCTTTTAGCACTCTTCCAAGTCCTACACAAATTCCAACACTTTAACCCATTAAAGGTTAGTGAAATGCATGCATTCCTAGTTCTGAACTAATCCTAGTCCCTCGTGGGGCCTCCCCACAGTTCTCTTTTACCAATGCAAAGCAAAAGTTAAAACTGTAAAACTTATTCTAGTTAACCAAAGTCAACTTTCTTTGACCATAGTCAATCTGATAAAGACTCCTCTTTGTTTCTTGGGAGAAATACTAATTGGTGACATCCCCTCGACTTCTAATCAGTTGTCCTCAACTGAAAAGCTTCTTGATAAAGCTATTAAAATTGAGGATACCTCCTCTCTTGACATCAATTGCCTAATAGTTCTAATACTTGGCAAGATAACTGCAGATAAACTTGTCTCTGGGTGCTTTTCTTTTTATGTGCGGAACGCAGTCTGTTCTAGTTGGAGGATCTCCTCCATCTCTTCCACCTTAAATGGCTCTTGGAATCTAGTAACTTCCGATCGATCTTGTGGCATTCTCTGCTTCTTTTGGGCGACTGGCCTTCAAGAGCACTCGGCAGCCACACTCCCTTCATTTCTTGCATCTAAAGCACTTGCTTTCTGTACAGAGATTTCTTTGGCATTTCCTACTCTTTAACAGCACTAGGCAGCCATAGGCCCCTCCTTTTCTTGGCATTTCTTACTCGTTAAGAGCACTGGGCAGCCATACGCCCTTCTTTTTCTTGGCATTTCTTGCTCTTTAAGAACACTAGGTCGCCATACACCCTTCTTTTTTTGCAAGTTTTTCCTTTCTTTTTTTTTCTCGACAAATCCATGTCCTTGTTTCCTGTGGAGTTGACGGCTTTGCCTTTCACAAGCCCTGACTCTTGCCATTTATGCTGGTGGTGAAAGGAAAGTGTTCCAAAACAGTCATAAAACTCTAATAATAGAAATCCATCAGTTTTTCCATACTCTAGTTATCATCATCCTTGCAGATAACCTCAATAAGACGGGCTGCTTCTTCCAAGGGCTCAGTATTCCCCTCGACTTCTTTGGCTGCAACTCCACCTTTAATTCCCAAATAAGAGAAAGAAACACTTGGCCAATGATCACTTGTACCGATCCTTGAGCGCATCAGGCTCTAAAGACTTCTCATTTATGAGTAGTGTTTCCCTTAAACGAATTCAAGAAAACAATCCACTATTCTCCTTGCATTGCCATACAAGGGTTAGATCTTCATAAGGCAAACTTTATCAACATTAAAGAGATACTTAGCCTTATATATTTCTCAGAGCCTTTCTTTGTCTTCTTTTCCTGAGAGACCCCTCGAATCTTCTCTCATGGAGTGATTTGCACATATACTATTACTGTTTCCAAAAAGTGTAAACCTCTTCTTGGGATTGCTTTGGAAAGAACCAGTCTGAAATAGATTCCATTCACTGCACAAGTGCTCCCAATTCTCAAGGTCTTCTTCCTACCAAGTACTTATCGTGCTGGTCAGATATAAATGTTGAGGGTTCTCAAACTTTCCAAAAAGACATACATCTGATTGATAAACTATAAAACAATCATTTTGGCCATACTCTACAGGAACCACGATTGAAATCAAAACTTGCGTTACTCAGCTGCAGCCTGCCTTGTGATCGGAAAGGATCCACAATCACAACTCTCATGCTTCCTGGGGTCAGCCATGATGTACTCTACAACTTTATCAATAACAACGAGATTCTCTTCTTCTCTCATATCCATTCCGAACCAAGGATCACGAGCTCCTAATTTGGCCAAGAGTCGAAATAGATCAAGGCTGGACTTGTCTTAAAGCTTCTCTCCTCCAATAAGACTGCAGAACCAACAAAATCTATCCGTGCGGATTAGTCGCTCTTCCACAAAGTTCTCATGTTCTTGGATCATCACCAACAAGGGAAGTGGTGAACCTTCGCTTTGATACCACGGAAACCGGACCAGAAACCCTAAAACGAATCTGTATTCAGAGTTGAAACCCTAAAATGAATTGGTGATCAACTTTGAAACCCTGAAACAGTCTTGAAACCCTAAAAACGAATCACTCCTAGTAGAAACACAGCTTGGATGTTCAATTCACAGCAAATAATCACCAAGATAGATTTTGAATTTCATAGACGAGGAAAAAACAGCATCTAATAGCTTCATCTGACGAGGAGCAGCAGCAGATTTCTTTTGGAAATCAAAATGAACTGAGAGAGGGGGACAAAGAACAAAGAACACACGCACTGGGGCCCAGAAATAAGGGCTGGACACCCCGTGCAATTTGTGAGAGCGCCTCACATCTAGTGTGCATTTGTGAGAGGGCCTCACAGCCTAGTGGGCCTCCCTTGTTTTGATACGAATCCATACAAAGCTTGCAAACCTTCCTAAAATGACTATACCATTAACGCCAAACTTTTCCTGCAAATCACGGGCGTAGGCACAACTATGTTCCACCCAACCAACCCCCTACTGTAGCAAGCTCCTAAAAGATACGTAAGTAGGAAAAAAACCAGCATGCTACACATAGAGCCCACATATCCCTAGATGGATCTAGTCTGCCAAATGTCATCATTTGAGGGCATCTCCTAAATGCATCATTTATCCCTCTCTTGGGATATCATTGAAATCATTTGCCCCTTGACACCTTTAATGCATTTAGACCCCTTAGCCTTAGATCCACCTAGTCTTGTGCCATGTCACCCTCACCAAGGACCTTGACCTTGATTCCTTTTGATCATTTACGTGAAACCCAAACAAATATAATACAAACATTAATCCTTTAAAGGAAAATGTCCACTGACCCTTCCGAGGTCATGTTACCTCAACTTGAGCGTAACATTCCTTCCCTCTTCAGGCATCAGCGTCCTCGATGATAAAGTCTGGGAACACTCTCCATAACTGGTATACGGATTTCCAGGTAGCTTCTGATAGAGGTAAACCATGCCATGCAACCAACACCGTGGGTATCTTCCGATTGCGTACTTGCATTGTTCCTCGGTCCAAGATTATTGTTGGTTTGCATCCTGCATTATCCTCTATCTCCTGAAACAAAACAACACCCTCGAATGTATGCAAAATTTTCTTTAAACGAGAAACATGAAACACTGGGTGCACCTTACAACACTGTGGTAATTCTAATTTATAGGCCACCTTGCCTATTCTTTTTAGAATTAACCACGGCCCACAATATCAGGGTGATAACTTAGCACACTCTCCTGCAATCAAAGACTTTGAGTGCGAAGGAACTCTGAGAAAAACTTTTTCTCCTTCCTTAAATTCTCTAACGGATCTGTTTTCATCCGCATACGCCTTAGCTCCATCCATAGCTTGGCGAATGTTAGCTCTCGCAAGTGCTAGCATCTCCCGCATCTGAACCACAAAGTTCGCGGCACTAGGCAGTTTCTGAGGTACTCCAACTGTAGTTGGATTCGTTGGTCTATAACCATAGTTCAGCTCAAACGGACTGAACCTTGTAGAGGAATGTTTTCTATCATTGTAGGCAAATTCTAACAGTGGCAACCACTTGTCCCATGTATGTTGCCTCAATGACACATATGCTCTAAGCATATCCTCTAAAATTTGGTTGATTCTTTCCGTCTAACCATCCATTTCTGGATGATCCCCACTACTCATTCCCAACTCAATCCTTAGTGTCTCAAAACACTACAGTCCAAAAATGACTAATAAATTTGACATCCCTGTCTGACACTATGAATTTGGGTAATCCATGCAAACGAAATATATGTTTAATAAACAAATCCACCACTTGCGGGGCACTAACAGACTCTCCAGTTGGAATGAAGTGAGCCATCTTGGTAAGACGATCAACTACCACAAGGATAGAATCATATCCACCTTGTGTCGTAGGCAAACCTACAATAAAGTCCATGGAAATGCTCTCCCACCTACCTAGTGGTATTTCCAAAGGTTATAAAAGTCCGGGTGGCTTCACCCGCTCTGCCTTACTTACTTGACACGAAAAACAACGTCACATATTCATGAATATATTTTTTCATTTTTGGCCCAAAAAAATCTCGCTTCACGAGATCATATGTTTTCTCGACTCCTGGATGTCCCGCACATGGGCTATCATGGCATTGTTGAATGACTCTTTGCCTGAGATCATTCTGATTAGGTACTATTACCTTGTCATTTCTTTTCAGCATACCATCTCTTATGGTATATCTTGCATAAGTTTGGCCTTTTCTGGATGCCAGGTCACCCTTTTCCCCGGGTTTAAATACATGAGTCTTAGGCCAAAGGCTCTGGACGAACTTGTCCACCTTTTGAGTTTCTCTAATCTCGGTCATTAGAGCACTCTCTAATACCGTGAAACTCATATTATGCATGATGCGTGACAACGCATCAGCAACTTTATTATCCTTCCCTCTTCGGTACCAAATCGTCAAGTTAAACTCCTGCATGAGTTCTGCCCACCTAGCTTGGCGGCCTCTCAAGTCAGGTTGTTTACAAAAATGTTTCAGAGTATCATGATCAACATCAACATAAAACTCTGATCCATACAAATAATGTCTCCATGTTTTCAGAGCATGGACAACAGCATACAACTCTAATTCATGAGTTGGCCAATTTCGTTGAGAGGGAGAAAGTTTCTTGCTTTCAAAGGCTCTGGCCTTTCCTCTTGGAGAAGAACTGCTCCTACCGCAATGCCACTTGCATCGGTTTCAAGGAAAAACCGTTTATGGGAATCAACTATTTTTAACACTGGACCTGAGACGACAACTTGTTTAATGGTTGTAAACTACTCAGTGCTTTCTATCAATTCAGACAACGGATTTTGCAAAGGCGTTTGAATGAAATGATTGCAAGTTGCCAAACACATATACTTGAACTTAAGAGATTGCAAATAAGTTGGAATTAAGACATAATTATACAACTTATTTGCAATCTCTTAAGTTCAAGTATATGTGTTTGGCAACTTGCAATCATTTCATTCAGACGCCTCTGCAAAATCCGTTGTCTGAATTGATAGAAAGCACCGAGTAGTTTACATTGGTATCAGAGCTTAGGCAGTGGTCCTATACTCTGTGCTTTCTCTTGTTGAGTCTCTCCTTCATTGAGTCATCTTGTCATGATGGCAGCCAATGGACATGACTCTCCTCCTAACCTGCATGAGTTAAGTACTCTCTTGTCAAACATTGCTCAACAGGTTCAAGTGCTGGAAAGCAACCAAGCAGAAACTCATGACATAGGGCCCCAATCCCAAGGAAGAGGCCGTGCGGACAACACCAACTCCAACAAGAAGGGAAGATCATCCTCTTCTTCCCCTTCTCGAGGTAGACGGCGTCATCGGAGTCCATCTCCTTCGAGACGTCCATGGAGACGAAGGTATGCAAAGCATAAGGTACCTCTTGGAGATAAGCTCTTCAAGTTTACCAAGTACAAGGGAGAGGACAAGCCCGAGGTCTTACTGGCTTGGATCCGAGACCTCAAGTATTTCTTTGAGGGGAACGAGTACGAAGACAAGGCGAAGATCCGGTTTATCGTCCTGCACATGCAAGACCGTGCTTCACTCTGGTGGGCAGCTATGGTCAACACTGGACAGCAAGCCCACACCTGAAAGCGCTTCAAGAAGAACTTGATGAGGCACTTCCTGCCTAAGGAGTTTAAAAGAGATACAATGGTGTAGTGGGACATCCTCCGCCAACGCCAAGAAGAGAAAGTCAGTGAGTATGTTGATCGTTTTTGGGATACTTTGTTAAAAGTTCAAGCATTCAGTAGGAACGATAAAAAAGAGCAACAAAGGAAGTTCTTTGCTGGCCTACGGTATGTCGTTCAGCATGAGGTGGACATTGCCACTCCTACTTCTCTCGAAGACACCATCAACATCGCCTTGAAGGTGGAGAAGAAACAATCTTTCTCCAACAAGCGGAACGGCAGCAACAACAAGCGGAAGTCCCAGGGAACCTCTTCCAAGGAACAAAAGGGTAAGGAGACAGCAAAGGACACACCAAAAGAGCAAAAGTCAGCCAGCCAGCCTCCTTCGAAGAAAGCAGCCCGCACTTTCAGCTCATTGTCTCCACAACAGAAGCAAAAGTATTACTCCGAAGGGCGGTGTTTCAAGTGTGGCGATCAAGGCCACAACTTCTACGAATGCCCTCAAGCTGCCAAAAACAGGGGAAACAAAGAGCAGCTGCAAATAAAAGACGGAGGGCGTTTGCAGTGACAGAAGGCCAATGGGTCTTATTGAAATTTGAGAAAGCTCAGTTAAAAAACCAAAGTGGGCAAAAAGCGCATCTACTTCAAGCTATCCTTTCAATATTATGGTCCTTTTCAGGTGTTGCAGGTAATAAATGATGTCTCAGTCCGATTGAGACTTCCAGAGCATTGGAAGATCCACGATGTCTTTCACGTAAGCTTGGTGAAACCCTTCATTGGGGAACCACCTCAAGAGCCCACACTGGATGATGCAACTGAAGTAGAGGACACTCAGATCTTGTTGATCCCAGAGCAAATTATTCTGCATAACTTCACCACGGGACGTCGAGGCACGACTCGCAAGATGTACCTTTTGAAGTTCAGAGGGCTCCCATCCACCGATGCCCAATGGGTGGACAGAGCTACATTTCAAGAGTGTCCTGAAATCTTGGATGCTTATGAGGAAGCATTTCAGTTGAGGACAACCGAATGAAAGACGGAGGAAATGTCATCCTGCTTCAACATGTATCCACTTGCTTGGTACTATTTCTTTTTATTTTTCAATAGTATGCTTATTAAGAAATGAAATGTTCTCCTACTGTTCAGTTACGGACAATGGGGACTAGGTCTAGCATTTGAGGGTGGACCCCCTTGCTTGGGGTTATGGGCATTAGTGACCCACAAGAGTGATGGCCTCTCTTTGAGAGGGACATCTGGAAACCACACCCCACCTGAGTACCCAAACATGGGACCAATCAAATGCACAGATTGCATACTGACCTAGGAACCATTCAAGAGAATGTTCCCTGAGCTTTGGGTGTGGGCCTGGCAGCATGCCAAGAGTAATGGAGATACAAGATAAGACGACAAACAAATGAGCTCAGTATGGCTCAATTATTACCTTAGAGTACGTCAATAGATAGTCCAAGCTGTTAGGAACCCATGGGTGTGATCAGAATTGAATTCTGACAACTTTGAAATTTTAGGGTTTTTGGGAGTGACACGTGGCAGCTGACACATGGCAGACTGCCACATGGAATCTGAGCTAGCAGGTCAGTCCACCTGTCCCACACATGTGGCAGCATGCATGGCAAGTGGCAAGGCATGCAGGCCAAGTGTCTGGCCCCAAATCTGGTAGATTTGGGGCAGGTTGTGGGCTGTCCTCTTTGGGACTGCAGCCCACCAAAAATCTGGGGCAAGTGTCCACCTTCCACTCTAAGCCTGGGGGGGGAGGCTGAGCCTATAAAAGAAGGCCTCTCCCCTTCATTCCCTACATGAAAATTCGTCACTTTTCTTCTCCCTCCTTTTGGATGATGCAGCAGAACCTCTCCAGCTCCTTGGGTGCAGCCAGCTTCTCCCCAGGCCATTCTCTCACCTCAGCAGCACTTTCTCTCTCTACAACAGGACATTCTCTCTCTACAGTTCCAACCCCTCCTCTCCAGAAATCTAACCCCTCTCAGCTCTTCTGGAACAGCAGCAGCATCCTCTCTCCTTCTCCTAGACTGGAGCAGCCACAGCCCCTTTCTCTCTCCTGCTGCAGTCTTTCTCTCTCTACTGCAGAATTTCTCTCTCTACTGTTCCAGCCCATTCCCCTTGCAGAAATCTGCCTTTCTGTGCACCTCTAGAACAGCAGCAGCTCCTCTCTTACATCCCCTCCCTTGGGATCAGCATTGGCACTCTCTCTCTACATCTATCACTCCATAAAGGCTTTCTCTCTCTAGCCTACAGGCTGTTTTTCTAAGCTGTTTTCATTCCAGCCAAGGTAGCTTCACAGGCATCAAGGACTCATCTACAAAAGGGTCAAGTCACGAAGGGAGCCTGTATTGTCAAGTTTATCTCATTTGCAGCACTATTTCATGTTGTTTCTACTATCTTTCTAGAAACTAGTGCTTGCCTCTAATGTTGGATGTAAGTGGTGATTGTTGCAGGCTTCTTCCTTGTGGATTGGGCAAGCCAAGAGTTGAAACCTGAGCTTGGAGTCCTCCTTTTTGTTGTCTACCTTGTACATATGCTCTTGATTCTTGTATCTAGGTCCTAGGCTTTCACTGAGTTCATCAGTTTGGAAGGTGCATTGCACCTTGGTCTTGTATCTCCATTTTCAAGAATAAAGTGAGCCTGGATAAGAGGGGGGGGGGCGTCTTGGCCCCTCAATCATATTGCAATTTCCAATGATGTCACTTTGTGTTTAAGCTGTATAATTATGTCTTAATTCCAGCTTATTTGCAATCTCTTAAGTTCAAGTATATGTGTTTGGCAACTTGCAATCATTTCATTCAAACGCCTCTGTAAAATCCGTTGTCTGAATTGATAGAAAGCACCGAGAAGTTTACAATGGTGTTAAAACTCTCCTGTTGATTATGTCCCCATATAAAAGGTACTTTATCTAAGGTCACATCAGTCAATGGCGATACTATTTCGGAATATCCTTTGATATGCCTTCGATAAAATTGGACAAATCCCAAGAATGATCACAAAGCGGTCAAACTCTAAGGGATAGGCCAAGTCAGTATCGCAGCCACTTTCTTTGGATCCATTTCTACCCCCTCAGGAGTAAAAATGAATCCTAAATATTCAAGTCTTACCATACACAGTACAGTTTTCTTTTTATTTACATAAAGACTGGCTTTCCTCAAAGTATTGAACACTATTCTTAAGTGTTCGTGATGCTCAGCAATACTTTTGTTGAACACAAGAATATCATCAATAAAATGTACTACAAACTTTCCGATATACGGATGTAGTAAATCGTTCATAAGCATGACGAATGTAACTGGAGCATTGGTAAGTCCAAACGGCATTACCAAAAACTCATAATGTCCAAACCTGCTTCTAAAAGCGGTTTTATGCACATCCTCGGCTCTAATACGGATCTGATGGTAGCCACATTTAAGATCTATCTTACTGAAAATTATCCCAGGTAACGCATCTAGCAAATCATCGATCCGAGCCATCGGATACCTGTGCTTAATAGTGATATTATTCAATGCTCTATAATCTATACAGAGGCAAAAAGTATCATCTTTCTTTTTTTTTAATACCACTGGCGAAGCAAAAGGTGAAAAACTAGGTTGAATCTGCCCCAGCTTGAGGTATTCTTCCAGTTGTCTTCGTACCTCCGCTTCTTCGGTAAAACTTAATCTATAGGGAGGTCTATTTACAGGTTCTACCCCCGGGAATAGTTCAATCTTATGCTGAACATTCCGCTCTGGAGGTAACCCATAAGGTAACTCATCCCTAAAACAATCTAAGAACTCCTCTACTATTTGATTAGCCAGCTTGGCCATCTCTCCATTTTGGGTAACATCAGTGCTAGCCAAAGAACCATCAATCGGCTCTACCGATGTTGTACAAAGAAACAAAAACTCTTCTTGAGCTTTTCGAACTTCCATTACGAAAACCAACGGTCCTTGAGGTATATCTTTTTCACCTCGTAAGACATACAGCACATCATTCATCTTGAATTGATAAATGCGCTTTTTCCAATCTATGGCTGGATTCTTCCTAGAATGCCAAGCCTTACCTAGGGCTATGTCTGCGTGAGCAAGCTTTGTCATTTCAAAATCAAGCTTCTCTATATAGTCATGAATTCAAAGTTCCAACTGGGTAACCCTTTGGTCCCATACTTCAGTTGAACTTCCGTTCGCCATTCTGACTGTATATGCATAGTCAGATGGACTGTCTTTAATTTCAGCCTCTTTACAAGCTTGGAGTTAATTACATTGTGCGTTGATGCTGAGTCAAACAACACAATGACATCATGATTGGCTACTTGCCCTTTCATCTTAATTAACTCCGTATCGTTAAAGGTTGTATACCCCGTTGCTCTGGGCTTTGATGGGACATTATCAGGTGCACTGGTTACTAGCTTAGCAACAGACACACATAACAGAACAGGTACTGACCTTTCAAAAGATCCAGCTAGCTGAATCTGCATTTGTTCTGCTTTGGGACTATCCTCCATTTCCACGTCGCATTCTGAGATCACCATCTCAGCCATCCGACGATCCTTGTTTCATGGACAATCTTTCCACTGATGAGGCTGAAGGCATCCAAAACACAAGCCTTCTCTCCTCACTTTTTCTCTTTGCTCTGGGTTAAAAGAAGACTTCGACCAAGCCCGGGCTGCTATTGGTGTTACTTTTCTTTTCACTCCAATGGTGGTACTTGGTTTAGGAGTCTCAACTGGTTTCGCCTGCTTGGCTTGACCACTAGGTTGTGAGGCACTCCCTTTGCTAATCCACTTCTTCTTAAACCCAGTTTTCTTCGGGTACTCATACCGAGTCCCAACCTGCACAAACCCACTTGGTCTGTTCCCTTTGGCATCCTCATAGTTCAGGGCTATGGTAATTGCTTCATCTAGCGTGTTCGCATACTTAGCCTGAACTTCCATCTTGATCCGATCATTCAGTCCAAAGATAAAATCTTTTACCTGGACTAACTGAGGTAGAGGTTCATAAACTTTCATTACGCTTTCTATGAACTTATCAGTGTATTCCGCCACTGATAAATTTCTCTGACGAAGGTTTCGATACTGATCCCAAGCTCAAGATGCTTCGTCAGGAGGTAAGAAGTGTTTTCTAAATTCTTTTTTAAACCCCTCCCAAGTAGTGGATGCCACTCCATCTTTCTGCTATTTTATCCACCACCTATCCGCTGCCTCATTAAACATATGAGTGGCCTCGCGGATTTTCTTCGTATCATTCCTGATTTCACAAATGGCGAAGGCCTCGTCCCATTTGTGTAACCAGGTCTCTATGATATCGGAACTACGGTCAGACATCCAACTAGAATACTTTTCTGGCCTATAATTGGCAACGTTAGGCACCTTAGCCCTCCTAGGCTCGACCGTATGAACACTGGTTTCAGGCTCCATTACAGATTTACCTTTCTCTTCACGAGATGGTCTAGTAGACATACTATGAACCATTTTCCTGAGCTCGGATTGCCCTACATTTGCTTGCAATTATTGAGCTAAAATCTGTTGCAAGGCATCCTCGAATAATGCAATTCTACCAGACAGTGTATGGCCTGCTGTAAGAAATCCTAGATTTACTATATTTAGAAATATGCTAAGGAACAGGAAAGAGACTGAGATAGCAGAGAACAAGGAATAATTGTATTGCTTGAATGTCTGTAGGGTGGATGTGATATATCATCCATACAATTGGGCCTCTCTTATATATAGAGTGAAGAGTCACACATGAAAAGGTGTGTACTCCAAAGGGTATGTGCATGAAGAGGTGTGTACCCCTTGTGAAGGGTGTGACCCTTGATGAGAGGGTACATTACAATAGGAATGTCTCTTCATTAGAATGTCTCTTGTGAAGGGTTATGCCTCATTAGGAAGTGTCCCGTCGAAAGGGCAAGTGTCCCGTCGAAAGGTCATACCCTTCCACGAGTGTCCATTCATTAAACCATCCATAAGTCTAGAAAGAGAAAGGAATACGTCACAGATCGTGACATCCCCTCCCACTCAAAAGAAGACCCTGGTGGAGATAATGAACGGATGTAGAAAATATCATGGTAGATTCTGAAAATACTGATGTAAAAGATCAGGGTACTGCTGTAAGTCTTCATCAGACTGCCAAGTAGCGTCGGAGTCGTCCAGATCTCGCCAAAGAACAAGGAATTCCGTGATAAGTCGATGTCGAGTCTCTCATTGTCGATGGTCCAGAATACGCTCAGGAATAAGGAGAACATAATCGTCTTCGATTTCTGGGACATAATCACCTGCAGGAGGAACTGCTTCATCGCCTGGAATATACGTCTTTAGTCAAGAAATATGAAATGTTGGATGGATTTTACCCCATGATGGTGGTAACTCCAATTTGTAACTTAAAGGTGAATTTTTCTTGACGATCCGGAAAGGCCCATAGTATCTTGGTCGCAACTTAGGAAACACAGACTTAACCGTCTTATAGCGATGTGGGGCTACAAATAATAGCACCATGTCACCAGTGTTAAATTCCAGGTGACGTCTATGTTTGTTGGCAGACCGTTGATACCGCTCTTGCGCTTTTCGCATATGATCCCTGACTTGCAGTAGAATGTCTTGCATTTCTTGAACCAGTTGATCAGCTAGGGCCACTCGATGTTGAAGTACAAAATTTGTTGGTACAATCGGAGTGTGTCCATAAGCTGCTTGGAATGGAGTCATGCTGATGGCACTATGGAAAGAGTTATTATAAGCAAACTCAAGGAGTGGTAGATACTCTTCCCAAGCTGCTAGGCGTGATTGAACATAATATCGAAGCATTTCTTCCAAAACTTGGTTGACTCTTTCAGTCTGGCCATCTAATTCTGGGTGGTAAGCTGAACTGAACAGGAGAGTTGTACCCAAAGATTCGAACAGTGAAATCCAAAAGTGACTGGTAAACTTAGGATCTCTGTCGGATATGATATTCTTGGGTAATCCATGGTGTCGGAAGATGTGTTGTATAAAGAGTTTGGCTATGTCCGGGGCCTGTGCACTGCTTTTGCAGGCAACAAAGTGTGCCATTTTGGATAAGCGATCAACAATTACCATAACCTCGGGAAGATCATGGTAGTGTTGTAATGAAATCCATGGAAATACTTTCCCACCTTTCAGTTGAAACTGGAAGAGGCGGGGCCTGTGCACTGCTTTTGCAGGCAACAAAGTGTGCCATTTTGGATAAGCAATCAACAATTACCATAACCTCGGGAAGATCATGGTAGTGTTGTAATGAAATCCATGGAAATACTTTCCCACCTTTCAGTTGAAACTGGAAGAGGCTGAAGAAGTCCTGTTGGAAGTCATCGACTTGCTTTCATTTGTTGACAAGATAAGCAAGATGTAACCATTTTGATGACATCTCTTTTCATCTGAGGCCACTAGTATGTTGCACTGAGTAACCGATAAGTCTTATTGATGCCTAGATGGGCAGCATAAGGAACTACATGATGCTCTTTTAACAAAAGACGTCGAACATCCTTGTCATGTGGTACACAGACGCGATCTTGATAATACAGAAGGTCGTCCGTATAAGAATAGGATGAGAAAATCTTTTGTTCGGAAGTCGAAGGTTGATCTTTTAAAAGAACCTGTACTGCTGTGCCGAAGTCTTTATCATTGAAATACTTTCCTTTGAATGAATTCGAAACATCCACAGATAATGTAGAGGTAACCTGCTGAGAGCATGTGCAACTACATTGCGTAGTCCTGGTATGTACTCAATGGTCATGTGAAAGTTGGCCAGAAACTCAACCCAGCGTGCTTGTCGAGCGTTCATGACTGGCTGAGTAAAGATGTACTTTAAAGAGTGATGGTCCGTTTTGACCACAGAGTCGGCACCCATGAGATAATGTTTCCAAGAGCGATAAGCCTGTACAACAGCAAGAAACTCCTTATCATAGACCGGATATCGGGTTTGGATATCAGAATGTTTATGGCTGTCAAAGGCAATAACTCTGCCTTCTTGCATCAAGACTGCTCCAGTAGCGATGTCGGAAGCGTCGGTCATGACCTCAAATGGAAGATTTGGGTCAGCAATAGCCATAACTGGTGTGGTAGTGAGTGCTTGCTTGAGTTGTTGGAAACTATACTCTGTTTCGGGAAGCCACTGAAAAATTGCTGTGCTTTTCAATAATTCGGACATAGGAGCTGCGATTTCAAAAAACTGATAGACCTTTGTATGGTAGAAGTTTGCCAATCCGAGAAAAGAGCGGACATCATGAACATTCTTAGGAGTAGGCCAATTTCGGATTACCTCGACCTTCTTGGGATCCACAGAGATACCTTGAGCGGAAATAACATGTCCCAAATATTCAAGTTGGGTCTTGAAGAACTCACTCTTCTCAATGTTGATGTAGAGAGAATCTGCGTGGAGAACTTCAAAAACTTGGTGAAGATGTTGTTTATGCTCATGTAGGGATCTGCTGAAAACGAGGATGTCATCGAGGTAAACGATGACGAACTTATCGAGGAAAGGCCTGAAGATGTCGTTCATTAATGTCATGAATGTGGCCGGGGCATTGTTTAACCCAAAAGGCATGACCAAACATTCATAGTGTCCATACTTTGTTCGAAAAGCTGTCTTATACTCATCGCCTTTTCGTATACGAATTTGATGATAACCTGAACGAAGATCAATCTTGGAGAAGTGTGTTGCATGTAGAAGTTGATCGAAGAGGTCATCAATGCGAGGCAATGGATACTTGTTTTTGATAGTGAGCTTGTTGAGGGCTCGATAGTCGATGCAGAGGCGCATAGACTTGTTCTTTTTTTCCACAAGTAGTACAGGAGATCCGAAAGGGCTGCGACTGGGCCGAATGTGACCTTTGTCGAGTAGCTCGGTGACCTGTCTTTGGATTTCTTCATTTTGAGTGTAAGAAACCCGATAAGGAGGTTTCGACGGTGGATTACTGCCGGGAATAAGTTCGATTGGGTGATCCACTGGTCGTCGAGGTGGTAACTGCTTTGGCAATTCCCGTGGAAAAAGATCCAGGTAAGGCTGGAAAAAAGGTTGGTTGAGGTATTCAGGAGGATCCTTTGTTGGTGTCTCCTCTACTGCCGTAACCAACAGAAGTGAAGTCTTTGCTTGGCGTTTACGAACCCACTTCTTTACTTGTAGGGCAAAGGCAACTGGGGTTGAAGGAGAGTCCCTAGAACCAGTTAGCTCAATAAGTTTTCCCTGGTGGACAAACTGGATAGTATGGCTGCGAAAACTGATTGATGGATCATAGTCGTAGAGCCACTGTTGTCCGAGTATGACATCGTACCGAGAAAGAGACATAATGTCGAAGTTCAACTTGTCCGTATAATGTTGGATGCGAAAAGACAAGCTTTTGATCCTGGTATTGCACAAGAAAGTCGTTCCATTTGCGAGTTCAATCTGATAGTCCATGAGACTAGGACTAGTGGTCAACCGAAGTTTATCGACCACAGAACTGGCTAAGAAATTATGAGAACAGCCACTGTCGATGAGGATGGTGACCGTTGTTCCACGAATCGATCCTTGAACACAAAGTACTTGAGTGGCCAGGGAAGGTTCGGGGTTGCTGTCAAGGCTCAGGTGGATGGTATTCGCCATTCGAACAGCTTTGCCTTTCTTGTCTTGTGCTGAGGTAGCATCTTCTTTTGGGGAAGTGCTAGGTTCCATATTAGAATTTTGCTTTGGTCGCTTGGGACAATCGAACCATCTATGGTCGCCGGTACAGATGGTACAAAGTCCTTTTGAGCTGGAGTTCTTCTTCTTGTCAGTGGCCGCACCTTTATGTTGGGGATGTCGGTAATGACTTTGTGAAGAAGAAGAAACACGATCCTTGGGGGAGTGCTTCTGTTGGAATCCAGCAAATGATTTCTGAGGCTTCTGGGGATCTTGAGATTGTCGCTGACCTTGATTACCGAAGTTTTTTCGAAACTTGGTATTATCTTGAGGGCGAGCACCTTTGGCCATAGGAGAGTTCTGTGTGCGATTAGCACTCTGCTTCCCTATATTTAGAAAATCTGTAATGCGCTCTGCGTAAGCAATAGCGCCATCTGTGGTGGTGATGTTTACTTTAAGAACATCAATGCGTAACGAGGGATTTAGGCCTGAGATGAAAGCATGAAGGCGATCATCCTCAGTTAAACCATCAATCTCCAGCACCAATGTGGTGAACTGAGAGATATAGGAAGACAGGGAACCCGTTTGCTCCAACTGTCGGAGTTTTGAACGTGCTTGGAAGTCCGCATTGGCAGGTACAAACTGCTTACGGAGCACGTGTTCAAAACGTTCCCATGTTAACACACTTTTTCCGTCCTTTAAGCATCTTTGCCACCATAGAAATGCTGTATCCTTCAGGAGGGAGGCTGCCAAGGCGATCTTTTTGCCTTCCGTGAGGTCAACAGTGTCAAAATACATGCGCATTTTAGCGAGCCATTGGTCAACTGTTCGGCGATTACGTTGACCAGTGTAGGCTTCCGGAAGTTTGACGTCAAGTCTTTTAGTTTTGGAAGCTTGAAGTAATCGGTAGAGGGCACGTAGTTCAGTGTTTTCTACCTCTGGTGGGAAAGAGTCCGCATCGTCGTCGGGTTGCGTCACGTCATCCTCTGTATGTGCTGGACTTCGAGAATCTTGAAGTTGTTGAACTTTTTGAACCAAGTCGGAGATGCTGTCCTGAAGCTGAGATATTTGAAGTTGCAATAGAGATTCGCTTTGGACGTTGCCTTCAGGGGTCTTTTTGGGACTTGATTCTTTAATCTCTGGAGAGGCTTCACGCGAGCGGTGCGACATGTCGGAAATCCCTGTGAGAAAAGTGCGAACTTGCGCTCTAGTTTGTACCATTCCTGGAAGAGGATTCGGGCTGCTCCCTGAGGGTGCTCATATTGGAGGGGGCAGGCGAGGCAGGATGGAACCACCCGTGGAAATCTGGTAAGGGAGGTCCTGTCTGAGGTAACACTGGAGATTCTGAAAAAGGTGTTACTGCTCGTGATAGGACAGGGGTAGGTAGCAGAGTCCACGGATCTGAAAAAGGGTAAGGAGCTGCTGTCTGAAGAGGAGGATATCCAAAAGAGGGAGTGCCTTCAGAATGTAAATACTGACTTGGAGAAGGTACAACCTGTAGAGGAGGATATCTGGGAGCTGAAGGAGGTGGAGAGTACCCTGGAGATGCCGAAGGTGAAGGGTAAAATTCTCTCCAAAAATGAACAGCAAACTCCTGAGGAATATCGTGTTCCGGATATCTTCGTGTCTCGTGGAACACAACCTGTACTGTGCTGAGGAAATAATGTAACTGAGGTGCCTCACGCAGAAGGTAGAGGATGTGATCCAAGTCACTCGGAGGGCACGTGACACAGAAGACCCAAGATGCAAGGGCTCCAAAATGGGCTGGCTGTGCAATTTGAACATGATATTGTGTAGTAGCAGATGCCTGAGGTGTCCTTGAAAGGCCGGGTGAATTACCAGGGGTTTCCATGCTTTAATGTGGATTCTTTCATTTGCTGTAATTTGTTAAAGAGAATCCTTAAAAAGCAGATTGGAAAGACTCCACCTGGCAATACTTTAATCTGCCAAGTTATTGCGTAGAAGAAGGCTGCAAATCGTTGTCCGGAGGTCCATGTTGCAGTGTTTTGCGAGGAGAGAACGAGGCTTGTCTGGTCCGGGCTGTCAACAAGCTGTCTTCATCGCGCGAATAGTTGCAACTGGTGCTGATTTGGCACGGCGAAAATGGCGAAGCAAGGAGAGGGCTGCAGGCTGTCAGAAAATGGCAGGTATCCAGGGCCGCAATGGGCAAGGCTAGGGCTGCAAATAGCGAGGGGGCTGTCAGCGAAAATGGCGAGGCAAGGGCTGGCAGCAAACAGGGCTGGCAGCGTGAATGGCGAAGCAGGGACTGGCAGCGCAGGCTGGACAGCTGTACGGCTGTACGGCTGGCAGCGTGAATGGCTGTACGGCAGGCTTGCGCAGGCTGTAGGGCAGGGCAAGGACTGACGCAGGCTACCGGCTGGTCCGTACGGTGCAGGCTGTACGGCCGTATGGCGAAGGCATGCGCAGGGTTGTACGGAATGGCTGCGCAGGGCTGTACGGCTGGCTGCGCAGGCTGTCTCGAGATCCGTACGGTGCAATAAAGAGGTTCGCCTCTTTTCGTTGGGGGCTGCCCAATGGGTTAGTTGCCCAAAAATTAATTTGGGGGTTTAGTTAACCCTAGGGTAGCTAGGGTAAACCTAGGGGTAGGGGATGGGTTTAATTTTTTTCCCTTTTTACCCCTCTAGGTACCCTTTTGTAGGTACTTGGGGCCTAGGAGGTGCGCCTATTCGAAGGGGTGTGACCCTTGGAATAGGTGCACCTGTTCATGAGGGGATATGTCCCTATTGTTAAAAGGGGTGCGACCCTGCATGAATAGGTATGTCCATTTGCCCACGATGGGGTATGTCCCATGAGTGAGGAGTCGAGACTCGTCACCAAAAGGTGTGTCCCATGGTGGAAAAGGTGCGTCCCTTGGTTTTGGGACAGCCCAAGCACCTGAAAAGACACGATTTTGGTCGTGTCCATTCACATCAACTTGTGATGTGAGGGAGATGGAGAGGCCAGGATTACTTTAGGCCGGGTAGGCGTTTAAAAATTTTACGCTCATCCTCTCCATCTCTTCCATGCACAATGTGCACGGATGTCCTTCTAGCGGCAAAAATGTATCAGATCAGCGCTAGAAGGTGGGGGGCATTTCCTACAGGCAAGAGCGAATTTTGCTCTGACACCACTGTAAGAAATCCTAGATTTACTATATTTAGAAATATGCTAAGGAACAGGAAAGAGACTGAGATAGCAGAGAACAAGGAATAATTGTATTGCTTGAATGTCTGTAGGGTGGATGTGATATATCATCCATACAATTGGGCCTCTCTTATATAGAGAGTGAAGAGTCACACATGAAAAGGTGTGTACTCCAAAGGGTATGTGCATGAAGAGGTGTGTACCCCTTGTGAAGGGTGTGACCCTTGATGAGAGGGTACATTACATTAGGAATGTCTCTTCATTAGAATGTCTCTTGTGAAGGGTTATGCCTCATTAGGAAGTGTCCCGTCGAAAGGGCAAGTGTCCCGTCGAAAGGTCATACCCTTCCACAAGTGTCCATTCATTAAACCATCCATAAGTCTAGAAAGAGAAAGGAATACGTCACAGATCGTGACACCTGCTGGGCGCGACACCTGCGGGGTCGGCCGGACTCCCAATTCTACGGGATCCACCCTTGAAGCTTCTTCTTCCACTTCCATTTAGGTCGATTGGGTTTTTTTTTTTTTTTTAATAGCACTCTATATAAACTGTAAGTACAAGCTGTCACAACTTCCCTATGCTAGGGAATGCCTACAATCCAGAGAAGTACAACTTCGCAATTGAAAGAACCATGCTTCCCTATACTAGGGAGATATCAGCAATCTTTAGTAACGGGAGATAACCAAACCCACAATAAAATTTCGAAACTCAAACAACTCCAAGACATAAAGAAATAGAAAGCTCCCTTGTCCAAACTTCAGTGTTCAGGCTCCTGATCGCCTCTATTCAACACCACGCCACTTCGATACATCCAAATCCACTCAAAAGCGCCTCTAAACTGATTTTCCGTCAAGTTCCGTCAATATTCGGATGAAAAAAACAGGATTCCATTAGTGATCGACGGAAATTCCTTAATCAATTATTTTTTCTCTCTCTTGGGCAAACTGTATTGCAACCAAGCTCCCCATGCATGTAGCTCTACTTAACTACCAGATCCTGATCCCACAACTAGCAAAGCCAGCCACTATCATGACGCAGAAACTTTGCAAAGCAGCTGATCCCACGATTTGAACGCTAACAATCTTCCGACAGCTTCTTACACATACAATACAATAGCTCCAGCTTTTGCCGATGCTGGAAGATGACGCCTAGCTATGCCCAGTCGGTTGATGTGCGCTGGTAAAAAGGAATTGTATGGATGAATATTACGTTCATGTCACTTCCTAAAACTCCGGTTCGTCCATGATCAGCAACAGACCTTTTTTCATAATATCACCCACGTTCACGACGAAGGCATGAATCCGGATATTAACTACCCGTCGCGTAATGCATCGACGCCCTCTGATACCAACTACTACGATCACTAACATATAACGTGAAAGCTCCTGCTTGCATATTCCACCAAGCCCCAATTCCCTGTACATGATATCTCTATGCACTTCTCCAATAGAATTACGGCAGCAGCAAGAACGCTTCACCACAATCTTGGATCGACCATCACCAAATGAAACAACTAAGCCAAACTTTTCCTGCAAATCACGGGCGTAGGCACAACTATGTTCCACCCAACCAACCCCCTACTGTAGCAAGCTCCTAAAAGATACGTAAGTAGGAAAAAAACCTGCATGCTACACATAGAGCCCACATATCCCTAGATGGATCTAGTCCACCAAATGTCATCATTTGAGGGCATCTCCTAAATGCATCATTTACCCCTCTCTTGGGATATCATTGAGATCACTTGCCCCTTGGCACCTTTAATGCATTTAGACCCCTTAGCCTTAGATCCACCTAGTCTTGTGCCATGTCACCCTCACCAAGGACCTTGACCTTGATTCCTTTTGATCATTTACATGAAACCCAAACAAATATAATACAAACATTGATCCTTTAAAGGAAAATGTCCACTGACCCTTCTGAGGTCATGTTACCTCAACTTGAGCGTAACACTTCCTTTCCATGTTTCTAACCTCGGATCAGTGAGGCTAATATCTATATACACTTTTTCTTTCAATCTACCATCCAGAAATGTTGTCTTAATGTCCATCTGATATGTCTGACTTGACTAGCCCTAGTCCAAAACTCAGCTCAATTTACAGTTAAGCAAGTAAAACCTTCTCTTCTCTACTCTTTGTACCAGACTGCTTGCTTAAAAATAAGTCACCAAAAAGCAGCAGGCTTGCGTGTAGAGAAACATATTAAATGATAAGAACTGCATCACAAACTTGTTAAAGTTTCCTCTGCCAAAGTTTGTGAGGGCATATAGAACCATGAGAAACATAGCTATATCATAGACATGAAAAGGGCACTTCAAGACTCTCACCTTTGTGCTGTGGTAAGCTCTTCAAATTTGAACCTGCACAAACAAGCAGCAGATAATTGTCAGGTTCAAAACCATTCATAATAAAGCATGACCAAAAATAACATGGATTGGAATTACCTCAAAGAGAATCAATGATTGTGTAAGAGAGCATTTAAATGTAACAACCAGAATGCAATGTTGTGACAGTAATTCTTCTAACCTGATTTAAACGGAATATCTACCATCATGACAATTTACCAAAGGCTCAGGGAGAATAGATATAAGAGTATCCGATTTGCCGCATTGTTAGGCTAAGTGTCTATATTCACAAACCATTTGTCACGAACCTTTGCAAAATCAAAAAATATCCACCTGCTTCACATATTTCATATTTATTTGATTGCCTAGTAATTCCATTCATTTTGTTATGCATGTCCAGTATGCGCTTTTGGGCCTGCCATAAGTAGGTCTAAGTGAGGCGATTCAACAAAAGCGAAAATGGCCATTTTTTATTTTCAAAAAATCTAGATTTTTTATTGATCCACTTGCCTCTAGAGATCCTCCACATTTTTAGCCTCTCTCTCTCTCTCTCTCTCTCTCTCTCTCTCTCTCATCGCTTGCAATGCATCATCTCCGCCCTCTTTTGCTATTTGGATCTCGGGCAGGCTTTATGAATGATTTATTATCATTCACCTTGTTTTTTATGAAAAAGATTTCTATTAAGTATGAATAAAACTGCAAGAGCAAGCTCAAGTCAGAAATACATCATGAGAATGAAACACCTTAAACAAGCCAATAAAGGCTCCTTAGAGCAAACTAAAAAAAATCCAAGGATGAGGCTGAAAGTGCCATCTCGACCATGCTGTGGTCTCCGAGAAAAAGGAAGGGGAAGCCACTCCATTCCTGAGAAAAATATCCCTCCTGGTAGAAGCTGCCCGGGAGGACCCCTGCATGCTCACCCAAATGGTCATGAGCACGTTTACTATATATGACCAAATACTGGCCATAGTCTGAGAAGAGTAGACCTCAAATCTATCCAAGGGCTCATACATCTGGCTCTCCAAATGTGCCATGCTGAAATGCTCGCCAATATCTCCCAAGAAAAATCCACAGAGGCCCTGGCCTGAAAGGAGTAGAGGGAACGTCACCCAAAGAGCAAGACTCCATCCACAAAGTGTCAACTTATCAAAAGAGCCCATGAAGAATCATGTCTCTCATAATAGATGTGAAGCCCTAACAGAGAAAGCCAAGCCTATGAGCCCCAATTCATGTATAGTATGTGTTTCGAATACGATATTACTAGAATCATGTTGGTGGCATTCCAAAGCAATAACTTAAAGCAACACATAAACTAGGTGAGCAACCCTATAGCATAGGCAAATAGGCAAGATCTGGCTCAATAAATGAGGCTGCACGCCACCTCTCTGTAAAGAATGCCATCAAATATTCAGCAATCTAATTCTTACTAAGCTTCAACCATTTTCAAGCAACAATGCTCTAGTGACTGGACTGGAGATTCTCTCTCTCTCTCTCTCTCTCTCTCTCTCTCTCTCTCTCTCTCTCTCTCTCTCTCTATGTTAGGCTCTCCGTCGTACGCTCGGCTCCCTCTCCGTTAGCCTCGTCGTATAGCCTCCCTCTCTGTCGTACACTCAGCTCCCCTCTCCATCGTACGCTCAACCCCCCTCTCTGTTAGCATGTCCGCCGTACGCTCCTACGTAGCCCCCGTCTAGTGTTCCACCTTAGTTCGTAGCCACCCCGTCTGGTGCTCTCGCCTCCGCCTCAACCCGTAGCCATCCTGTCGTCCCAGCCTCTCCGCTAGCAACATAACCCCAACACAAGGTCGAGGGGAGCCTTTTTCCCTCTACCAAACACCAAGCTGGGCTGAAACCCCTATCGCAATTTGGGGGTTAGCTCAGCAAGGGGGTAGTAGCAGACATGGCCAGCAAGGATTGGCCCAGCCTCTCCTCGAAGTCTCCCACCACCCCAATCGCGTCAACCAGCAGGCTCCGATATGCCACAATTGCAGCCATGACACCCTCTCTGTATGCACACATACCTACGAGGAGGTCTGAACAAGCCCATTATTGGGCACCAAGAACAAATTTTTGTTCTCCAACAGGAGGTAAGAGATCTAAAGATACAATTAGTGGATGCAGTGGCTAGAATTCAGGTTCTTGAAGGACCGGGCAAGCAAGCAGTGATTGATGAGGTAGTGAAGTCTTGCAAGGCTTCCTCCCCTACCACCCAGCTAGTTTCTAAGATTAAAGACTTAGTTCATACTGAAGTACAAACTGTTAGAAAGGAAGTAACTGTAGAGTTTGATGCAAAGGTAAATAAAGTGGATATTCAGGATGAGATCAATGAACATGCAGCTAGACATGACAATGCTTTGAAGATCAGAATTGGGGGACTCCCTGAAGGATGGTACAAAGAGGAGGACTCCTTTAGTGCCATTTTAGCACGGCCATGCCCAATGTTGATTGGATGCTTTAAAGGACGAGGATGTTGATGATGAAGATGAAGCCAAAGCAACCCGTATCCTACACTCTAAAGGTCATGCTATTATTACACTCAACTCACGAGATCTACGTGTCAAACTTCTCCGATAATCTTACAAGTTGAAAGGGACCAAGATACCACACGAGCTCAACTGAAGAATAAGGCAACGGAATTAGCCAAGGTCAAGGCTGCTAGGAAGGAGGAAAAATGGGCAGTATATCGTGAAGGCATAGCAATCATCATAGAGTTTAAATCCAAACCGAAAGACTCTCAATCTTAAACTGATGTATGGCTGATTATGTTTTCAGACTATTATGCAAGAACTCTAAATAACTGGAGTTACTTTTCTGGGCTCCTTGAGAGTTGCCATGTGCCCTCCCTAAGCAAATGTACTAGATGGCTTTTGTTGTCCCATTATCCATAGACCTCTTGGTCTCTCATGGACATTAATAGACTCTCTCTCTCTCTCTCTCTCTCTCTCTCTCTCCCGGCTGCTCCTCCCCTGGCTGTGACGCTCCTACTCGCCCACCCCCTCAGGCTGCTTCGCTTCTGCTCGCCCTCCGCTCCTGCTCGCACGTCCCCCCCAGCTGCTCTGCTCCTGCCCGCCACCCCCCCCATACTGGCCGCTCCTCCACTCCCCGCACCGCAGCTAATCGACCCCCCCCCGTGTGCTACTGCTGCTGCTTTTTGTGCAGCAGCCCCCCGCCCTGCCCCTTCATTGAACCCCCCGGGAGTGCCTCCCACCATGGAGGGGGTCCTCGTGCTCCTACTCCCGCCCCTACCCTTGCACTAGGACCTGTACAAGAAAACAACTAGAAGTTAGTCCAAAAGAAATGGGAAAGCGAGAACGAGATAAAGAGACGGACAAAACCAAGAAAGACGACAAAAAAACAGCAAACACAACTGAAACTCAAGGATGTGAACACGCGCTACAATCAAAGCGGACTTGGGGTTGACAGCAAAGCGAAGGTGGGATCCACCTCAGCTTCAGCTTCAACTTCAGTCTCTGCCTCTATTTCTACTTCAGCCCCCGCTTCAGCTTCAGTTTCAGTTTCAGTTTCAGTTTCAGCCCCCGCTGCATCCTCATCTTCAGCTTCAGCCTCAAGTTCAGCTGCAGCCCCTACATCCCCAGCTACTATTAATGCCAGCGACATACCCTTGACATCGGCCTCCTCCCTCTCCCCTGGGATAGGGGGGTTGTTACAGATTTCATGTCTCCCTCCCTCTCCCATTACAGCTCTCTCACCGATTATGACACCTACTTCGGAGGTGTCATACACTACTCCGCATTACGCCTCAACCTTTCTCTCCCCTCTCCCTCTGAGTCAGCATGCGCTCCCATACCCCGTTGGGATCGCCTCATCCATGCCACTGTCATCTCCATATCTTACCCAGCTCACCTAGTCACCACCCAGCTTCCGGCCTCATCCTCATACTTTTATGCCACATCCCTTCCAGTCTCAACTAGGACACGGACGGGCTGACCCACCAGAGGCCTGGGAGACCTTGCTTATGGAGGTACACAATATCCGTGAGCGCGAGATGGAGCTAACACGCTTCACACAGGAGCAGGTCCGCTTTAACCAGGAGCAGGACCACGTCATACAGGAGCAGGCTCGTGTGGGACTTAGGATATCTCATAGCTCTGGCAGGAGGTCACAGCCATACGCATAGTCCCAGGGAGCACTCCAGTTGTTGAGGCACACATTGCAAGCATGCAATCTGAGATGGGTCGGCGTGGCCAAACGGGAACCTGCAAGGGCAACCATTTCAGCTACCCTCATGGAGCAGCAACGGAGAGCCTGTAAGGCTCTCAATATCAAAGTCTGTGGGATCCAGCGCACTAAGGCTACACCGAGGACATGTGCAACGGCCTTCGTGGCCACTACTCGAGGTGTAGTTGAGCACATGATCGATAGGGTGTGGTGGGTGCAAAGGAAACCCAACCGAGAGCAGCCCCTGATCATACAGTTACATGACGCTCATGCACAACTTTCGGCTTTATGGCGCAGGTCAATCCTACGAGATTAGCCAGCAATCTCCATGGATGAGGACCTCACCCCAATACAAGTTGAGGAGAGGCACTCCTTGTTGCAGCAGCAGGATCAAGCCTGCAAGGATGGGAAGTGGGCAGTGGTACAAGATGGACGATTTCTTATAGGCCCCCATCGAGCATCAGCCCCCCCTCCCACATAGGTAGGCGGGGTCTATGAGAGTTGGATCTCCGAGACCCTATCTTGCACCATTTGGAATTGTAATGGTTCCTTATGGTCAAAACCAGGAAACTTCTCGGAATCCTATACAGGTCGCGACATTGTCTTTTACACAAACACATCAGAGTCCAAAGCGTCCACTACTAGTAGTTAGCGGGTACACATGGAAGTCTACTTACAGAGATGAGACGAGGGACACAAAGGGAGTACGAGGGTCATGAGGAGTAGCAATTTTTCACAGATCTGCCCTTTTGGGGACCATTTCAGTAGAGCAGAGAGATGCACATTCTAGGTTTCTTTGGATCCAGATCCGACACATGGACAACCGGGATCTGTTTGTTGTAGTATGCTACTTCCCTCCCAAGACCTCCCACTTTGCTAGAGATAGTCGAGATGAGGGTGAGACATCTCCATTTGCAGCTCTATATAAATCCATCATTGACTTCTCGAGCCGCGGAGAAGTCCTCCTAGCTGCGGACTTCAACGCGAGGACAGCCACCCATGAAGCTATGGTACTATTATTTAAGGGAGCTTAGCCTCACCAAATTATGGTGACACTAACGGGAAGATAAAGATATGCACATGAATTGCAACTTTTAAGAGCAAAATGATCAGGACTGTTGCATAGCTCTTGAATCACAAGAGGAAATATTATTTTATGAGTTCAAGAAGATGTTTTGAAATATTTGATTTGCGTAGAGTTCCAACCATGAAGAGACGCATTAAATAGCTAGATGAGGTAGCTTTAGAGAAAAGGCATGCAATGCCATGTGATTGAGGAGTTGGCGATGTGAAATTCCTGGCGTGCAGAGATGAAGCTAACAATGTTAGTCGTTAAAGAAGTCTTCCCAAGGAGTTCTAATTGCATGATACTAGAGATTTACAAAGCAGGCCTTGTCAAAGGCTTCATGTTAAAGATGGGAGAGCATGAATAGAATACGTATGTGAGCTTGCAAGACTTAGGATTAAAGCTTGATAATTACTCACAAGGAGTGTTGATCTAAGACATTTAAAAGTTTATAACAACGATTTTCATTAAGAGATTTTGTCATATGGTCGCTACCGACTTGGAGGGCAATATCACGGATGATTTACTCAGTATGGCTCAGGTGGAGGGTGGAGGGTGGATGATGTGGAGTGCTTTTTCTATGATATGGACCATGCCATTAGAGTAGATATTGGACTTTGACCTATGAGTGTTTGGAGGAGACATTGAAGATGCCTTTGACATGTCAATAATTACTCTTCCTAGGGAGAAAATGCAGTCACATCTTATGGGCAGGCCCTTTTGGATCTCGGCAGGATGCATGATCTCATTATTTATAATGGTCTTGATAGATGGCCTACCTCAGGTGGTCTCACATGCTTTCCACATGGGGGAGGCTCTAGCATTGTTGATTACATCATGGGATCCCTTGCCTTTACATCTCGCATCACTGACTTTACTGTAGCACCTCTTCCTCCAGGGGCTGATCATACCTACCTATTCTTTAAAATTTCCACTCTCCGTCGCACAGTACCTTCCACCCCACTGACTTCTTACTCCACCTATCATGACATATGCTTCGACCGCGATCTCTCACCTATTTACTCAGGTCGTCTGTACATACTTCTCACTTATATTGACTTCATACCCCTATTAGAGGATCGTGCTGCCCTGATCACCCACTCACTACACGAGGCTGTCCTTCACGCTTTCGCTCACACCACTCGCTCCACCCGCCCACCACCACCTGGGACCGTACCTTGTAATAATTGGTATGATAATGAGTGTAAGGCTTTACGCTATCAGCTCAGATTCGAAACCAAAAACATTCTTCCGAGCGAACCAGAGATGCTACGTAAGTATCGTCGACTGGTACGTAGAAAGAAACTAGATTTCGTTCACCAAAACGAGGAGGAACTACTGAACATTTTGTTTAGTAACAACTCTAAGGACTTTTGGCAAAGATTTCTCGAGGGACGGTCCCCCTCACCACTCACTGACACTCAGCTCTCGTATAGCTATGCACGCACGCTATATGACATCCCAAATCAGCCAATTCCTGACCTCTCACATATGCCACGCCCCATATCCTGCACCCTCTTCACTAAAGGGGGAGTGAAAGATGCCGTAATGAAACTTCATAATGGCCGAGCGAAGGATCATGAGGGGCTATGCACTCAGTTCATTGCATATGGGATTAACCTCCTAGCCCCAATCTTAGCAAAGCTTTTTAATGAAGCTGTTTGTTTGGGGTTTCCACGCACCTGGACCATTAACACTATCTCACCCATCCACAAGGCAGGGGATCCCATGAGCTCGGAGAATTACAGGACCATTATGATTGGACATGTCATGTCCAAGATTCATGCATCGGTGCTTGATTCTGAGATCAGTCAATTTGCTGAGTGTCGAGGACTTAGAGCAACAGGATAGGCTGGATTCCGACGTGATCATGGAACCATAGATCACATTCTCATGCTCAAGTGATCGAGGAGGCGAGGGCACAAAAGCAGAGGGTTTACTATTGCTTTGTGGATTTCCGCAAAGCAATTGATACGGTTCCGAGAGCCTGCCTCCTCCGACGCCTACAGGATTGGGGTAATGGCCAGGAGATCATTTAGGCTATCATGGCACTTTACGAGAGACTCTCAAGCAGAGTCCGAGCAGGGTTCGGATAGACAGATGAGATCATGAGCACTATTCGAGTCAAACAAGGGTGTCCTTATCACCTACCTTGTTTGGCCTCTACATTGATGAGCTTGAGACAGTGATGCGGACACAAGGGGGATGGATGCTCTCTTGCTAGCACTTTGATCCGGATATTGCTGTATGCAGATGACGTGGCACTTTTGTCTTCCTCGATAGAGGGGCCCGAGAGACACTTGGATGCACTACAGTTTTTTGGTGAGTCTCATGATTTGAAGGTCAACCTTGGTAAAACCAAGGTTATGATCTTCAATACATCTCGAGCCGTCACGCACCAGGAGGAGTTCACGTTTGATGTGTCACCTGTGGAGATAGTCTCGTCATACACGTATCTGGTTGTCTCCTCCGGACCCATCTTCACTATGAGACCCACAATACAAGCCCGCCTGGGTAGGGGATACGCTTCATCGGCCAAACTAGAGAGGCAGTGCTTCCGCTCGCACTTTTGGGATCCACTGACCAAGAGGCTGCTTTTTGACTCCTTGGTCTACCCAACGGGGATGTATGGCAACCCTTACTGGAGGCCAGACTTGTCAGATATAGAGTGGGCTCGTGTGGAGCAGCTACAGGTTCTCATGCTATCGCGGATGATTCGCAGTAAGCCATTCGTTCCTCACCAGATCATTCAGGCTAAGTTTGGGTCATCCCCATTATAGCTAGATGCTGCATTTCATGTCATCACGTATCTGTATCGAGTCAGGGAGTAAGGGGATTACACTTTTGGACGCAGCAAACTACCATGGCTAGCACTGTCCTCCTCTATGGCACTTTCAGCAGGAGGTGACCAAAGATGCTAGTATGCACGCATAGAGATGGTTTGAGCGACTGGGGATCCACATGGATAGACTCCCTCCCTTCCAATACAGTATGGACACTCTGTTTTCTCCCCTCCTATCACACGAGGTCAACCAGGTAAAATCCATGAGGATCTCTTACAGCTACACACATTCCGACCCTAACTGGGACTGAGCGAGCTTCCAATGAAGTCAGCTTCTACAGAGATCACTGCTTGCATATCACAGAGGAGGGTTTCATTGACCCACCAAGATACACGCAGATCCACTTACCCCACTCACTGAGGATCTCTATTGGGCGATTTCGGGCCTCTTCACATAGACTTCGTATCGAGAGCGACAAAGATGATGGCCTACCTAGGGAGAGGCGCATATGCACATTATGTGACATACAGGAGGTTGAGACAGAGGAGCACTTCATCTTCAGGTGTCCTGTTTACTATGAGATTCGAGGGCGTTTCTACTGCCTCTTCAGAGATAGCTCTGGGATTTTGTCCCAATTCCTCTCCTATCCAGACCAGAGAGGCTTGGCGGGCTTCATTCATGAGGCAGTAGGCACCGCGAGAGGCTACTTTGATCACAGAGATAGGAGCAGACCTCTTCTTTGGCAGATCCATCTCAGAGCTCTATCACGGAGTTCTTCCTGCGAAATCACACGCACCCCCACGATACGAGGCCTCGACATGATCGTGACTAAGAGCCAGTGACTTGACAGCTCAAACAGAGGGTTGACGCGCAGATTACACTTGGGGATATCCTCTCTCTGTTCAGAGTTCGAGCCCGACCGACAGAGGTTATTGTAGCCCTTGTTAGGCGCAGAGCTATGACCAGGAGATGTCACAGAGCTACACCCATTAGCAGCCGACAGCACTCTATCGCCGATTTCATGCCTCCATTGCCCCCTCCCCACCCTGATGTCCTGATGATGATGATGATGATGAGATTGATATGTAGTCAACCACTGACATGACTATGTTGTACTCAGTACAATTATTTTGTATTTTTTGCATTCTGCATTGGTGTGGCCGCTCGTTTAGTAGTTCCACCCTCACAACTCGTTTGTACCTGGATTTTCACAGTCTCATTTACCCATCGGTCTTCCAAAGACTTTAATAATCTCTCTCTCTCTCTCTCTCTCTCTCTCTCTCTCTCTCTCTCTCTCTCTCTCCTAGGTTTGCGTTGGGCTCTATTTGATTGAAATGCGACGTCACAGAGATACACTAGTGCGACAGACCAGAGAGCAGCAGGGGGTAATGCCACAACATGTTGAGTTCGACCGAGCACAAACACGTGTCACAGACTTCTATGCATCTGAGTTAGCTCCAGGGGAGGTTGAGGAGGAGCAGCTAGATGAGATGAGGGCATCATGGACTAGTAGTGAGGGTTGATGCAACAACACTGTCGGACAAGAGACGCGCAGACCACATGCGGCAAGGAGAGTGACCAGAGCACACACGATTGAGATCCGGTCTATCTCAGCTCTCTGAGGAGGCCGCCAGAGACAAGGCGTCACCCTTGATGTAGCCCATCAAACATAGAGATCGAGGAGACCATGCCCTCCGTCACCATGAGAGACAGCCCAATAGACGCAAATACGAGAGCTCTTTGCATCTCATTAGAGAGCCACCATGGTGCCTAGATACATGGAGCCTAGACATGTACTCGAAGCATGATATTCTCATGCTACTTTGATGCTACTTTGCTATTTTGCTGTTACTAGTTTAGCACTTCAGCACTTAGCAAGGGCCTTAGTGAACCCTTTGCTTCAGCCCACAGTGGCTTGTATGAGTTATTTTTGGTTTGTACTTTTGTCTCATAGGCCCGTGAGACCTCCTACAAACGCTAATACATCTCTCTCTCTCTCTCTCTCTCTCTCTCTCTCTTTCTATGCGTCTTCTCTTCTTCTTTATTATCATCTTTTTTTGCTCTCATAGTTTTTGTTGTTAGGGTTGGGATTTTATACCTCAATAAGCATTATCGTTTACCAAAGAGATCCTAGAACTTAGATTATACGTGGCAGTTTATGCTTGGGTAGCACTAAGTCACATCTAAGGCCATAAACAAATTTCATAAGTCTCTCTTCTTCTTCCTCCTACAGCTATAGTTGTACTTTTGAGTCCTAGAAAGGCTCAAAGAATTGCTTCATTGACATTAGTTGCTATGGGCATGGGATCCCACGTAGTTTCTTGGTCATCAACTGAGAGATTTAACGGCACTGGAACCCAAACTTTAAATCCCATCTCCTCCTACCATGCTAGGCACAGCCTGTTCAAAGGCTTGCCCTAGCCTATCTTAATTGTGCCACAACTCTCAATGATATTGAGATTGAGTTCAATACGTCGATATCCCATTACTCCTTATACCCTAAGGTCCATAAGTGACTGAAAACTTGCAAGTAGACTAAACAATGCCTTAGAAATACATAACTACATTGGTTGCCTTGCCTTTGTACTTGAGTAGAAGACTAAAAATAACAACGTACAATCGAAACCCCAAGTCCAAAGCTGACAACCAAGGCGTAAACTTAGCAAAGTGTACTTGCAAACCGATGATAAAACTCTACATCTCCAAGAAAGTGCATAAGATTCCAAGGTCATCAAGCACAAGGCATTACAGGAAGGGCATAGAGGTCTTCACATCCCACCGTTCCTTAGGGAGTGACATATTCTGCTTGATTTCCATAGGAAGGAAATTACAGGAAGGACATAGAGGTCTTCACATCCCACCATTCCTTAGGGAGTGACATGTTCTGCTTGATTTCCAAATTACAGGAAGGACGTAGAGGTCCACGCTGAGGGATTGATCATTCAGCTTGACTTCCAAGTCACAACAACCCACTTCATATTAGAACAGATGGTGCGCATGTGTTGTACAAAGACACTTTCGAATGGGAGTGCGGTGGGTATGATTTGTGATAAGTCTTAGGTGTCCATAATATTGCAAAGTTTATCATTAAATCAGACATCCAACAAATCCAAGTACCCAACATGACTAACGTGCATATTGAAATGCGTACTCACAGTTGAAGGCGACCAGTGATAAGGCCAGCAGCTACGACAGGCGAAGAAGGATGGAAATCTAAGTCGAAAGGCTGAGATTCGAGAGATATATCCATCGCGATTCTATCTACTGTGAAAAAGCCCGTGCCACCGGAACGTATGCCATCAAATGGTTTGGCACTGTCTCAAATGCCCAGTAATTCTTCCCTTACCGGACTTGAATGTGTGGAATCTCCCAAACCCTCTTTTATAAGTTAAAGACTTCTTCCTTCTATCATGGATATCATATACAGATCAAACTAATATGGAATAGGATGCTCTTATGAATTCTGAAATGTATGTGACTCGGAAGGATGCATAAGGGGAGAAATTTCTACAACATGTCAAAGATAAATCAGATGCGAATGGGGATGGGCATGATAGTATCTAGCAAGGTTGCATCAAGGACTTCTACGGTAGATCAAAATTTTTGGCATGCTTGATGTGGCTCGAGTGCATGATCTTACTTACTAGAACTACACCAAGCTCACTTTTATTTTGTTGAACAATAGGGCGTTGCCAAACAAGTAGCCTAGGGACCAAAGGGCAAAAAGAAACAACACAAACATGGTAACTAAAATTATGTCAATTTTAACCTTGATTGTGTGGCCTTACAGACCTACCTATAAAGGTCTCAAGAGGTCTCTACATGGTTGAGTGTCTCTCACTCCCATCTTGAACCATGGACACTATGAAAAAAAATTGAGGACATGTGGTAGCTTGGAGAAGAAGAGCCTCCCACGTGTCACAAAGAAGGAGCTCTTGGATGGAGGCTTGGAGAGGGGAGGAGGTGGAAAGACAAGAGGCAGGCTTTGAGTGAGGAGGTGGAAAGACAAGAGGCACCTTTGGGAGGAAGGAGGAGATAGAAGGACAATGGAAAGGACGAGATGGAAGTTCAACTTTGGGAGGAAGAAGAAGATGGAAGGTCAATGGAATGAAAGGAGGAGATGGAAGGTCTCAAAGCCATGGGTTAAGACTTACCCAACATTTCAAAAGCCAATCCAAGCATGCAAGGTGAATTGATTAGCAATTTAAGAATAGATCAATGCATGTGCCAAAAAGGAGTCTCTCTCTCTCTCTCTCTCTCTCTCTCTCTATCTCTATCTCTATCTATCTATCTATCTATCTATACATGTGTGTGTGTGTGTAGAATTACCAAAAGAAGTGTGTGTGTGTGTGTGTGTTTTCCCCTCGGGGGGAGGGGGGTGCACTTGCTATATGCATATGTATATATGTGTGTATATGCACATATATATACATTTGTGTATCACATACTTGCACACATGCTAAGGTGTATGTATGCTATGAGAGAGAAATGAATATATATATATATATATAGCCATATACAATAGATCCACATAGAGCTCCCCTAATAAGTTAAATTGTGCTTGTTGAGTATAGAGCAAAAAGATACATTAGATCTACATAGAGCTCCCTTATGAGACGCAGTGCAACAGGTCTCTAACCCGTCGTAGACAGATGATGCAAGTCGTTATTCTTACTCTCCAAGAGTCATAGTTATTCAAGAACTTCCAGGAAATTGACAAAATTGACAAGAGAACAAGTTGGTTTTTCACCAATCATGAGGAAGAAATAGGTGATTGCAAGCAATAGGACTTGCATAGGTTCTCCTAATTTCATATGTGTGCAGTGCAAGCTAGCTCAATCCAATTGTGGCTTTGATGCATTTTTAGTTTCAAGGGTTCATGGTTTTTGGACATCATGTTTTTCCCCCCATTCGGCCCTAAAATCAAGTCCTTATGCTCACAAGACAATGAGAAAATGTTTAAAAAAAGGACCTCACAAATACATTTCTATTCATCACCCCTATCGAGTGTGCCAAACTATAAGCTTAGCTAAACACAAGAGAGGTGCCCCTAATGATGACACTAGATGATTAGTTGTCGACAAGGAATGACCCCAACACACCACACCATCTAGCATGAAAAGGCTTTCTAAGTCTATGAAAATGTTGTACTTATGTTTATTCTTGGCCTATTACAGAGGTATTATCAAAGGAGATCAAAGGAGATAAAAAAGCCATTACTCTTGGTAATGAGATTAAGCCTTAATAGAGAAGATCAAGAAGGCCATTGACATCTTGCCATTAACAAGTCTTTTTGTAAGATATAGGCTTATTTGAAACGTATGTTCTATTGTTTATCTAATTTTATGAGATTGTTGTGCTTATGTTTATTCTTGTCTTATTGTAGGGGGGTGCTTATTTGAAACTTATGTTGTATGTTTATGAAATTGTGGTGCTTATATTTATTCTTGTCCTATTTTAGGGGTGTGCCATCTAGGGAGATAAAAAATCCATTACTCGATGATGAGGATTCATATCATTGAGGCTTTACCCTTATTGACAAGGCATCTCTAGCAAGTATTATGAGAGTATTATGGACATCCAATTACATCTTGTTATAGAGCTAATGAAATAACTAAAGTACCTACTAAAACTAACATACTAACACGAGTACCTACTGAAACTAACATACTAACAAAAGTACATACTGAAACTAAGATACTAACAAAAGTACCTATTGAAAGTGCCTACTTAGTGGATGAGGTAGAGTTAGCAAGGATTGGGTCCTCATTAATATTCCAATACTTTGTTCGATTGTGTAATCAAAGCAATTCAATGCGATGCAAACACGTCCTCAATATGTTGTGGTGAACAAGGTAGGCTTGAATGGTTTAAGAACCTCAAGCCCAAAGAACAGTAGAACGCATTCATAAAGTTACAACCTAATAGCATCAAGATGATCCCTAAACCTCCTCAATGCACTAGGTAGTTGAAAAAGGAGGGAATGAGTTATCTAGCAAGCTCAAATCATTAGCAAGGAGATGTTTTAAAGAATGGTCACTTCTTGCTTATCACCTTTTTGCAGCTTAAATGAGGAAATAAAAACCTTCTTGCTAGCTAGCAAGATTTTTCCACATGCTACACCAAGGCAATAAGGATAGAAGGTGAACTAGGTCACATTAGATTAAAATAGATGGCATCAACAATAAGAGTGCCATCATTGGTTAGCTTTTGTAGATTTAAAAAAGTGAAGGTGTTGGATAATAGAAAAATGGAAGGACTATAGACGGGTCTAGTTCAATGACCACATAGGGACTCAAAAGAGGAATTAGTCTAAGAAGAAGAATGTTAGATAAATCATGACCATTGAGAGATTGGTAAAAAGACCTACCTTTTTTACCTTATTAGCACCTTCACTATCTAATCTAGGCAAGTACCCTACCTTGATCTTGAAATAGGCCTATGTTTGACACAGCTCACTTTTGGGTACTCAACAAATACAAAACAGAAGGAGCTTTTTGAAAGAAAAGGGTTTAGAATTCTCTAAATATTATGGCTCGAAATATCAAACCAACTCAATGAGGACTTGGAGACACCCAAATATTCATTGTTGGTTCTTGACTATATTTTAGAATATAAAAAATTTTAACTCTTGCATCTTTAGTATACTCACTAGACCAAGAACTTGAGATTCAAACTTCTCTAGAACACAATGATACATTAGAATTAGTAGTAATTTGGAGTACATAGATAGGGGCACTACTACGCTTCTTGCTAAGAACCAATTCTATCTCATAAGCACATTTAAAATTTTGGGTTGAATGCAATGCCTCCTTCTTAATAAACAATGCCTCCTTTTTAATAGTAGCTAAACATAATGCTACTATTAGACTATGAAGAGGACACGATGATGAAAAATGTATGCGATGGATATAGTTAATTCATTGAACCTAATAATGATGAGTCCCATAAAAGAAAGTAAGGAGCTTGAAAGCCAATGAATGCTACTATCAAGCTGTCAAGAGTACAAGATGATGAAAAAATGAATTGCATGCATATGATGGCTACAACTAACTTAATAATGACAAAATCCCATTAGGAGATTGAAAGGCATAAACATGCCAATCCATACAAAAGCTATGATACGATCCTTCCAATTCCAACTTATGTTATGGTTAAGACCCTACCTAACCACAATAAAGTCTTAGTAATCCATCACTTTTTGGAAAGTCTCTACACAATAAACGTTTTTCCATCTCTCTACTCTATATCTTGAATAAGGAAATGGAGTGAGGAAATAAATAAAGCAAGATTTTGGCCCTAGACCTCATGGTCAAAGACACTCCCATTCCTATCACCTTCCACAAGAGTAGGTAAACTTAACTGTGACGACTCTAGAGCAAGGGATTTTAAGTCTCTGTAAAGGACCGTAGTGGGAGGAGGACCTGAGGTTGAAACAACATATTTGTTTTAGGTCATTCTAAAATCCTCATCTCCAAAGTAGCCCCTCCTTGTGCATTTATGGGAAAATTGGGGGGGAAGACGAGTGGACAATGGACATGATGGTTTAAAGAGGTCTCTCTTTTTGCATGTGATTTGGAAGAGCTGGGAATGCAAATAAGTGCACTAAAGGAAAAAGTCCTCAATTAAATGATACTAAAATTGTATGCATGCCACCAATGATAATCGTTAGACTATGTGAGGCCCTCAAACTTGATCTTCTAGCCTCTCCAAATCCACTCGTGTCAAAGTTCCCATGCATGTGGAAGGAGCCCATATGTTGATCCCTTCCTCTATAACAACACATAAACTATAAAATGATTGTTTGACTTTAAACTCCTTGATGATGCTTCAATGATGTAATAAAGAAATAGATGACTCAATTATCAGTATAGAGAATCAAGAGTGGGAGAGAAGGATTATGGAATTAGAGTGATGTCAACATCCAATCATGGATGGGAGTGCTATTAGAAAATGAACTTCAATGAAGTAAAAAAATACAAACCCAAAGGATCCTGTGAGTCCAAGAAATTTATACTACCAAGCAAGAAGTGCCATTCTAAGATATTTCTTAGATAAAATAATTTATGACCTAGGTCTAGGTCCCAATTATAGAAGCTATTTAAATCATCCAAGCTCAAGGATAATGAGGATAACTTCAAGTTTAAATTATTCAAGGTCAAGGAGAATGATGATTTGAGAGTCAAGCTATCTTTGATACCTTGAATTACTTTACAAAATATAAGATTGGGAAGGTGACATAGCTCCTCGTAAGCCAAGAGGAATGAGAAAAATGGAATTAAATGAAGAAGTGAGTGGGATAAAAGAGATGGTCATAAATCTAGCCCCACAAGGAGAAATGTCTAAATTGGACTATGTAGAAAAGATATTCTAGATGATGAGCATGAACCACTACGTAGCAAATTACTTCTAAAGGATAAGCTTGAATCACTATAGGCACTGAGTTGTAGGCCTTTTCAAGGAGACAAGGACTTATTGCTTCCTTTCTTGATCCTAACGTTGTCTTTTCTTTCAAATATTCATTTGAAAGGAAGAAATAAAAAGTTCTGTTAAGTAAATACACAAGACAAGAATGAGTAGCATCACTCGCTAAAAAAGGGATCTCACACTTATGTCTACACATGTTCCAAACCTTCCATAATTTGTGTCTAACCATCCATAACTTGCTTGCAAATTTCACTTTAAGACAATCAATGTAATGTAGAATGCTTTTTACCCTTTGTGACAACATGGTGGTTGTCTCTTCTCAACATCTCTTTGTATCTCATGGTATTTTCCTATTTTGCTAGGATATCTCATCTCTCAAAATATTTTCTAGGATCTCTCATCTCTCTTTGGCTAGTATCTCTTGTTCTCACATTATTTTTTTGGAGCTCTTCCTCAAAAGCGAATATCCCTTTTTGCTCACATTATTTTTTTGGAGGTCTTGCCAAAGGGCTACCTCATCCTCCTCTACACTACGTGATGCATGTATAAAGTCATACTATACTCTAGTTGCTTTGTGTACATCTTCCTTTATTGGCTTTCTCCTCTTTGATTGCTTATTTGCAATTGAGAGGGAATGAAGGCTCATGACAATAGATGAGATACTTTGTGACGTGTTGGTGAAGATTGAAGGCTTGTGATCACCCAATTTGTGGTGAGGTTCTTTATTCCATCATTGGCTAGCAATACGACTTGCCTCCCATGATTTCCTACGCATGGTTGATATCTACAACAACTACTCCAACCTCCCGATAGTGGCTCGATGTTGTTGTAAGTGTGTTCTCTCTTACCTTTCACTATGTAACCCTCCTACAAGCTTTGTAGGGATGCGAAGGGGGAGCTATGAATATTTTGTCTAAGTCTTTACTTGCAATATAGTTTAGTGGAAGTTTTTGTGTCCAACATTAGCCTATTCTCTTGTCCTATAGTTTCTATTGTCTAAGCTGATTTCCATTATTGCATGTGACAGTTTTTAACCATATGGTATTGGAACCCCTCTAATGGATCCAATGGTTCAATTCTTCTAGCATGGCAACTTGGAGTTGATTTGTATCTCGCGGAAAAAATCCTGCTCAATGGGAGGTGAAAATGAGAAAACACTCAGAATTTGGGGCAGAGCTCTTAGAAGCAAGTTTTATCACCACCTGGATTTGTCGAAGACTACATGCAAAATTTGGGTAGTAGTGGAAAATCTGTTTGGATTCAAAGGTGCTACTCAAACAAGAGTTTTTAACACTAAAGATGATGGGAGAAGTCAATCTTGGAGAGAAACTCAACAAGCTTTGTTCGATTATCATACAACTAGTGGACCTAGGAGTTTGGGTGGAAGACGACACAAAGGCAATGCTCTTGTCTAATCTATCACCCACCTATGATGACATAGTAAAGATGATGTGGGCTAACAATGGCATAAGCCTCAACTAAACCCTAGGCATGGAGCCCTAAAATAATATCCTCCAGTGGGTGCTTCTTGGGAACACTCCTCGCACAAGGGCGCGGTGGCAGCAGTCCCATAGGTAGAATTTTTAAGGGGCTCCCCAAACAGGGAAGGGATCCCCACTTATGAGGAGCCTTTTTAGGAGTTGGCATTATTTGGCTGGGGAACTCATTTGGGCCAGCCCTTCTTATAGGGAGGAGTTACAGTCGCTCATGTGGTGCTCGAAGATTCGAGACTCAAAGGGGGCATGCTAGGATAGCGGGTCCACATTGGTTGGGTGTAGTGGGACAATGGCCCAACCAGCTAGGTCCTTTGGGGTTTGGAGGAAGCTCCCTAGGGATAGACCAAGCTGCAGGCTCTCTCTCATCTGAGGGGGGTACGCCATTGGCATAACGATTCTCAATTTATAGTGGGAGGGGTCACACAGTCCTCGGACCCTTCACTATGGGTCTAGGCAGTTCTTGTGGATAGGGGTGCCTCTTAGGATCCGGTTTTTTCACGAGTCCTTTGGGTCCTTTCATGGCAACTTGTATAGGATGGGTCCAAGAGGCCTCTTGCAGAGAGGGGCGATGAGGATGAGGTGGACTTGGATGGCTTGGAGTGGTAATGGATTAGGATAGTACGCCACTTGGGAAAGGTTTGGCACATTGATCCAGACATAGTCTTATCAGTCCCACAGGGAGTGGCTTGGTGCCTTTGGCTATGGGAGGGTCGACCTCTCCGTGATATTCACTAGCACTTGGGGGAATGGTTTTGGTTAGCTTGAATTGGATACTTGGATAGGAGGTGCCCTTTTTCTTGTATACGACTCACATCGGATAGTGGAAGTAGTCACTTGGACCCGTAGAGGGCGCAAAATTGGATTGATTAGGATGTCCATCAGGTTATCTCCCATTTCTAGCCTTATCTCCGGACCAACCTATGACCACGGAAGATTTCTTATTTCTTCTGGATGCTGGCTCATGGAGGATTGCCCATCGGCCCTTGGTTAGAGTAGAATGTGGGTAGATGGAAGATGCCTTTCTAGCACAAATGAAGTTTTAGAGATGACCCCCATCCCATTTGGGGCTATCCTGCTGCACAGAGGATTTGGCTTGTAGCCTTTAGGATTGTGGCTTGCACACAACATATGCCACTTGGGGATTGGTAGCATGGCTCATGGAGGGGGGCGAGGCATGCCTTCTCGATTGATCCAATTTCACCAGCTTACAAGGTTCATGGTTTGCAGGTCTCTTGGATACAGATATATGATGCATTGCGCCCTCCCCATGCACACCAGATGTTTTGGTGATAGTGTTTGGAAGAGGGTGTCCAACATCACTACTAGGAACATTTGGGTCGTAGGTGATGGGGGGCCAGCATGCCCCTCTGACATGTCCTTGATATGTACCCTAGCGTCCATCTAGTGATACATTTCCACTCTGCACATCACATGGGAGCATGGCACTTTAAGATCAAGAGTGAGCGTTGAAAGGTGGGAGCCTTTTTGCAAGGCTTGGCATGGAGGAGTCATTTACACCCTTTCCCATGAGACATATTCGTTGGATGTATAAACCAACACCCTGGTTGTTAGCCTCTGTTTCGGAGGTTCCTAGGTTCTCCGACAACAAGCTGGTTTCTTTCTGATAGACAATTTTCTCTTTGTACTAACCACCCTTAGCTCTTTCTAGAAGAAGTCTCAACTAAACAATCGCACTCTCTTAGATGATGAACATCATCATGAAGTCTATTCTTATGGCCAACAGGTGTACATTACAAAAGTAGCTACTAGTAGCAAGACTATTTCTCTTAAGAAAGGAACTTCAAGTGTGGATATTGTGGCAAGTAAGGTCATAAAGAGAAGTATTATTATAAAAAGAATGAAACACAAAAGAAGAACAAAGAAGAAAATAAGAACAAAGAAGCTACAAAATTAGTTGCTAATGAGTACGCAAAGGTTGCTTGACCAAGTATTGATGATGACTATATTTTCTAAGAGAGGACTGCTGTTTATTTAATAGTTTAGGTTCGATGTTTGAGTCAGTAATGTCCCTTGTTAGCTCTTACTATTCTGGCTATTAGACTTTTGATTATTAAGCTAAAGTCTTATTGTTTGGTATTCCTTCTCTTACTTTGTGAAGGTAACATTTTTTAAAGGCTCATGCTTATTTTATGGTAGACAGTTCCAACTTTGTAAGATGCAACTCTTTGCTATGAGTCTTCACCATTTCTTGAGTAGTGTTTCTTTGTTTTGAATAGTCTGTGTGTTATTCCCTACTTTGGTTTGTGGAGGGTGTTGGAACGAGGGAAAACCTTGCTAGGGTCTTTGAGGAGCTAGCACATGAGTTTAAATAATGGTGATATGCTATACACGTATTGACATGGAAAGCGGGTATTTTTATTTAAACACACACATACACATGGACGCACAGATGCACACACGCACGCGTCTTTGCAAAATCTAATAACATACTGACTCTACTGCTTATTCATCATATATCAATGTAGATTTATTCAACAATTTTGGCTTCTCTATAAACCCATCGGCTCTCTAATCTCATTCTATGTTGCGACCAAGATGTTACTCCGTCACTCCTTTTAGACGAATTCCAAGAAAAACTAATGTTGGTCTTTGTAACAAGATGAACTAATTTGGCAATTTCTTTGCTTTCTCACTTTTGAAAATTTGCTTGAAAAACATCTAAGAATCCAATCCATCTCCTCCTATAGTGCATTGCTATGAGCAATGCCACCACCATTTCTTGAGCTGGATACATTTGCTTTATATTGGGACGTTTCCATGCCGTGACTATTCCAGATGGTTGGGGCCTCCCATTTCTCTGCAAACCACAACACATACACTAAAAGAACATGATGCACACATCAACACATAGCATCTTAGTCGTAATGATAACATAACTTGAAATGAATCTAATGCATAAAATTAGGATTACCATGTAATTTGTAATATGCAACTCCCCATGCTTTTACCATTAAGTATATGAATTCTCTCCATGCATCTTATCTCTCTTATAATACATCTCATCGAGTTGACCCTATTTAATGCAACTTTATTAACACATCAAGCTTTGCGCACACATTTTCTCTTAAAGTAGCTATTTGAGGATGTGAAGCTATTCACAGTGCACTTGTACAAAGATTTATAGTACTGCCAATCCAAGATGCTATTGGATAATGTGTATTTTTCTTTTCTGACATTGTGGTTAGATAAGAATCTCCTTGCCTTTGTCCTCCTATGGACACTTTGACAGGAAGATTTTTGCATTGCCCCCAACTTTTTCTTGTCCACTTTAAGCTTTACATGGCCTCCCTGAAATTCTACCCTTGAAAGTAGTTCTTCGGCTTCTGCAATGCTACATGCAGATACTTCTTTTGGCCTTAAATTCCAAGCATAAATCAGATGCATACATAGTAATTTGTCAACTATGCGCAATTTAACATGCAAAGTACATATGTGTATTCTTTCCTCTTCACTAGAATCTCAATTAGGATCCTTCCTCCTATTGCCATGATTTGTGGCTATCCATTGGTTATAAGAGAGAATGCCATTTCCTATTGTAAGCTTCTCTCTTGCATTTATTGAGACTATGCATGTGTATTTTTCAACTATCCAAGCACTTGAGTGCCTTCAACTCACCTGCAAGATGCTGTTCAACTCAAAAAGTTCATGCTCATCCGCCTATGGGATGCTTGTTCTTTCTAGAACTACTTCAATATCTTATGGCAAGCTTTTGGAGTCTCAAAATGTAACAAGCACCCATATGTCATTTTCAAATTGGAATGAGAAATCTTGCACAAATTCCTTGTCCCCAAACATCCTTGTTCATAAGTAAATACTCCTCTCCATCTTAGATTTACAAGACTAGTTTACGCTGCGCTTTATTGCATGAACAAGAAACTTATTAGGGCACATAAACAAAACTAAAAAAAGTACACCACAAAGAAGGGGATTGTTCTTACCATCTTCTCTTATTCCATAGAATTTGACCATGGCACTTTGCAACTTTTGCACATAATGTTAGCATGAGTCTCAAATGACTAAACACTAGGTAGCTTTTGACAACCCGAAATCATTGTGTTGCTTACGCAGCAATATCCTCCAATTTCTTTGACATGATGGGTTTTTCCCTCTCGAGCACTTTTACATACCAAGGTGTTGATAGTGACAATACGCATTTCAAATACTTTGCTACAATAGCAAACTTTAAAGTTTGACTACAACCATGTACACTTATGGCTTACAATCGCAGTATCACAAGCTCCAAGCATATCCTTCAAATCCACAATGCCCTTTAAGTCCATCACCTCTCGAGCATCTTGCAAATATAGGTCTTTATGATTAGGGTCCTATAGCATTGCAAAGATCTAAGTTGGCTTCAATTAACTTTTCAAACAAGATTAAGTGTCATATTGTCCACACCCACTGCTACCATCGCATCCTCCATGAAGTTCTTAAACAAGGACCAAAGAAAATGCTTAGAAGAAACAATGCATTAGCTTGGATAGTACATAGTAGAATGGATAATGCATAGTAGAACATTTAATGGAAATACTTTATTACTAGAATGTTGCATAATAAAACATTTTATGGAAAGATGTCTTGGTAGCCTGTATTCTCATCTTTTGAGCATCACCACCATTACTAGTGCATGTGTAGACATTTCCCTAAATCTCAAGAGTGTCATATGCATCTTTCCAAATACTTTTTCTCTCACCTAGATAATGAAGTGAGTCTTGCAATCCCTTGCTCCAAGAACGATGCATTTGCTTTCTCATGAAGCTCCTTGTTTTGTAAGTGAAGTTTTTCGCAAGGAGTGTTGCATGTGACAATTGTATTGTTCTCCAACTATGAAAGTTGTTCTGCTTGGGCTCTATACTCGTCATTTGCTTGTAGCATGGACCAATAAAATGCAATAACCAAGCAATCTAACATTCCCACCTCGAATAAGCCAAGTGCATAATTGAAATGGAGGGGCAATTAGCTTTCATGGGACTCCACCAATGGGTTGCATTAGTCTCTAACCCTCTCCTAGTCCATTCCTTACACGGTCCTTTTGAACACCTACAATGCTAATGGAGGGGCAATTAGCTTTCATGGGACTCCACCAATGGGTTGCATTAGTCTCTAACCCTCTCCTAGTCCATTCCTTACACGGTCCTTTTGAACACCTACAATGCTAAGAACACTTTCAATTGAATACAATGTTGGTTTCTTGATTGATGGTCTAACAAGAGAAGTTTTATAAAGAAACCTTAACATTATACCTTTCAAAAAATAGGAGACACCCCAAAAACATAAGTCAATCCATGACTGGTAACCTTCTCTTATAGTCTCTATGCGCAAAAACTCTCAGGTTTGAGTAATGAGAATCACAAGAATATGATGCATCAATCTAATTAAAAGCTCTTAAAAAAAAGGTTTTTTGAAGCTCTCATTCTATAAAATTTCACGAGGCCTAGCTGCCTTAAATTTTTTATAAAGCTTAGTAGGAAAACAATTAAAAGATTCAAAACCAGATTTTGCCAAGGATACAAAATCTTGTTTTGAATCCTTTTATGGACCTTCCTAGTTTCCCTGAAGTGCATATAACCACTATGATAAATTTGACCTACATAAAGCATACTACTAGAATAGATTGCTTAGGAGGTACAAATGGACTGAGTGGTTGAGGCTATGAAGAATTACTCTTAAGACAGGATCCCATGTGATAAATGCTTCTCAAAAATCATGAAAACTAAGAAATCAAATCTATCTCTATATCCCATGTGATACATGCTGCTCAAAAATCATGAAGATTATTCAAATTTGATCAAGCTAATAAATTAAATCTATCTCTAAAAGTGTTCATCACGTGTCGAGAAAAAAACAATGGGTGGAAGAGTCAAAAGAATGTACCTCTTGAGAGTTCAAAATTGTAGGAGTCATTGTGTAAGCTTGAGTAATCAGGACAATGTTCAGACCTGACTGCGAACGATCTAGGTTAGAAAAGGCAGTGCTGACCACACCCCCTCCTTTTTTATCGGGGCTGCCACCTAGCAGTGGGCTCCTCCATACACTTGAGAGATTATCCACAATGGCCTGCAATATCAAGCACCCATGACTTCTTTGCTAGAATACCTACTCAGTTCCTCTACATCGAAAACCTTTCAAGGAATTGCAATTGATCCAACCAAAGGCCCAAATGGCTCCTTATTTAGAGGTAGACAATCCGGCCCCCTCCTTTTGCTGGCCTACCAGGCTACCTACCATATATGGCAAACTGTGATCAGCAAGGCCCGTCCCAGATGCCAGCAAGCAGCTCCTCTCCTGGCCGATCCCAAAAATGGCGAGCCTAACTCCTGTAGCTTCACTATCCAAGCCTTGTAGCGAAAAAGCAATAGCTGACACCATTAGTTATACTATTCTACGTCCTGTCACCTTCAAACATTTTGCTTCACTGCCAGCATTTCCTGATTGCCATCAATCATTATCAACCTGGAAGGAAAAGGTTGTATTTACCAGTGGGTGTATCTGTCATAATGCTTGCAAATGCTACCTCAAGCTATACATGCTGCTACTCCAAAATCTTGACAAAAGGGGGCCAGGGAGGGACAACAGGAGGATGATACTTGGATTGAAAGGAGGATGAGTAATGTGAAGAGCAAGAGCAACCTAAGATCTTTACTCCCCTGTACAAGCTTGCAATCTCTTCATCCATGAATCAAGATACAACTGCTTCTTGAGAATGTGAATGCATGTGTGTGCGCGCGCGTGCGTGTGTACATGTACACACACACACACACACACACAAGATGTGAAGAGCATGAGCAACCTAAGATCTTTACTCCCTTGTACAAGCTTGCAATCTCTTCATCCATGAATCAAGATACAACTGCTTCTTGAGAATGTGAATGCATGTGTGTGTACACGTACACACACACACACACACAGCGTGAGAGAGTGAGAGAGAGAGAGAGAGATGAATATTCCCAAGCTCATCCTCTAAAAATAAAGTAGTAGACAGTGGAATTACGTCCTCATGATAATCACCCATAAGGTTCAAGACCATAACTCCATCATGCAAGCAAGAACTATCACTACGACATGCCACCCACATCATTAGTGCCCAACGAAGACCTTAGTATAAATATAAGCTCTCACATACACAAATCTGCCACACAACACACACACACACAGAGGCTTAGTTTATACAAAAATCTTCATACAACAAAAACTCCACAGTTGAAACTTATGTGTAACCGAATGTGTCATGGGGACATGGGGGATGTGGAAGTGGATGTTTATGTGCCCGTGTCCTTAAAAAAATTCTGAGCTATTGAATTCTCTCTCTTTCTCTCTCAAAAGATGAAGTTTAGAAATGAGGGGGAAGAGTTTTGGATTAATATTGTATACCCTAAACGGTGTTAGGTCTCCAAAAGCAATAAGGTCCATAATTGAATTGACCAAAGGAGAGATTAAGTCCTACATGTCTCTTCTAGTAAATGAGCGACCAGCTAGATGGCTCTTACAGATAAGAACGTAGGCCATATCAAGCAAAAAACAGGGATAAGCATGTCAGAGACTTTAGATACTCGTCACAAGGTGACACTTAGGATGCAAGAATGACAGTGGGAGAGCGAATGCGATCCATGCATTTGAAAGTCTTATTGGCCATGGATCTTCGGCAGAAACTCTCTCCCTCTCTCTCTCTCTCTCTCTCTCTCTCCGTCTGCCCCAAATAAAAATGTATAGAATGGGGAGGGATGGAAATAAAAACTCAGTGCCTACAACTGTTATTTCCCCCAAAAAAAGTGTGCGATCACTGCACCTAAGCCAAGGAGATTCAAGCCGTGTTTATTAACAGGTCATGATCGACCAGTCTGCTCAACGGCAACAGTCGCAACACCACTCTTGCTGGAAAAATTCAGCGGCCAGTATTATTTTGTGCTGTCCATGCCTCAAGGCATCGGACTTACAGTTAATTGCCAGGCAGCAGGCATAAAGGCACTGACTCTGTGCAATTGCAATGACTTCCAAGTGAGCTTTAAAACATCCTGCAACCTCTAATTTAACAAGTCTACAAAAGAATGGTTTCTCTGTAAGAAAGACACCGAGCCACTTCAGACTCTACATCAATGTTCTGTGTCTCGCGGTTATGAATGGATAAAGAAGGTTCTCTGTTTAACGAGCTACGAATCGCACGTACTTCACTAGTTTTATGAATTGCCTAATTCTGTTGAGAAGGTTGAGAGACAGTGTAGGAGTTTTGGACCGCATCCGTTTGATTCGAATTGCTTCCTCCATCAGGATCATCGTTTTCCGTTTTCCCTTCGGAAGAAGGCTGGTTCCCATCTTCGCTGGGCCCCTCTGAATTACTGGTCGCATTCCCCTCTTCCAAAGTACCCGCTTCTTCCAATTCTCTCTCTGCCTTGAGGATAGGCGCATAGTAATCCGCGTTGTTCTCCATGCAATCCTTGAGCAGCATCGTTATTTGGTGGCACTTCGCCACGATATCTTCGTTCGCCTTCTCGGCTTCCTCGACGCATTCCTCCCATTTTATGAAACTGTCCCTACACGGACCGCTCTTCATGAACAAACAAAACCCACATTCTTCCTCCTCCTCCTCCTCCTCCCCATTGCTGTTCTCCTGTTCTTGTGTATTGTCGCCAGGGCGCAACTGCGATGCAACTTGGGGGATGTCTTCCTGAGAGGAAGGAAGAGGCTGCTGGTCGGAGTTGAGACGATTGACTGAATGGTGAGAGGGAGCATCAGGGTGCTGGGGGAGGGAAGCCATTGGTTCGAGAGAAGATGAAAATTGTGAGTGTGCAAGGGCAAGGAGGTAAACCTTAAACCCTAAATCTCGAATCTCGACACACCTTCACTTTTCCTTGTTCAACACTCCTCTAGTTCCTCTCCTCGTGGAAAATGTGGCACTGGGACTTACATAGTACATACACCACTGCATAAAGTTCCATCTAGCCTTTCTCTCTTTTACGGCTCACCGTGCTTAGAGCCCGTTCCCGCGTCGTTGGATATTCTAGCAAAATGCCACAATTTACTTCCGCTTCCCCTGTTGCCGACAACAGGTAGCATTTTTGCCCCCCCTGTAGAATCGAATATTTGGGCTCTCCACCCGGCTACCCTCATTTGAGATTTGTCTTATTGAATGCTATGCTCATTTCCGATTGTCCGATTGAATGCTCGCCAAAACCAGAACCACCCTCCTCTCCATTTCTCTCATTGCCAGTGCATGGGAACATTTGCTTTGCATTTGTTGGCTTTTGCCTCCTCGCCTAGTATTTTTGATGTGGGAGCATGCATTTTCTTGCTTGGGTGTGCGTTGGGTAGTGTGAATCGCCCTCAATGCACACGCAACCCACAATGCGGCACTGGTGCCACTTGTCTTACATTTCTCACCTCATTTTTCAAGGTTCTCATTTTGAGCTCCACTGCTCTCTTTTCGCTCCAGCCAATGGCACGCTACCATCTAGTGCTCAAAATGTAGGTTGAAGTGCCTTCAATGCTTCATAGAGGTAGCCAATGAAAGATCTCCACCTCTCACACATAGAGCTCCCTAACGGTTCTCAGCGCCTATTAAATGTTGTTGGAAAGTATTCAGGTCCCTATTAAATGCTTCAAGCTATTTGGTTATTCAAACTTTATTCACTAATGCTACAGCTTCTCTGTCTCTGAATGGACATTTTTTTTCATTGAAACGGTTTGTGCACCAAGGGTGCCCACTGGAACCCTTATTATTTGTAATAGTTACAGATCCCCTACTTCATTAGATTGATTACCATGTCCAAGTAGGCATGCTTCGTGGCTTGTCTTTACTTGATGGATCTGCTTTTACAGGGAAATTCTTTGTGGACGATAACATGAGTTTGCTTGAGGAGGATAAGGGGCCTCAATCAACTGCTCACCATTTTTTATTAGTTTGCGTAGGTCTTTGATTCCCGGATAAACACTAATAAAACAACTATGCTTCATGTCGGTTGGGACCCTATGCCAAGTTGGCTAAGTGATTATCATTCTAAAGTCATCCCTATGGGTATTGTATTCAAGTATTTGGGTTTTTCACTTGGCTTCAGCATCACTATGCAACAATGATTTCATTGGGCCCTCACCACAGTCAGTGGGGAAAGTTTCACAATTGGCAAGAGAAAATCTCTCTCACTCCTAGGAAGGCTTATTGTTCTTCTGAAGCATGTGTTGAAGCCTCCACTTGTCTATGTTTCATCTGTACTACTGCTCACTACTTATGGTTGTGCAGCTATAGATAAGATGGCATTGGATTTTATATGGAAGGATCAGTGGCATTCTCGTTAGTACACTGAAGTAGGAAGGGAGGCTACGGGTTGTGTGGCACAAGTGTGCCCCTCAAGTTGCACTCTCTATTTGGAGAGTGCATCTTTGAAGTGTGTGGTCATCCACACCTTCTCATAGGCTCAATTTTCTTTTGTGGCAGATGCAAGCTTTTGACTAGGGATGGGGTGTCGACGAGGAGACATGATGCTTCCCCGTTGTGCCCATTATGTGCTCTTACAAAGGAATCGCATTTTCATGTCTTCTTGGAATGTTAGTTGGTGCGATTGAGTTGGAAAAGCATTCAAAAATGGCTTGCCACAGCTCAAGTTTTTACTCAAATTACTTGGAAATGAGCATTGCTAAGCTGATAAGGGACAAATGAATGATGCCCTTTTTTTATTGTGGTCAATAGTTCATGTTGTGGTGTTGTAGCAAATCTGGCAGCTTCAGACTGCTATAGTGTTTCACCATAGAAGAGTTCCCCCAAACCTTAATCATTTAAAATTAGAGTGCTCGAAGTTATCCATATTTTTTTTGTATCATAGGACTTTTTTTTAGTTCCTTTAATCTTTTTAGTTCCTTTCATGTAAATTCTTCTTTCTTTTGCAAAAAAATTTTCCCCTAAATTGGTTGATGAGCTAGGAATCAAGAAGCATGAAATTTTCTTACAAGCCCATAGTCCAAGGATCAAATTCACTCAAATTTGCAATTGATTTGCTTGTTACTTTTTATAACTACAAAACATTGAGCTTTTAGATAAAATGGAAGGTTATTTTGTTCATGTGTTTACCACAATGACCTTGAATGAGTCACTGGGAAAAGCAACCATTGCTCGGATTTAGCATTGAAGAACTCACTAATTGCATGGATACAAAGAAACAACCAAAATTTGTGCAAGAAAGTAGAAAGTACTACACTGCAAACATTTACGAGAAAGAAACTTTTAAGCGAAAGAGAATTGCTTCAATTAGGTCATGGCCTTTTCGAAGCTACTACTCCACATGATTGGGAAATGTAAGATAGCTGCATACTTGCTTAACAGGTCACCCAGGAGATCTCTAAATGGTAGAGTGCCATTTGACTTCTTGACAGGCAAGGCACCATGTTATGAGCATTTACGTGTGTTTGGCTACGAGGCTTATGCTCATGGTTCCCGATCGAGGAGGTGTATCTTCCTTGGATACAGTGAGTCCAGTGAGGACTACAAGTTATGGGATTCTTCAACTAGAGAGTTGATACGCAGCCATAATGTCTATTTCAGAGAGGATGCTATGTTTAGATAGCCCAGGACTGTGGATAGCAGGAGAGTGGTGTTCCAGGAGCGTGTAAGTGCATTGATACCTCCGAATTTTTTGTAGGGGCAGCCCATATCCCTTGGAGTGGGAGGTTTTTCCCACGGTGAGCAGGTTGTAAAGTTGGGACAACCACGATTACTTCCTGATTTTGGTCAGAGACGGCGGTCAGATGTCTCGAGTATTCCAGAGGTTTATACTCCTATGGATATTGTTGATGCATCTTCTATGGACAATTACAATTTACTCCCAGGATGCGGAGTGCCTCTTGCAGATGAGGATGAGGCTATGCATGGTGAGGAGGATACCTTGGCTAATGATGCCCGGTATGATCCATTGGCTGGTTATGCCAAGACAGATGTGGTTTCTGCAGTTATTAACTCAGGTCATATTGCGCATGGGTAGGAATCATTGATATGTTTGCTTTGTAAGTGCCTCCATGGCCAGAAGCAATCCCCTCGAGCTTGGCTTCATAGGTTTGATACCGTTATGAGAGCTCAGGATGTGATGCGCAGTGAGATAGGTTATGGTCTCAGTATTCAGGAGGTTGCTATCCTTCTGAGGTTACTTGCCATATGGTTCCTTACGGATAGGGATGCTTTGCAGTGGGAGCTGCATGGTCTTGATGATGTTTGTCAGATACTTGGTTGTTTCAATATGGAGAGGGGGAAGTTATTGAGTACTCCATTGCCTATATTGGCTCCATACTTGAAACATAGTAGGTTTGACGATCACAGATCAGTTGAGCAGCAAGTTATGGTTGATATGGCAGCCATAGTACTTCATGCATCCATGACTGTGTTGAGACTTAGTTCTCACATGTTTGCCATTGGGGCTACACTTCTGGTTCTTGCTTCCGTTGCAGTGGGAGTTGGTAGCATGATTATGGCAAATTTTGGCAGTAGGGAAGCGGTTGCAGACATCAGGTCCTTATGCTTCCAGGAGCAGCATGCAGGTGATGCAGGTTGGGTAGACCAACAGAGGTCTATTGTAGGGCATGTGCTTATGGTCACAGGTGGTACAGAGACATTTTCTTTGCACAGTGACAGTTTGGATGCTATGGACTTAGCACAGGAGCACATGGTGGTGAGAGTTCACTCTCCCAGTGAGATCTGTCATGAGATCTTGGTTAACAAGCACCTACAGCTTGTCATTTTCTATCCTGCAAACCTAATGTCTGCTAGCAGCTTATCCTCTATGCACTTTGCACATTGTAAAGTGCCGATGGGCATAGGATGACGATCTGGTCATCTTGTTTTTCAGCCTATGGCTGATTGTATTATATGTGTACTATACTCCCTTAAAGGCACACTGCCTTTAAGTGGGAGGTTGTTGGGGTAAAGGGCAGTGTGCCCACCCACTTGTACAGTGCCCATGTATACTCATATATATATGATAGAGGAATAAGCTGGAGTAGCTTTTGCTCCACCAATTTTGGTGTCTCCTTATCCCTTTGTGTGTGCTCTCTTGTCCCACAATGAGTGTGTGCTCTCCCGTCCCACGATGACAGTTGAGTGCAGAGCGAGTGTGGACACCTTGATCAAGGTGCTATATAAATTTTGCACTGTGTTAGGTTGACTCCATAGTTGGAATAAGTCTTTTCTTATGTGCTCTGATGTAGGTGAGAAGACAAAATGGCTTAATCAATTCTTTGGTCAATTGGTGAAAAGAGGAGAAATAATGAGGTATCTAGGTGCTCCCCTTGGGGTTGGGATTACCCTGAAAAGAGATTTATCTAGTTTCGGGATAAGATCAAACAAAAACTGAGACATTGTTGTGGGGTGACTCTTGGTTGAAATGCACAGTGCTTAGTGATTAAAAATATTCTCTCAGCATCGACTACTATCTAGCATTGATTTGGCATTAAATCAAGAAAACCCATTGGTAGGATGTTTACACTGGCTCTATTTTGCAAACCACTTTGTACAAACCACCCAAAATGAGTCACAAAACAAATAGTTTGGGAAGCCACTTAGCTAGCAATGACAAATTCTTCTTATCAACATTAGGTGCCAAGACCCTGACCTGCATTAGAAACCTTCAAAGCATACCAAGACACATAATGCCACCTTCTTTTTGTCCCAAAAACCTATAGAGGGGTTGGCAAGTGGAGATATATTTTATGGTATGAAGTTATCTGCTCATGGTACCCTATCAAAATAATGGGTTCTAATTTGATTTCAGGCCTGTAAGCAATGTGGCTAGTAATGCGGTGGAAAGAAAGAATAGGTTTAAGAGGTGATGCAAGATTGCATGAGAGTATTTGGTAGAGTTGGGCCATAACCATAAACCGGAAGTCAGTGGTGTGTGCACACATCACAAGAGCCAAAAGTTATGCATAACAAAGGGCTGAGAGTTTGCTTGCACCTATGGGACCAGGAAAGACATGATTGGAAGCCTATGCACTGGATTAAAGACCACTTTTTTTGTCTGAGTGACAATGAGTCAACATTCATCTCTGAGATGTTGGGAAGTATGTAGGAAGGCTATCTGTCTAATCCAATCGTGGCACTAGACGGGAGAGTCAATCAATGGAATATGGAAATTGGGTTAAATTTTTTTTTTTCCAGGGTAGTCTACAAAAAATTGGTGGAAGGGCACATGATGTTTGATATCACCTAAATGGCGGGGGGATAGAATTAAGGAGGTGTGGAGAGGTTGTAAATATGGGAAGATCAATTTTTTACTTTGGAAAATTATGCATATGTGGCTTCCTTTAAGGGTAAAATTGCAAGATGGAAAGAAGTTAATACTTGTTTCCCATTGTGTGGTCGAGCCTTTGAAGACATTAACCACTTGTTTTGGTCCTGTGTGGTGGCGAATTGGTTTGGAGTAAAATGGCTAGAATCAAAGCAGTGGGGTTGATGGATAGGTTCAATCTAAGTGCTAAATGGCAGTTAATCCTATTGGGAGAGATGACAAACTTAACCATATACCCTGACCTATTGGCCATATATTAGAGCCTTGGTTTTTGGGGGCATCTGGAGCATTCAAAATAAGTTAGTGTTTTAGGTGACACTTAGTCAGGGTTATAAGGTAGATGCGGTGTGGGGGGTGATCGAGATGATGTTAGTGGATCTAGTTGTAGCTCTAAATGATGATGTGGTGGGCACTTGTCTATTGGAACTTACTCTATTAGGGTAGTGTTTGCTGCTAGGCAGCGGTACTCCACCCTAAAATTTGACCGTTTCCTATAATTTCATGTTTTTTTTTAAATAATATCAAACTCGATTGTTTTGCAAAAAAGTCTTGTATAAGCCCTCCCCTTGAGGCATCTAGATCTTTTTTAGAGCTCATTTTGTAGAGATTCTTCTCCTCTCCATTTTGCATCAAAAAGCTCTCGATTCAGAGTCTTCGATTGAGTTGTTCTCATTCAAATGTAGATGTGCTTTCAACTACCAACTATATTTTTTAAGGTATTGGGAGGGTACTTTTGGAAGTCTTAAGGAGTCATGGTCTCCAAAGGGTTTCCTCTGTTTGTAATGTCGAGGAAGAATCTGAGCTCTACAACCAAGAAGTAAGCAAGCTCTGCAACCAAGAAGCGAGCGCTTTTTGAGGACCACTCAACCCACCTCAATAGGCTCCTACAAGAATAATCTCTATCCTTCATTGACACATAGCCTGATGGCTTTTCTCAATGCTATGCAGGAATATCGCACAAGATATTTCTATGTTTCCTTGCTAGCCGGCTCATCATTGGCTTCCTCAGCCCTCAATCCTCATTGCAATTAGGCTGCTTGTTCTTTGCGAGAAAATGGGTGTGCATAATTGTATGTTCCATACCACCATTTCAGCATTTTTATGACAACAGCTTTTGAGGTTCCTTGAATATTGAGATAGACTAGTGAAGTAGCGAGTATCATGCTCTTGCACTTCCAACAAAGTCTATGTTGTCATGTCTCCTACTACTACTACTTGTTGTCGATTGCAAGGATGGACAAGGTTGGTGATATTGTGATTATTTAGCCTCTAAAGCTCAAGAGGACGGACAAGGTTGGTGATATTGTGATTGTTTAGCCTCTAAAGCTCAAGAGGACGTTGTCTTTATGAAATTTGAAGAAGATAAAAAATAGCTTCACATTGACTTCATTAGACTATCTAATGCCCTTGCCCTTCCACATAGTAGCATTGCCATCATCACTTTTGCCTATAATCCATAGCCACAGAGCCTCTCCATGTGGCAAATAAGGCCACATGGTAGAGCAATCTCCACAACTTGTCCAAACCACACATACATGTGGTAGCCAAGAGACAAGTAACATGTGTCAGATTAGTCCTACCTACCATATAAGCAAGACACATGGTAGTACCACATCATCATTGCCATGTAGCTAGCCTTATCAGTATGATTCATAGTTTCTAGCTTAATAGTCCACATCATGAACCACATTAGTAGCTTTATGGCTCCCATCTCATTTTTGTGCTAACAAAGTTTGGCAAATTTGAAAAATTCCATAACTTTTGATCCATAATGAATTTTGAGGTGCTGTAAAAAGGAAAAATGCATGGCATCTCATGGTCTACACATTGGTCACCTCAACATGAGTCACTATGTAGTTTTTAAAGCTTCATCCTCATAGCCATTCCTTGATTTATTGAAACCTCTTCACCAATCAAGCCAACACATAAAAGGAACAAAGAGACAAAAACATTTTGCTAGCTTTGTCATATTGCCCTTCACATTCATACATCTAACACCACATCAGTACCTTTGGCAATGGGTAGTTCATCATTTCAATGATTCCCTTGGAAGAGTGATTGCTTTTGGAAACAAGACAATTGCACTCTTTGACACTTCACATGACACCTTGTAAAGTCACTTTGTTGTCCATTTCTAGCATTGATTATTGCACATGCATTAGCTTTGTAAAGCCTCCTAGCTATGTCTAGCAAGTTTTTGTGATTATCTTTTTATAGATTTTGCCCTTCTACATCCAATTGTTCCATCATGGCTTGGATTAGGCATTTGCTAAGAGTCCCTCTCATACCAACATAGTTGGTACATGTTTTACAAAACATTTTCTTTTGAAAGGTAGTATTATAGACATAGCAAGTCAAGCATAAGCTTGATAGAGACAACTTATATTTCTTAGCTTTTGGCTCATGATAACGTTTATGAATGCTCACAAAACTAGCCAACTTTGCACATTTTCCTTCCACAATGAAGCATCTTAGGATCTTAATGTGTAGACACTCTCAAAAAAAGATGGGTAAGCCTCTACTATTAAGAACCATACAGTACATGCAACATGGAGCCATTCACATTTTGGTGATATTTTGATATGACATGACGACGACAAAATTGTCCACAATTCAAGTATCGACTATGACTCCGTTAATAGAGTACCTACTACAATATCATCTACACTAGCATAATTTGATTATTAAAGCGGTGTACAACCATCAAATGCTTGCATGGATCAATCTCACTTTTTGATTATGCAAGTTTGTAACTAAGACCTCAACATGAGGCCCTTCCATCTACATCAACATATATGGCTTTGTAGAGATGTATAGCCATCACATGATTGCATGGATCAACCTCCACATTTTGATCATGTAGATTTGTAGGTAATCCATCAACATGAGGCCTTTTCATCTCCATAAGGCTTTAGAGATTTAGGCCCTAGTCCATATGTTCTTGGGATTCAATTTCCACCACCACTTTAGATCAATAGGTTAGTCCTTAGCATTGAGACATTATAGCATTAGGTCAATCATACCATATTTGTAGATCAATAATTAGCATGAGGACATTTTAGTATCATTTCTATCCTACCATAATGTATTTGATATTATTATTATTGGTTAAGAGCAAATTGGGGGATGATAGTGTTCTAGTGTGCAAATCATTCATGATTGTTTTGCACAAAACATACTTGATGTAGTATTATGATGTCATCAAAGCATACGAGTTTGTTAGAAGACATTCTTTTATGTGATTTGAGCATTTGGTATCTCATATGCTTTTATGACATCTCATGCATTCTCTTTTACAATCAAGGCTATTAGGCCTTCTTATTGTCAGCTCCTTGACAAGCTTAGGATAGATTTAGTTACATCATGTGGATAAATATTCAGGCACTCCTATTGTGGCTTACCTTTATCTCATGTTACTTGAGCATTCAAGATATTCAAGCTATTAGGATGTCCCCATGGAATATGCAACATCCTTCTACTCTCACACCTTTTCAACTTTATGGGGATATTACCACAAAGCAAGGTAATTTATCTATAGATACCATATTCTTCTTGCACCCAATGTTAGATAACCCTTGGATCCCTTTGTTGATGATGATTATGAAATTATTGATTATCCCTCATTACATGAGAGAGCTTATTCTACTTTTGCATCTTGTATGCAATGCTATCACTTATCTTGGCATAGTTCCATCTTGCTTTTAGTCTAATTTTTGGGTTTTATTCCTAGAGGCAAAGGATGATTTAGATATTAAGAGGGGAAATTGAAGGTTAATTTATTAGATCTAGGTTGTACTCATTGTATAAACTTTCACTGCACAGTCATCACCGTGCTTACTCATTACATACAACTTTGGCAACTTTAGTCATTTTCTTGTCTAGTCTTGGTTGCTATCATGTGCACCAAAAAAATTCAAAAAGATATTGTACTTACACCCTTTACATATCCAGTGCAATTTAAGAGGGGGTATTCAGAATGTGTAAATTTCACCATAGAGATAGGGCATAGGAACAAACCCATACCCTTACAATTAGTCATCTCTTGTGCAACCCACTCTCTCTCCCCTCAATCCTTCAAAATATTATGACTATGTTTCTAGTTATATAGGCAAAAAGAACTAGGCTGAGTCTTTCACGGCTTACTACATCATTCCAATTGCCTACACACAACTCTTGTTCTTCTATAAAACTCAACCCATAGTTGCATCATTCCAATTGCCTACACACAACTCTTGTTCTTCTATGAAACTCAACCCATAGGTTGATCTACTTGTATGTCTGGCCCCATGAATAACTGTGTATCTTGTCAAAATCAGATTTCTAGGGTATCTATAATACAAGTCAATCACAGATTGTGCTACACATTAGTCTAAAACTTGAGTGTTATTACAATAAGCGAGGGGGGTAAAGAGCAAGTTAGTGCATCCTTGATTGGTTCTATGGATTAAAATAAAAGGAGAACCCAAAGGTGAGATGAGTGGGATTGTTTTTAGCACACAAATATATGACAAACTTCTCCATGTGCTTTTGCCAATCAATTACATGATTCATTTTAGCATACCTTTCTATTCCAAGTGCTACATATGTGTGTGTTGTTGGGTTATTTTGTAGAAAATTTTGATAACTAGGCTTAGGCACATGTGATTGAGAGTGGTGTGGGAGATTGTGTGATTTGGAGTATGTGAAAGGGAAATTGACCTATGAGAGTGGATAGGATCAAGGTGGATTGTAGAACTACTAATCCAATTCATAGATGAGGTCATAGGAGAAAATTCCTAGAACTAATAATGTAATTGATGACATAATCACTAACCAATATTAACCTATTTTAAATTCTCTTCATATGAATAAATGCTCTCATTATTGTGTTGTGATTTTGCTTGTATACTATGTGCTATGTTTTTCTTCCATCCTCCATAGTCTATGATTATGCATTCCAACAAATGGTGTCAGAGCCTAGTGCTCTCTTTGGCTGCCACCATTGGGGGGAGCAATAGCGTGCTGCAGATGGTCAAAATATTACTCTCTAGTTCATGCATCTCTCAGCTACTCTTGTCTGTGGTCATATTTGTTCATGACTTGTAGCCAGTCCTTCAATTTGTGGGAAGCTATTACAGTTTCCTATTTGTAACTTGCTTTGTTTGAAGCTGTAATTTCTTATTAGCAACTTGTTCATGGATTCTTTTGTTCATGGCTCCTATTTGAGACTTGTTCATGGCTCCTTTTGTGACATTTTGTTCATGGATCCTTTTGTTCATGGCTCCTTTTGTGACATTTTGTGGATTCATTTTTCCCTATCATGGAGGAACATGCTACTACTATGAACATCCTTTTAGAGCTACTGTCTCATAATTTCTCTAGCTACCATTATATATACTGACAATCAAGGTCTGCACTAGCTCTTGCTTGAGCCCAACCTGCTCTACAAGAACTATCCTATGCGCTACCTCAAAGAGTTGCACCTACTATTATAGTTCTTCTAAGGTTTTTTTACCTACGCCTTTACTTGTTTTTTTGTGTGTGTGACCATCCTTCGTTCGACTACCTGTTGTGCCATCGTCAAGACTCAAAAGCCATCGTGATTAAGTTGTAGACATTCCTTGGAGCATATCTACAAGGCTAATATTTGCCATTTATTATTCTTGAGATATTTTTCCATTGCTTTTGAGGAGAAAATAGAGCGACTTCTACCTCTTCTAAAGATCCACAATCGACAAAGATCTAATCTCTGCCGTCCTATGCAACCCCGTTATTAGTTAGAATTTGGACCCCTAACCCCACCTACAATAATCACTAACCTAATCTAAAATTATCAACGCAACCTAATTTAAAAACCAATTAAAAATACTTCAAAACTCCAAAACCTAATTTATGACTTGAACTTAACATAAAATTACATAAACACAAACAATACTTACATGTAAAATAGAAACATAACATTAAATTACATATACAAAAACTTAAATAGAAAACTTCACATTAGTCACTATATACACCTTCGAGTTACAGTAATCTTGTCCAAAACTTATAGTTCTTCTTAGTCACTATATACAACTTCACACAGAAACATATACACAAACTTAAACATAAAACTTCACATTAGTCACTAGATACAACTTCGAGTTATAGTAATCTTGTCCAAAAACTTCTAGTTCTTCTTAATATTTATAGTAACAACTTTCCAACCTCATGAAAATGTTTCCAAAAACTTCTAACAAAGTAGTTCAAACATGAAAATCCTCCTAGCATCAAATGCTTCACAAAATAACTGCATCAATCATTTTTTTGTCCAAAACTTCCACCTCTATGAATATTAACAACATAGTTATGCAAAACCCGACCCACAAAAAATCACAACTACTGAAGAGAACCCCACAGTTCTTTAATGCCAAAGTCCTAGCACACTGGGGCTAGCTGTCAACTATGAACTTCAAGTCGCTACTCTTTGAATAATTAAATAGTTTCAAAATTTTTGCCAAACTATCGAACGTGGTAACAAGGCATAAAGCTCCACAATGTTTGAAATCTTTGTCAAGCAAGGCACCTTCAAAAAATTTCCACCCAAACTAGATACAACTTAATGATCCAAGGAAGCTAAACCAACACTTAGAGCCATCACATGACAGATAAGCAACAAAACAATATAAGCCCTATAAATTAAAAAACAAGAAATCAATCACCATATATACCAACACCCCAAATGTAACAAAAAAAACAAACCTGACAAGCTACGATAGAATGACCTCCACTTGAAGACTTGCGTACATTCTCCACCACTAGCAACAAACAAAACAATCGTAGACATAGAAGAATCCTACAAAATTCCAAAATAACAAAATCAAAACATGAATCTAAATATTAAAATAAAACAAAAGCAAGAAATTCACAAATCCGAGAACCAATGCAAGAACCAGGTTGCCCGTTCAAATCTCCATCACAATTTTTACTCAAAGCACCAACACCATTGAACTTCAAAGCATAATCATGCACAATATCCTTCAAGACCTTGGAATACTCACGTTTATTATTGGCTTCGTCATACGGATTCCTCAAAAATTCAAAAGTTGCTTCAACTTGCAAATCAAAAGTCCTATCATAACTCTATATGCCCGGTTATAAGCAACACACCCTCAAAAGGAACATTAGATAGCATTATCCAACTCACAAAACTAGTCCACAATCTCCTATTAGAAATCTTTGAAGACTCTAAACCAAAGCTCTCCATCATATTGAAAACAATTGCAAGAGTCTTCCAACCTACACAATTTTTAATAAACCACACCCACACACAAAAAACATGAGTCAAATCTATCCAAGTCCAAGAAAGGTGCAACTCTACTACCTCAACCCTGGTCAAAAGCCTTCTCAACCAAATAAACCTCAACAAAGTCAGCATCTAGAGGTGCATTACTATCTCGTCATCTCCGTACACCAGTAGATCACCGACACTTCCATCAACACAAAGATCAAAACATAGCATATCCACAAGATACTCTAGATGGTAAATTGGAATACTTTGAGTCTATAAGGTACTTCAAAAGGTACCTTCTTGAAGAGATACCAAGAGGTAATTTGGAGATTATCAGAAGGGACATTTTGGTGTACCATAAGGGACTTCTTTTGGTACCACAAGGGCATTTTTGGGGGTACCATAAGAAACTTTTAAGGGTACCACAAGGGAATTTTTGGGGTACCATAAGGAACTTATTAGGGTACCATAAGGGACTTCTTAGGGTACCATAATGTACTTTTTTGGGTACCATAAGGTAGTTTTTTGAGTACCATAAGGTACTTCAATTTTTTTTGGAAGGTATTCTACTTGAAATCAAATTTAACTAGCTAGAAATCATCTCTAGATATCTGATATGCAATCAAACTATATCGATCTTTCAAAATTTTGGGAATATTTGTTTGAGTATATAAGAAAAAATAAATTGTTTTAGATTCACACTATGGAAGAATAATATACATAATGCTATATTGTGACATGGCTTTGTAAACTATCTTTGGATTTTATGTTTATTGTGCCTTTCGTTTCAAATTTTATTAGTATACATAGAAAATCATTGTGTGCATTTGCGCATGTGTGTGTGTGAAGAGAGAGAGAGAGAGAGAGAGCACAAAAAGGGGATTGCTCCCACATGAAGACCAAATGAACCTACATGAGATTTGATCTAATGATGCAATTCTTGAGTTCTCTAGAGATGCATGGTTGAGACATCTAGAATGTATAGGAGTGGGGGTAATCTCTCCATTTGACATACCAGATGTTAGAATATCCATAGCTAGCATAGGTGTGAGGAGATAATGACAAAGCATCAAGAAGTTTGTGCCACCCAATCACACCAATTCATGCTAGGACTCACTAAGTAGAACATTGCATATGAACAACCTATCATCCTAATCCCATTGGTCACTTGCTAAATGTGTCCTAGATGTTTCTTACACTCATGAACTAGGGCTAGTGTGAGCTAACCTAACTATGTTGCAAGTCTAGGTCTTAGGGTCTCTCTAACTCCTAACTATGTTGCACTCAGTCCTAGGGTCATTGGAAATCCACTATCTATCTTAATTTTCTTTTTTTTAATCCAAGGTAATCCCTTAGGCATAATCTTACACCATATTATTATTATTGAGTAAAATTACTTCCCCATGATGTCCTAAGCAACAATATTAGTAAATTGCTCTTTGAGTTTTCTTACACTTTTTAGGTAGCATTGTTTTATGATCCATCTTTTTGTTTTACCAAAAATTCTTGAATAAATTGTAGGAGAAGACAATATCTAGTAGTTACAACAAGGCAATATATGCCACCATTAGAATTGACTTGTCACAATGTCAAGCTCTTCATATACGAGTTCTTCACACACTAATTTTGCAAGTTGACCTCATTTGTCCCTACCTCCATCTCGAATCCATGAAAATAGCTAAAAAGTCCAGTAAATTGTATGAGAAGATGCTGTTGCTTGAATAGACTTGTCACAATGTAAACCCAGCATTTATGAATGCTTCAAACACTCATTCATAGGTGACCTCATTTATCCCTACCTTTGGCATGAATATGTGAAAAAGGCTAGTAAATTGTGACAATATTTGTTGATTACGGTGAGGTAAATTGATGCTAATGTTTGAAAGGGCTTGTCACAATGCCAAAATCATCATGTATGAATACCTTGCATAATCATTTCTTGACTCTACCTCATTTATCCCTAGCTTTGGCTTGAATCCATGAAAATAACAAAAAAGGCTAGGACAAGATTAAAAAATTGTCTAAAAAGTTTAACAAATTTTAGGATAAGATCGTTCGTGGTAGTTATGGCAAGGAAAATGAATGCCAATTGGTAAGTGGACTTGTCACAATGTTAAACTCATGATTTATGAAAGCCTTACATACTCGTTTCTCAAGCAATCTCATTTATCCCTGCCTTAAGTTGGAATTTGTGAAAATGGCAAAAAGAACTAGTAAAATCTAGGAGAAGACACTCCCTAGTAGTTACAATGATGCCCAAAAATAAAATTAAAAATAAAAATTCTAGTAGTTACAATGAGGAAATGGATGTGATGCTTCATTAGACTTATCACAATAACAAAACATTCATGTATGATTGATTTCCTTTCACACCCATTTTCAAAGTTGACCTCATTTATTTTTGCCTTTGGCTCAAATCTATAGAAATGGCTAGTAAATTATAGGAGAAGAGCATATTTGATAGTTATGTCAAGAAAATTGGATGCCAATGCTTGATGAGACTTACCACAGTCTCAAAATTACATTTACAAATGCCTCACAATTACACATTTTCCAAGTCAACCTCATTTATCCACACCTCTGGCTCAAATAATTGAAAATGGCGCTAAAGTCTAGTAAATTGTAGGGGAGGATCGTATCTAGTGATTAAATGGATACAAGGCAAATGGATGCTGATGAATAGACACACTTGTCACAATGTTAGTCCCATTATGAATTGCATTGCACACATTAGGGGAATTTTGGACTCTCCATCAGCTGATCCTGCTGTTCCTTCCTTACATGATGAGAAGTGGGCTTTCTGATTACTTCTATGTTTTGTCTACCACCTTGACCACCGATGATGTAGGTCAAGGGGTTCTAGTGTCTTGGTCTTTCTATTTGTCTACAGTCAGTCTTCTGTCTATCTAGTCTTGTATGTCTGTCTATCTGTCTATCAATCTGACTGTGTTTTGTTTTAGATCCATCTTGTCCTTACCCTTGTGGACCCATATGAGGATATCACTTGAGGAGGGGTGTCTCAGGATCATTTGTCTGTCATGTTTTCTCTCTCTCAATCTATCAGTCTGTCTTCTAGTCTTGTCTTTCTGTCTTACTCCTAGTGTCCACTTAAGGAGGGTGTTGGAGATAAGTGCACACTAAGTACTATTTCGTAGTCTACATCAAAAAGGGCCTCATAAGGAGTGGATTAGCAAAATGTATTAAGAACTAACAACACCTATAGAGGGTCCCATCATCCCCATATGAGTCCAAAAAAGTACATCTCCCTAGGCTTTGGTGGACCCAAAAAGTGCACCTTCCTCTCCCACTTGGTGCCCCCCCCCTTTGCAAAAAGTTGCCCCTCTTTGCACCCCAATATGGTCCCCCTTCCCAAAAAGTATCTTGCGGGTACCTCTCCCCCCAAAATTTTGAATTTTTTCAAAAGTGCCCAAAATTTCCTAAAACCTTTCCAAACCTTCCCGTAAACCATGCCTATGCACCCAAATCACTTTCCAACCACTAAATCCTTCTTCTTCCATAATCACTTTTTAACCCCTAAATCCTTCTTCTTTTCACCTTAATCACTTTTCAACTCCTAAATCCAATTTCTTCTCACCATTTTGTTATGTTGTGAATTCAAAACTTTGTTGCTTCCATGGATCCTATTTGACCCTGTACTAATTTGAAATATTTATTGCTTTGACTCCATTTTGCTAATCTATTTCTCAAATTCTTTCATGGATCCATTCTTGGTAGTAGTTGGTGGTGGAGCAACAAAGCATAGGAGGATGTGATGCATGCTCATTGTCATGCTATTTTGTAATCTAAATTTTTTGTTTGCTTTAACTCCCTAACTCCAATCTTATTTCTCACATATTTCATAGTTCCCTTTCAGCATGTTACCAACAAGAAGTAGACATGGTCCCTCAATTACAAGCAGTGTGTTTGGCAGAAGCTAGTGGTGGAGCAAGAAAGCATAGGGTGCAAGTTACATGGGGCATGAGTGCTAAATTATAGAGATTCTTGATTGCCTTCTCCCTGTAGTTTGTTGCATAAACATCATTCATAATGTTCCAAGCATGGGAGCAATGTCAAATGGACTTCAAGGATCATGAGCATTGAGGGCCAAAATGATTCAAGCAATCAAATCTAGAGGGAAGTTTATTGATAGAATCTTGTAAAGTTATTTACCGTTTTTTTGAGGCGGATGTAAGAGAAGCAGTCATTCTTTAGCACTTACCACTAAACCCATCTATATTATATCTAGCTGGCAGGTGTTGTTGTCCTTTATAGGACTCCTATTATATTACAATGTGCCCTTTCGTAGACACTATTTTTTGAAAAGTAAAGCATTTTACTTGCCACCATGGTTATAAGGAATCAAATGAAAGAGCATCCAAACAAGAGGTTGACAATGCTAGAAATGTGGATTTGTAAACGTCCATAGAATTTGGAATATTTGATGAAATGCTACCTAGCATGATTATCAGAACTTAATGGAATAGGGGAACATCTCCTAAACATTTTGCAAATTCTCAGTTAGACAATGCATCTCATTTTCAGCATGATCGAGAAGCCACAAAATCTAGACACGTGCCAATATGGGCAAAGAAGTTGGTGGATGAATTAGAGAGCATTGTCAAGGACATGAAGCCTAGGAGACTACAAATAGATTTTAGGTGTTGCATGGCACAAGTCAAAGAGCTTGCTAACTTTCCAGAAGAAATACAATCCAAGGAATGGATTGATGCCATAAAAGAAGAATATAATTGCATTTTGAAAAATGAGCTTGGGAGTTCGTGGAACCACCTAAGAAAAAGAATATCATTGGCTACAAATGGGTCTACAAGATCAAGGACAAAAGCAAGAGTAGAGGAGTATAAGGCAAGGTTGGTGGCAAAAGGATATGCTTAGCAAGAGGGAATTGACTATGAGGAGACTTTTGCATTGATCAGAATGATGAAGACAATTTACCTTACCCTTGTATGATCAAGTGGACATCTAGTCTAGATTCATTAATGAAGAGCTATAAGAAGGATACTAAATGTAGCAGCCAAAAGGATTTGATGAAAAATATCCAAGCACTTGGTGTGGAAATAGAAGAAAGCAATGTATGGTATCAATTAAACCTAGGGTATTGGCACATCAAGATTGACACATATTTTAGGTAGCAAGGCTTAGTAAAAATTGAAATGGTTATGGAGTGTATGTGAAGATAAATGTAGGTGATCTTTAAATTTTTGCAATCCTCAAATGACCTTGTCAAAGCGAGAGGCAATGACATGCTATAAAGGAGGTCAAGGACAATCTTTGCAAGAAGTTTGAAATGCATGATCTAGGACTTTTGCATTATAGTTTGACATAGAACAAATCAAGGAAGGAATATTTCTAAGCCACACAAGGTACATTGATTCTATGTTGAATGCTATATGCCATACCTTTGAGTACACTATATTCCATCTAACCTTGGAGCTTCTGTTCTGTTCTAAGGAGCCCCCCCACAAGAAAGTTTGGAACAGTCTGTTGAGTTGGTCAAACTATTTTCTTGTTGGGAACCAACACACGATAAAATACAGTATGGATGGGTAAATGTAGTGGTTTAGCACAAACTTTCTCCTGGCTAATGACGGTTGCAGACCTTGCCATCTGTTGATTTTACTCTTGAGCTTGTCAATTACCCAATCCCATCTGTCTTTGTTTGTGCATCTGAAGCCCATTTGGAATCCTAAGGAGACAAAAGATCTCACCCTCCTTGAGAATCTTACATCCTATATCTATGAGAATTTGGGGAGGAGCCGCCTTAGTTCCAAAGACCCTTGTTTTCTCATGATTTTTTTTAGAGCCAGAAGCTGTGTAGAAGGTGTCCAAGCACCTAAGAACGCCCTCAATTGATTTGACATCATTGCTTGGTGTGAGGTTTGTGTCATTTATGAATTGTTGGCAAACTTTCTTTACCCCGTTTCCAACTTGGATACCTCTGATGTTTCCAATGGCTTCTTCCTCCTTGATGAGCCAAGCAAGAGCATCCATTGGAATGGCAAAGAGGAGTGGTGCTAAAGGGCAACCCTGTCTAATAGACCTTTTAAGAGAAAACATGGAGGATATTGACCCGTTAACTTCCACCTTGGCCTTGGCTTGGTTCACTAGAGTATCAACAAATTAGATAAATTTAGGACCTTCTCCCATGTCTTGAAGGGTGGACAAAACAAATCCCCACTCCATTCTGTCGTAGGTTTTATCAAAGTCTACTTTTAGGAAGCCAATATCCTGGTTTGTCTCATTTGCATGCTTAAGTCCTTCCCAGAGGGCTAATATGGCCTTTAGGATGTGTCTGCCTTGGATGAAACCTTTTTGCTCTTCCCTTATCCAGTCTTTCATTTTCAATTTGAGCTTGATGGTGGCTAGGGCTTTAGCAAAAATTTTGTAGCTAGTATTAGGCATGGTGAGAGGTCTCCAATTCTTAAGAACTTCCTTGGGGCCCCCTTTGAGGATCAATTTAATCATACCTGTGTTTATCCATGAGTCGAGGAATCCTTTTGTTTTGGATTCCTACCAAAGGAGGAGAAGGTGCGGGCCCACTACGTCCCAAAAAATTTGGTAAAATTTGACTAGAAGTCCATCTTCACCAGGAGTTTTTCCAATTGCCATGGCAATGACTGCACTTTTTAACTCTTCAAGGGAGAGTTCCTTATCTAAAAAGATGGAATAAAATCTTTGGATAGTGCTCCTCCTAACCCACCAACATTTTTCTCTTGCTCTGAGTTTATTCATGGAAAGGATTTCAAGTTCCCCAAGAATCCTCTAGAAGTGCTCCGCCACAATCTCACCAATCTCTTTCGAATTGTGGATTAGGTGGCCCTCGTGTAACAGAGTATCTATCGATTTTTGAACCTAATTTTTCCTAAGGCTTCTAAACATGTCATCATTTGTCCTGTCACCTTTCCTTGCCCACCATTCTCTTGTGTAAACTTTGGATTGCGTTGGCTTTATGGTGGCTTCTATCCTGGCTCTGGTCTCTAAAGCTTTGAGTCTTTCTTGTCCCTGAGTTGTTTCATCCTCCTCCAAAAGTTTGATTTGTTCTTCAATTTTTGTTCGTCTACCAGCTCTAGCGATATCCACTCACTTCTTGATAGACTTAAGGAAAGTACCTATTTTTTTTGTAGCCCTAACCCACTTTTCAGTTATATTGCCTGTGCCATCAAAAGATTTTCCCCAAATCTTGACTACCTTCTATTGGACATAGGGAAGATGAAAGAAGAAGGAGTTAGCCTTGAACCATGACTTTCTTCTCTTTCCTTAACTTTTTTCTAGAGTAATTAGGATTGGTTTGTGGTCAAAGAAGGGAAGAGAAGCAAGTACATTTTATCTATCCTTGCTTTCCTATGTAGGGGGCCCGATTCGTTTTGTTAGTCCATGCGAAGGAAGTGTCGAACCGCAGAATCTTTGTTGTCAATTAATAGACTATCGCTTGTATTTGTTGCTTGATCGTTGTCATCATCTTTTGTATATAAAGCCTTGTTTTGTATAATTGTTTGATATCGAGAATTGTAAGCTTCTTCCCAAGATCCATGTATTAATAATTCATGGTCTTCGTCGTTCTTGAAAGGATAGTATAATCAAGAAAGGATAGTATAATAATAATTGTTCATTGTAATAATTATCTGGATCTTTTGCTATGTTGAACTTTAAAAATCTTATGATTCTTGATTTTATTTCTTTTATTGATTGTATTGTCTTTTTTGTTGTATTTTGCAACAAATGTTGTGAGGCAAATGTTGTTCATATTTTCTCTTTTTTTAAATTTGTCTATAATAGTTTGACATGTAATATCTGTTGATTCAATAGGGAGTTGTTGCAATTGTTGTTTTCTTTTAAGAATGAGAGCTCTATTTTGTTGTTTATTTGTATTTATGAAGTAAAAGTCTCTTGTTTTTCTTTGTAATGGTGGTAAAGATAAAGTAATAAAAGACACTATTTGTGCACTCATTTGCTATGCATGCAAGAATGTATTGCCCACTGCTCATAATCTATCCTGTGTGCTATTGTTATCTTCTGTGCATGTCTTCGTTGTTTGTCGAAGTCTTGTTGTTATTGTGTTATTATTTTTGTGATGTACAAAGTATAGTATGTTGTAGCTGAGTATGGATTGATGATGTATTGTATATCCATGTTTAATTGCCATATGAAACTCATTTCATGATTGAAAGCATTCGTGAAAACATATTTTGGTTGTCTTTTTAAGAATAGAGTTGTTTTTTATATTGATGAATGTAGTGCTAGTATATATATGTTGGTACGTCTACCCCAATATTGTCTACCCATTCACAGCAAACATCATATGTGAGTCGGATTCTATGCCAATCTATATTTGCGAAAATGGTTTGGTATGTTTGTTTGTAACTATGCATCATGTTTTGTTGTAGAGGTTCTAGTATCATTCATTTCATGTAGTGGAGGCTTTGGATAGTGAAATTTGCAATTGTTGTTGTTGTTTTTTTTTACAAGTAAATGTGTGTTTGGATGTCTTTAATATTTGCGGGTACAGGCAGGCTCTTGTCACATGTTATGTATTTGTCAATGAAGGAGATGATTTTTCATTCTCATGAATCCCATATATAGGTCCATGTTGCACCCATAAAATCCCATGTTCATGGTGGCTTCCTCTATTTTGAAATTTTGTAAACAAAAAAGTAGTCCATTACATTTCTAAGTAATTGTTTGTCTTTCATTATTAAATTTAGGATTTTTTGGAGTTTGTGCTATCTTACACATATCATCAAATTGTCTCTTTTCAATTCTCTTAATGTAATGACTGAGTCTTTGTGCTCTGGATGTGTTTTGTTATTGTTTGAGTATGTTTGTGGTAGAAATTTTGTCAAAGGTTCCCATAGTCTCTCTGTACATGATAGTGTCATACAAAAGGTTAGCCAGCCCAATTGTCTCATCATTGCAAACATACCTTTTCTAAGTTTCTCTTTATGGTTTGGGGAAGTGTGCATTCTCGAAGTCTCTATATCCAATTCTAGGTTTCATAATAGCTTCAATATTGGTGTCATTCATAACATCCTTTGTAGTCTATTGTTGTATTTTGTAGAGCCCCTGTACGCAAATGAACCCAAATTGTTTGCATCACTTGGTTGATCAAAACTTTGATTGATTTGAAGATCAGATTTGGTATATTTTGTGAGAAATGAAGGGATATGTGTGTTAATTCCCATTTTGCTATGTCTTGGTATGTTAGCTTGGCATTTCCAAATTTTCTTTCATGTTGGAAGAAGAGTCTTGGAAAGTTTAGTTCTTCACTATGCTTGTCTTGGAACAAACCCAATGGTCTATTGTCTTCACAAGGAGCAACGTACCTAATGTCTGTTTTAGCTGTAATAAGGTTATGAATTAGTGTATCTGTATAGGTATCATCAGTATCTTCTTCATCAGCTTCGTTGTTGTTGTCTTCCTCCATTGTTTGGTCATCATGTGTTATTTGTTGCAAATGTTTAGACTATTGGTTGTTTATTTTGAGGTTGTTAGCTCTGTAAAGTGGTCTTTGAATGAGGATGTGTAGTGCTCGCATCAAAATATTTGGACGAACTTTTCTGAGGAGATATGTGCTCTTATATTGTAGTTTTTTCTTGATTTTGAGAATAATGGATGAGTCATCCTCATTAATGAATCGTGGCAAGATATGCTGCACTTGTGTTGGACACAACATTAACAATGCTGTCTTGCATGCCGTATTGTCCACCGTGTGAGTTCTCTTATCTGAGTAAGCGCTATTCTGAGGGCAACCAATCGCTCTTCAATATCATTTAAAATTATTACAGCAGATATTGCAGTATTTCGCTGAATCTGGAGGGGAACGAAATATTTTGGCAATGTATTTGCACGTATGGCTTTTTTATACTCTATTCAAATGCGTTCTATTTTTCATGAAATGATGTCTGGCACTGTCTTTTAGCAGTACCCAAGCATGCGTATCTTCTTTAACATATAGTGTTTGTTTTTTGAATAGCAAACGCTCACAGGATTGCATGCATGTGTTGGAGTATCTTCAATTGCATTAATGTATGCACGTACGTACTTTGTAGGAGTTTTGAATGTTTCTAAGTACTTCGATAATATTATACAATCATTTGTTACATATGCATGTTTTCTTTTTTCTTTTTGTTATTGAGTTTCTGTATTCAGATTTTGTTTTGCTCGTGTTGTTTCTAGAATACAAGGATAATGGTCAATTTTCTCATTATGGCCATTGTTTTGGGTTTTGGGCTCATGTGTTGATACTAGAATTGTATTATGAATTCTTTTTTTACTATTTGAGGCTTTGCATCTAGTAGTGTCGACGCATATTGTTGTTGAAGAAAACTATTCGTGTAAGGTATGCACTACATTGTTTGTCAAAGTGGAGATGTTTCTTTTAATAATGTCCTCCAATCTAAGCACCATGGCTTCTGTCCAACGAGTGTTGTTCTTCTTGATTGGTTGTATTGTGCCTACGTAGGTAAACATTTTAGGATGTTTTATTACAAGTTGTATTTGTTTTGGTTGCTTTGAGATCTTCATAGGTATAAAAGTATCGTAGTTTATTTCATCTCATGAACATGATATGTTTTGAATTCGAAACCGAAAATATCAAATAGAATGTGCTGCAAGAATAGATCTTCAGCACAATAGTAATAACCATCCTCTAGCAATCCTTCAAAGTATTCTTTAGTATTATTGATGTGCAAGTAAAGCTGCTTGAAAAGGTACGATTTAAAGAATTGTTGTCCCCATTTGTCATGTGCGAATGTAGTTCGTTTGTAGTAATTTGTTTCCTTCAGAGTAAACCGCATCTTTTTCGGTGTTGTAGGCGTGATATGAAATTGCAATATATAAGATATGCATGTAAATATGCATTTGTTTTGTGGATAAATCTCGTAGAAGGAATTGTTAATGTGTATTTCTTTTGAAGTGTTGGAGTTTCTTGTTTGCGAGTACTGATTTTCCATAGATCAACCAAAGGTTTCAATAGTAGTTGGCAGGTGAGTACCAAATCCTTCAACTACTAGAGGGTGTCACCACAAGGACATCCATATTTATGCTCAATGCAACATAGTGTATAGGTAGCTATATTGTGTGCACTCCTCTCTCTCTCTCTTTCTCTCTCTCTCTCTCTCTCTCATGGTATCCGAGCACCAGGTGCTCCCAAGCCCTTGCACCTTGTCAAGGCACTAAGCCCTCCTTGTATGAGGCATTCTCCTTCTTCAAGAGTGAGATTTGTGAGGTCCATTCTTTGTGTGAGAGAGTTTTCATGTGAAAGACAGTATGATCCCTAGTCAAGACACAAGCCCTCCCTTTGATGTACCTCTATTCCTTCTCTAGCTCTCATCGTAGAGCTCCTTCTCTTCTTTGATTTAGTTCAAAAAGCTCATCATTCCGAGCTATGCAGAATGAGATGCAGGTTCTTGAGTGATAATGTTCCTTCTTAGGTTAATTGAAATATTTTATTGAATGGTTGTTGCAAGAGATCTTATTTGAGGGAGCGAATCTCTACTCACTATGACAAATTGAAATAGAGAGAGATGCTTTGAGAGAGAGTTCTTGTATCTCTCTCGGCCTTTGTAAGGCATTTCTCTACAAGCTTCCACGATCCTCAATGAGACATGTCCAAAGATGGTTGACTCCTAGTAACGAGCCTCTATAAGCTAGATCAAATCCTCATCTTCAACAATTAGACAATGAGTGACGAAGTCTGTTCATAGCCCAAGCAGCTGGAGAGGCCAGCGTACAAGCATCAAAAGAATACAAAGAATAGGAAAAATAAATACAGAACCACCTTTAGTAGCTCAACGACCAACTGGTAGAGGAGCAGACCCATGATGAAGAACTACGCCATCAGACACTCACCTCTAAGACAACTATGCAAAGCTGCACACATAATTTGAAGACTACAAGGTGGCACATAGATGCAAGTAGTCTGTCATGATATTAAGATCACCGCTTTGCATAATACTCTATACATAGAAAGAGATAGCTACTCTGACAACAAGTAGCTTCTTTGAAGTAGGCCTTTTTTTGAGACCAAGAGCTAGTCTAAGAACAACCCTTTGATATCCTACAACTTAACCTACAGCCCATTAGAGCAAATTTTCAAGCTTCGTGTAGGGTACTACAAGAGTCTTCTCTCTTTTTGGAAGCTGAATACATTTTGCAATTATCTAAGCATGGAACATTAGGAATCTATGCCTATGACCCACATTCCTTGGCCAAAGGCCTTGGGTGGTTGCAAGACCAGGGGCACCAACACACTATCAAAACACTGGAATATCTACTTTATAATAACGTCTAGCAATATCATCCAACTGGCATTATAATGTTATATAATCACATTCTAGAGGCCATACAAAAATGTTACAATCCAATGGTTTTTATACAAGCCATGTAGCTTATCCAGAAGAAATATCGAAAGAAGAAGACGATATCTCCGCACCCTTTTTGCCTCTACTACACCTCCCCCTCAGGATCCACCACATTTTTGCAACTCACTTTTGTGGAAATTAGCCATAATGAGCTAGGCGGCTATGATAGCTTGTGCTTTGTGTCGCCGTTGGAAGACGTTGAGCACCATTTTTTGGTACTAGATCATGGCCATCGTGATCCTTTCCTCCATGTGGTCTGCCAGATGAAAATCTTGGCTCCTCATGAATGTGTACATTTCTTTATTGTCGTAGGTAGTAGATGAACAAAATGCAATCGCTTCATGCACTTTGATCCAGTTTATTCTGTAGGAGGGATGTATTGGACTAAAAGCTAGGCGATGGTTGTACCACTTGGTTGCTCGGCAGTTGATGATTTGCACCTATGGGCAACATTTGAGAGGGTTGCTGCTACAAGATACCTTGAAGGGACCCCATGAGTGTGAAAATGCGTAGCTAGTCCAATCCTGCTTGTTGGTAGGCATCACTAACTGCCCGATCATGTAACTTCAAGATATTTTGTTGCTCTTTTTATAGATCATTGTTGTTTAGATTCTCTACTTCATTGCCCTTTTCCTTTGTGTGCACTTACTCTTGATGTTGCTACTCTTCCTATGCTACATGCAATTTTGCCTCAGTCTTGCAGCCTCTTTGTCTACTTTGTCCTTTTGAAGTTGCTCTAGATGGGCTCTGTAGGCCTTTTTTTCTTTGGCCTCCTCTACAGCCCTGGCCTTGGCTACATCACCCTTGCTGCACTTCGTTTTTGCGTGCAGCTGACACCTTGTCTTGTAGTAGTAGGACTTGAGGGATATTGGAATGAATTCTTTAGTTATTAATCCCAAAGCTCCACGAGGGAAGTCCCATTCCCCCTCATGTGATGAATGATTGGCATGAGTATCATTGGGTTTGGGTTGGCAATTTTAAATTTGTGGTGTGCGCAAAAGTTCCAGATAGCCTTCATGAAAAAGATAGCCTAGTTGGTGGGTTGGGATTGATGCAAATGGGCCAAAAAATTGGATGTAATATTGCTTGGGTGATCTGTCATCTCCTAGTTAGGCTTTATGAAAAAAAGAGCCTAGTTGGTGGGTTAGGATTGATGCAAGCAGGCCAACAAATTGGACGTAATATTGCTTGGGTGATATGTCATCTCCATTGTAGTTAGGATGGCTTGTTCAGAGTAGGGATTTTGATGGCGTTAAAGGAGATGCCTCCTTGATGCTTTTTTGTGGTGTAATCCATTGCCCCTTGCATCTTTGTTGGCATGTTGCAGATGCTTTTGTATTCAGCGCTTATCACTAGTAGCCTATATGCAACTTGCACCGTGTCGATGTCGAGGTGGTGCAGTGTGAGCTGCTCTTGCTTGTTTTGATGAATGAATGTGATGTCTATGGTTGCATTATAATTTTGAAAAAAATATGTGATGAGGGATATATTAAATGCAGCATGGAAACAGATCAGCCATACCCTGTAGGCCCAGTGCTTTGAAGGTGAGGCTAGACTTCAGGATCTTGTAGGGCGGCATTGCATTTTGCGGTATGATAGTATAGATAGTACTCATTTGTGGCATTGAAGTTATATTTCGAATGGATGGCTCTTCTATTGAGCTTGTTGAGGCATTGAGTGCCAAGAGGGAAATGAGTTGTGCAAGAGATGGCATATTCAGTTTCAATTTCCAGCTTGTCATCTCCTCTAGTCTTCTTTGTTTGGCACTTGTGACCTATTGCTTAACTTTGGGACTCATATGCTGCTAAAGCTGTTCTTCCTCAATTTGGATGGCATTACGATCGAAGTGGGATGGGAGGTAGCATTATGCACATAGTAGTGGCATTACTCACTTTAAGGACCATGAAAAGTATCATACCTTTAGGATATCATTTGCATGGTTGGGCATGCGTATTTCCTTCTTTCTCACCACATGTCATGCATGAGTGTGAAAAAACATGCATCAGGTTGCTTCTATCCTATGTGTTTATCGAGCATGGATATGATACTTTGCACATGCATTCATCTTATATACTTTAATTTCCATTCCAAATATCATACCCATTGGGTATCATTTTCATGGTACGGCATGCATATTTCCTTGTTTCTCATCACGTGTCATGCACAAGTGTTAAAAAATATGCATCATGATACTTCTATCCTATGTCTGTGTCTTGGATTGGTATAATACTTTGTAGGGGACCTTAATATTACCTAGTTTAAATCCCATGCAAAGTATCATACCCATTGGATATCATTTTCACACGGTTGGGCACCCATATTTTCTTGTTGCTTACCAACATCATGCATGAGTGTCAAAGTATACACATTGGGGTGCTTTTATCATATGTGTACCTCTGATGGGGATACTTTGCAAGGGCCTTAATTTTATTCACTTTGGCGCATGCAAAGTATCATACCCATCCAATATCTTTTGCATGGTTGGGCATGCATTTCTCCTTGTTTTCACCACATGTCTTGCATGAGTCTCAAAATATACACATCGTCATGTCTATCTCAGTTGGTAGGATACTTTAAAAGAGCCTTACTAATACACACTTTAAGGCCCATGAAAATTATAATATCCATCCGATATCACTTTCATACTTTGGCATCCATATTTTCTTGTTTTTGACCATGCATCATGCACGAGTGTTAATGATTTGTAAGGCAACCACACAAAGGCTAGACCCCTTGAAGACCTGACCATTGCCCTTGATAGGTTTCCAATTGGCTTTTAGGTTTGCAAAAAAACGATCCACTTTGCTGAAGCTTTCGTGGACCCTAGAGCAACAAGCCATAGTCTGATATCATAGGAAGTATGTGACCAATTAATTTCAGAGGTAATCCTTAAACTCGCTCTTGTACTTATACGAGCTATGAATAGTTAAGATACATAGACAATTGGACATATGGAGATGCAAGTCACTATAAATAACCATAGTGTGGCAATCTGCTTCTATCTGATGCCTTCAGGTGCTATTAACAAACATGCAATACTTGGCAGGACTTGGTGTTCGGCTATTAATTGTCAAATTGACTGGTGAGAACGAATAACAGCACTAACAAGTGGCGGTTGCACGTCAGTGACTCTACCTTGTTCAGGAGTCATGGAGTCCAAGGTTGCCCCTGCATATAAGTCTAACACACAGAACTACAAAAACAGCTTCACTCTGATAGACACGTATGCTTCAACTTTTATGCTTTATGTTTCTTACACAAGGCTGGGTGTGTGGCTCCAATTGTTGGCTTTGATTGCCTTGCTTTCCATGTTTGTCAAGCATGTCCCCAAATGGGAGACCCTGCATCATGAGAGTGCTTCCATCCTCCAAGGACAACACCACCAAGGCTAAGGCTCCAAAAGGAAGTGCAAAGCTTATGGTCCCCTCTGCTTCATCATGTTACGAGCACAACCGATAGGAAGAAGGGTGTTGGTGGGTCCCCAAGGGCATTTCCAAGACAACGCGATCCAGAATCTAGGGAAAGGGCCTCAACATGCATCTTTGCACCTCCTTACTACCCACGCCACAGACCTAGCTCAAGGCCCCAGACAGAGGAAGTCCGGAAGAAGAAGACGAATGATGAGGTCTAGGAAGCAAAGAAGTTATGCAAGGTGGACACCTAAACAGTTACTAAAAGCTCAAGGGTACTACGAAGGTAATGTATATTTTTGGGTACCAAGGACCCGCCACACGGCTACCACATCTCCCGTTGGCCTCTCCCAGGCACTGGGACCTTGCCCTCCATAGCAACGTGAATGGAGGACAAAAGGCACAAGACAAGCCTCATCAAGTGGCATCGCAACAATAGAACCACAAGAACCTACCTCTAAAAGGAGCTAGCACCACAAGAACCATTCCAACAAAGTCATAAATGACATCACTATGCCCTTGAATTCTTATGCTACATGGGAGGATGTCATCATCGATTGCTGCAGTCCCACAGGAACGTGTTCCTATAAGTACCTGCTATATCATGCAACAAGTTAGAAGCTGAGGCACTTGGTGAGCCTCGATGGGTTCCCAAATATAAACGCTTGAATTTCTCCTCTACATCTAATTCCAATTTTGCATCTACCTCGGTAGTAGCACAAGAACCTGCTCTTAAAAAGAGAGTACTTCCATAAGAACCTACCATTGCATTCACCATGTAGGTCCTGGCTTCTGAGATGGCCATCCACATAGGGCCCCCACATGACCAAGTTGAGCCGCTAGGCTCCCAAGACCTTGAGGCCACACTACTTCCACTAAATCCTCATGGCAAAACCATGCAAGTCATCATCAATGAGCTTACAGTACCATTCATTCACAACTCCAAGGCGTCACTGTCAACTTTACCTACAGGTGCTCTCCACACATACATAGCTTGGGATGTAGCTTGGAAAGTAACAAGATACCCCACGTACTCACAAGCTTGATTTCATTTATCTAGTTAAAGAGTCTTAGGTGAAAATAGAGAGTCACCACAACAGAGGTCAGGATCTTAAGTGAAACTAGCACTCTCATAATGGTTATATGTCAACTCAAGCATTACACACCCATATTAAGTGAGTCAGCACTTTATGAGTCAACTTAGGTGACTAGGGTTCAAGATTATGCACAATTCAAGTTCCATGGTTCAATTGTGTTACTAACTTCATCATGCTGCATTAAGCCTAGCGCTATGCCACGCTAGCCATCACCACGCCACTTATCGCTAACTCACCACCAGCCATCAACCTACAGTTGCACTAACAATAACCCCCACCATGCAGCATCGTTAATTATGCACCACCAAGCAATGCTTTGACACGATGCTATAATTCCATTGCCATGCTGTTGAAATAGCTCTAATGTATTGCCAACCATTTTCATGGTTCTTAACCTAGATAAGATTAATGACCTTGCAAATCATCAGATTTTAGAGATAAACATGCAGCGTAGAAGCACATTGATGCATTTTTTTTTACACCAATGTATGATGTGTGGTGAGAAATATGAGAATATGCATGTCAAACAATAAAAAATGTATATAATGGGAATGATATTTTGTATGGGCCTTAAGTTAGGTAATATTGGGGCCCTTTCAAAGTATTATATCCCACAAGTATTTGAATGCATTTTTTTAACACTCATGCCTGAATCGTGTGGTGAGAAATAAGCAAATATTCTCTTCCAACCATGAACATGATATCCTATGTATATGATCTTTGAATGAGACTTAAATTGTGTAAGATTAAATCCCTTGCAAGGTATCATACCCATCAGAGATAAACATGTAGGATGAGAGCACCCCGATGCAAATTTTTTCAAACGGCACATGGTGAGAAATAATAAAAATTCTAAGCCCAACCATGCAAATGATAGCTAATGTGTATGGTACTTTGCACATGTCTTAAAATGGACAGTATTAAGATCTATGCAAAGTATTAAACCCATTGGAGACATGCATATACAATAGAAGCACCCCAATGCGTATTTTTGGACACACATGCATAATGCATGGTAAGGAACAAGGGAATATGCATGCCCAACCATGAAAATGATATCATATGGGTATGAAAATTTTCATAGATCTTAAAATGAAAATAGCCTTTCAAAATACCATATCCCACAGACATAAACACATAGGATCGAATCACCCCATGCACATTTTTTTGACTCATGTATGACTTGTGGTGGTGAGAAAAAAGAAAATATGCTCACCCAACCACAAAAATGATATCTGATGGGTATGACGAACCTTAAATTGGATAATATTAATTCCCCTATGAAGTATCATACAAATCCAAGATGTGCGCATAGGATAGAAATACCTCGATGCTCATTTTTTCATACTCATGTATGATGCGTGGCGAGAAACAAAAAAGAATTTGTATCAATCCAACACATGCACATAGGATAGAAGTACTCCAATTCGTACTATTGCATGACGTGTGGTGAGAAACAAGGAAATATGTATGCCTAACCATTCAAATGACATCCTATGGTTTGATACTTTGCACGGGACTTAAAGTGAGTAAGATTAAGGTTCTTGCAAAGTATCATACCAATCCGACATGCGTACATAGGATAGAGATACCCCAATGCATATTTTTTCACAGTCATGCATGACGCATGGTGAGAAACAAGGTGATATGCATGCCCAACCTCTAATGGTTATGATGGTTTACACAAGACTTAAACTGGGTAAGATTAAGTCCCCTACAAAGTATCATACCAATTGAAGATAAACACATAAGCTAGCCATGCATGATGGGTGGGGAGAAACAAGGAAAAATGAACACCCAACCATGCAAGTGATATCTAATGGTGGCAGATAGGATATTGTTAATAGCGTAGGGGTTAGGGTATATTGTATAGGGTTTAGGATATAGGGTTTAGATTTTAGGGTATAGGGTTTGGGGTTTAGGGTGTTTCAGGGTTTGGGGGTTCAAGGTTGAGGGCATAGGGTTTGTGGTTTAGGATTTGCGATTCACAATTTAGGGTAAATGGTTTAGGGTATAGAGTATAGGGTATAGGGTATAGGATTTAGGGTTTAGGGTTGAGGGTAGATGATTTAGAGTATGGGGATTAGGGTTTAAGATATAGGGTTGAGAGTATAGGGTTTAAGATTTAGGGTATAAGGTTGAGGGTTTAGGGTCTAAGGTCTAGGGTTTAGGATTTAAGATTTTTGGTTTATGGTATATGGTAAATGGTCTAGGGTATAGGGTTTATAGTTTAGGGTTTAGGCTATAGGATTTTGGGTATATGGTTTAGGGCTTTGGGTTTTTGTGGAGAGTTTCTACTCATAAAATGATGATGTCCTTAGTTAGGTGGACCTTTTGCACTATGCCGAAGATGAAGGAGGATTGGTTGTAACTGATATACATCAACAAGTCACATAGAAACTATCAACCTCCTAGATTATTAAAGTTTCCCTTAACCCAAGAAGCATAGAAACTATCAAGCTTTTAGTAATTAAAGTATCCCTTAACCCTAATGCCTCTTGGGTTCAATTGTTCATGAGGAGTGTTCCAAAGCTAAACATATATGGCACCCAAATGGAATGGATAACCACTATTAGCTCTCTGAAACTCAAAATTCAACAAAGCTAAGGATACCCCCTTTGGAAGACCACTTTGGGCCATTGAGAATTAAAATTTTCTCCCAATGAAAGGGGCTTTCACGTGGAATGACGTATGTGGGACTCTATTATCTTTAAGAAAAAGACTTCAAGCAATTCTTACTTCACTAGAGCCATCATAATATTTAGGAAAATATGGAGTATAAGGGATTTGAGATGGAAAACTTGGCTATAAATTAGAAGGGAGTTTTCATTATCTATACTGATGATCAAATTTGGTAAGGAGCAGACTTGCTTGTGGCAAGGCAAAAGGCAGGAGACTTGTGTATAGGAATGATTCAACCTCCTAGATTATTAAAGTTTCACTTAACCACCCAAGTAGCATAGAAGCTATCAGGCTTCAAGATATTAAAGTTTCCCTTAACCCTAACGCTTCTTGGGTTCAATCATTCATGAGGAGTATTCCAAAGCTAAACCTATATGGCACCAAATGGAATGGATAACCGCTGTTAGCTCTTTGAAACTCCAAATCCAAGGATATCCACTTTTGGAAACCTCTTTGGGCCATTGAGAATTAAATTTTGTTCTCAATGAGAGGGGTTTCACATGGAATAACTTATGTGGGACTCTATTATCTTTAAGAAAAAGACTCTAAGCAATTCTCACTTCATTAGAGCCAGCATAATATTTAGGAAAATATGGGATTTGAGATGGAAAACTTGGCTATAAATTAGAAGGGAGTTTTGATTATCTACTCATGATCAAATTTGGTAACGAGCAAACTTTACTTATGGCAAGACAATAGTCAGTGGTGGAAAGGCAGGAGATTTGTGTATAAGAATGAATTTAGATGGCCTATGAGTGTCATTGTGTTTTGTTGAAACATTGTTTGCATTATTTGCATTCTTGTGGTATTGTGATATGATACATGATCATGATGCATGAGTTCCTATTGATGTGATTTGTCCAACCCATTTCCATGTTGCTATCGACTTGCTTCCAAGTATGGAATTCATTGTCCACAACAATTGAATCCATGTCAATTGGCAATGATGGTGATGATGAGGAGAAGTGGATCCAAAACTTATCGAATTGCAATATGGCTCTCTAAGCTTTGGAGGAGTCAAAATGCATTACCACTGCCACTTTAGGTAGATGGTACATTAAGCATAGGTCCATTCAATGGTAGAATATTTTCTACATCCATGCTAATGGTAAGAGGCTATGAGATGTTTTACACTTGCCAGTGGGGTTGTTCATGACACTAAGCACCATATTGAGAGATGATTTACAACAACAAGAACTACCTAATGGCCTACGAAATGTTGTTGGTCACATCTTTTTCATTGAGAAGATAAGAGATGTCATCCCTTAGCTAGCTCCACTGGCTAGTTTGTCGTAGTTTCTATATGTATGTTTTTGTGCATGCATGCATGCATGTAAATGTATGTATATATAGGATTTTGTGTATGTATGTATATACGACTTTGTGTATATGTATATGTATGTATATATGTCTATGTTTTTGTGCATGCATGCATGTACATGTATGTATAAAGATTTTGTGTATGTATGTATATACGACTTTGTGTGTATGTATATGTATGTATATATATCTATGTATGTATAAATGCATGTCTTTGTGTATGTACATATGTACATGTATGCATGCATATGTCTAGTCCATGCTTATCATACTTTCATAAACTAGTTTGAATTAATAATAACTACCTTCATTACCATAAATATAGAAAAACTAATCATATAGCGATGTGTTCACCATTGTTGGATGAAAAACCTTAAGACTAGGGGGGTCCCAAAAAATATTTAGCTGTAGAATGTGCATTCAAAAGGAGGTGTTTTTTGAATTTCACCTTTCACAAATAGAACATAAGGAGTTATTCTCATTGAGAGAAGTATTAAACCTTCTAGTGTAAAAGTATTGAAAGGACATACGTAAGTAGGTGTTTTTGTGTTAGCCCATGAAAGCACATGACAGATATAATGTTTATACAATGAGTCCCCAAAGAAGGAAAGCGAAGAACCAAAGATTTTGTCAAAGATGTTATAGTGTCACCTAGCCTTAGATCATGGAAATACTCCATCAAGAATCAAAGACTTTTCAAATGCCATAATGGATGCTACAACATGAAGTATCTTTTATAACGGCCATATCAATAGTGCGTGCTTTAAACTTGTAACTTCTTGTAATGAAATATGAAAACCTAAATAATTTTTGAATAGTTAAGAGGAAGGAGGACTATGCTAATGTGATTGAGTCCCTCCAATGGCATCTTGTTCTGACATAATCTTCAATCCTCATTCATAATTTTACCGTAATTTTCTATGCTCGTGTGTACTTTTCCCTGGACAATGCAAAAAATGTTTTGAACTCGCTAATCACTCCTCCCCTTGTTTGAATCCTAACTCTTGGAGCATTTAGAATTTACAAAGCAGCACCCCTGATTGTTATGACTTAGACATATCCTTACTAAAAGATAAAGGGCATAGAGGTTGAGGGGACTAAGATATGTGAATGTTGTTAAGTACAATCAATCAATCTTACGTGTGCGTGTGTTTTCACACAATAAAACGATGTGTGTGTGTGTGTATGAGAGAGAGAGAGAGAGAGAGAGGCAGAGAGAGATAGAGAGAGAGAGAGAGAGGCAGAGAGAGATAGAGAGAGAGAGAGAGAGAGAGAGAGGGGGGGGGGGGGGGGGGGGGAGAGCACACTAATGTAAGCTTGAGTGACCCTCTTAAGGGGAGAAGATAGTAAGTTTACTTTATGTGTTGGCATGCGCATGGAAAAAATATCTTGTTATAATATTGAGTAATGGAAGAACAAACTTCATAAAGAGAAGAAGAAATCAAGAGGGACAAATAAACTTCAAGGAACTTGGGAAGATGGTTCCTTTGGATTAGTGTTCAATGGGAAAAGGAATAACCTATCTTTGCTTCTAGTTTTCTTTTATGTAAAAGGGGTTTATTTCATAGATGTGACATGCACTAGTGCTACATGACAAGAAATCCCACATATAACCATAGGATCTAAAGTTTCATCGAATATAAAAGAAAAGCTTGACCATAGAGAAATCCCTTGAAAAAGTACATGTCGTGGGGTCCTCTTCATTAAGCAAATCTCATCCACGAGCAAATATATGTTATGGGAAGCAAGTAAATTGAAATTATCTAGACAAAGACTAAAAAGCACTAACTTGAAAGCTCACGTTGACAATGTTTCTTTCAGATATCATTGTGCCAGATCTGCTCGAAGCTATCATTAAATAGACGTGTCATTAAATAGACGCTACCAAACATACATCCATTTTTTGGGAGGGAGTTGAAATTCTCTAGTTGGTGCTATCTGTATGTTACAAAAGGAAGGGGAGGGGGGGAACAATGACCTCTCTGATTTCAAAGAAGACGTTTTGTAGCGGGACCGATCTCTCCCACAAGGGGCAAGATGTGCCTGGCAGGCTTGACGGAGCAGGAAGAGGAATGCCGAGGCTGGAGAGGGAAGCGACTGAGGGATTTGGGGGAGCTACTGAGAGGTTTGGGGGGGGGGCTAAGGTGTTTAGGGGGAGGGAGCCAGGATCTGCTTGGAGGGTGAGAGCGGGGGCGACTAGTCTTGGGAAGGCGAGGGGAAGGAAAGGAGGGTGGTTGGGAAGGAGATGAGCGTGGGGCAAAAAGGGGTTTGGAGGGAAGGGAGGAGAGGATGGCTCGATTGTCCTTGGGAAAAGGATTTGGGGATGATTTACTATTAGAAGGAGGACTAGAACTAAATGAAAGGGGAAGGGGTTGATGAAATTGTATAATTCTATTGGTATTTTTGGGAAGTACCTCCTTGGGGTGGGTAAAAGGGCTTCTTCTTCGTTCAAAGTGGCTTCTTGACATTTTGCTTTTAATCACTCCCTTCAAGCTTGGCCATGGAGTCGTCGTCGTCGACGACCTCTGCTCTGCTTCTGCACAGCCATTCACTACCTGGCTCAATAGCTTGTTTCTTCCTCCTTCCCCCCCACCTCCTCCGCCTTGAACCTTCCTCCCCCCCTCCCTTCCCCCTCTTTCCGTTACCGCTGCTTGCTTCTGTATTGTCCTCATCCCGCTCTTCTCTTCCCCCCCCCCCCCCCCCCTTCTCGCCGCTTTCGCTTGCCTTTGCTCCAACGCTTCTCCGCTCGCTGGAAACGCTCTTTTCTTCTCCGCGTCCTTATCGCTGTGGAACGGAGTTGACGAATTCGCCATTTTGCACAGTAGCTGTGCCGCAGCTTGCACGCCCGGGGAGCATGGAACCTCTGAGACAGCAGCAACACGGTACAAGATGCTTAATACGGCAGCCGATCTGCAGGCAACAATTCTAAAACTGCGCTTCTTGAATTTGACGATCAAACGAGAGCTCAGAGAATTCACAGAAAACAATTCTAAAACTGGCGAGGTCGCAGATTTCTTGAATTTGATGATCAAACCAGAAGGTGACAGAAAACAATTCTAAAACTGGCGAGGTACGCACCATTGCAGATTTCTTGAATTTGATGATCGAACGAGAAGGACAATTGAGCCAATCCAGATGGAGCCTTTGACGCGAGACCTTGTCCTGTTTCGCATTGCCTTCCTTCTCTATTAGCACCATCGCACACGATACCGTCCACCACCTCTTGTCCCGATTCTCCCTTCGCCACATTCTTCTGCGGCAAACTAATCGTATCATCTTCACCGTTTCCGGCGTTCACATTACCACATCTCCCGTCTCCTTGTTCGTCGGATGTCTCATTCTCCCGTATGCATGTCGCTTCTGGCTTTTCATCGAATCTCTCCATCCTCGCCTCCTCATTTCGAACTGAAAGCGGCACTTCCACTGCTTGATTAACCGTTTCAGGCTTCACGCAAGATACGCCGGATTGCGTCATGGTCTCGGCAGCTTCTGCCTCCGGTGACTGCTTATTCAGATCTATATCCATCAGACCCTCTTTTAGTGCAGGCCTCACCGTGCCATTGTCACCATCGGCCTGGAATGAAAGCCTAGTACCTTGAGAACCGCTAGCCGAATTACAAAACCAAGTCTCTGAGGATTCACGCTTCGGTGACCCCGCCTTGAACCAGTGACTTACCCTGGGATATCTATCGCATGCATTCTCACGAAGAGCTTGAGCAGAGTTGAGGGAGAACGGTAGAGGAGGAAGGCTATCCGTTGTATATTTACAATTGCCTGCCCTAGCCAGAGTCTGCGAAGATAGAGGCCTGCTTTCTAAAGACGCCTGTGAAAGCAAGGATTGTAAAGACTCAGTCGGACGAAGCTGCAGGGAATTCCAGAATTCCACCGTAGATGGGAAAATGGGGAGAGTCTCAATCGGAAAGGGGTTTTGAGCTTCTGGCGGATTTCCGTCCTTTGGGGCCTGCAAAGTGGCAATCAGGAAACAGGCAACGATCAGGAAACAGAGCATGTTGGACCAGCGATATGCTCGATAGAAAACTGTGCGCACAGAATCTGCGTGCGTACATCCACTGTCGAATTCTTGGTTAAAGGGAAAAGACGGTGTTCTTAACGAACCTTTACTGTTCTGTCATCAAATGAGTCATCGAATGAACAAGGCGCCTCTTCGTCCTCAGCCTGAGGAGTAGCCTCAAGGTCCAGCATCAATTTTTGCGGTTTGCCCTCTGTCTGCTTCGGGGGACACTTCGTCTGAGAAAGCTCTCCATTGCAAGGCTTCGCCAAGAGTTGTAGGATAGAGCCTACGTGCTTTCCAAACGAGTCATCAGAAACAGCAGAAATGTCCTCTTTGCAAGGAGCCTCCTTGAAACCTCCACACATCAAAGCTTGCAATGAAATGTCGTTCATGTATCGTGTTAAATCCAACGCTTTTGTATCCAACCCGTATGTACCTGCAAGACGACGGATTGCATGTCAGGGAGTCCACAACCAGACGGTCGCCTGGCTTTCTAGGCGAGATAGAAATCTGCAAAAGCTCACCTAGAATGTTTTTCGTGGTAGGATCTGAATGACCACAATTTGAAGCTTTGTTGAGATTTGGATCGTTGCCCGATGGGATTCCGACCTGTGCGTCTTTAGGCTTCCCTTTGTTTGCTGTCTGCCGGTTCCGTCGCCTTGGAGGTTTCTGAGCGTCCTCTGAGCAATCAAAGCAGAACATCTAAATCCTCTCCGCAGGGCCCGTCCATAAATATGCAAACTAAATGCAGAAGAACGTCATGAGAACTTACCACCGTTGGAGGTTGCCTTAGCATTAGCTCGCCTGCGTTTAGGCGGCGCTGCAACTTCAGCTTGAGTGCCTGGAACAGCCGCGGGATCCGCAGCCTTGACTCTCTTCCGGGGAGTGCCAGAAGCCCTGCTTTTGCGTACTCGCTTTGGTTTCGGCTTCTCCACCATCTCGGGCGCAGGTAAAGGAGAGCTTCCATTGCCTGCTTTCTTGAGAGGCGAGGGTCCACGATGGTTATCCTTTGCAACACCTTCTGAATGACCCAGGAAGAGCGGAATTGGCACGATTGATTCTCGGCTAGGAAGATCTGAAGAAGCCGTCCCACCTGCAGAATCATGCATTGTTCGAGGTAAAGTACGTATGTCAGAAACCAGGAAACATCCTCCCGGGATTGTATAAGAAACCAAAACAGACCACTGTTACATTACGAAGAAAGAAGACTCGCAGTGAACGCATCGTAGATTTGGCTCCGCAACAGCAAACCTAGAGGAATCCATAACTAGTAAAGCTAACGTGCTCAAGTGAAAAGGTAAAATCGAACGGTATCGATCGGGAGTCGAGACATGGTGAGGATGATAGCAATCAGTTAAGACTCTCTCTCTCTCTCTCTCTCTCCGATTAACAAATACCAAAGCCAAACTGTATGCTTTCATCAGAAGCACTGCAATCGGTGCATGTTCCCGAATCTACCAATCCTTTCCCACTCGCATGACAGCCTATAGGGCTCTACTTCTTTCATTGCTCTACTCATCCACAGCTCCAAAAAATCCGCCTTTCCCGCTCGCCCGATTGATAAAATCAATCGGATCTTTTGCACTTCCAGTAAACTAGGAAGTCGGACGGCAAGAACGTCCAAGAACAGTCAGCAAGTTACAACCACTACCAGCAGGGCGCCCTTCGGACGCCAGAACCAACAGCCGCGTGCAACTCGGCTATCTTCGCATGGAATTTGCGTAGAGCTGCTACTCTGCGCCGAAACGGCGCGAATTCTATCTTCCCCCTGAGCCCTCCTACTAATTCCGCTCGCGGCAAACATGGGGAACCGTGCAGTTGTATTAGATCTTCCGCCAAATCGAGAGCGAGGAAGTTACCTGAGGCAGGCAGCAATGGCGGAAGCGAGGCGGATTTGGAAGCCACGGGAGAAGGAGAAGAAGTGCGGGTCCAAGGAGGAAGCAAGGGCGAGGGGGCCGAAGGTCGCAAGGACGAGGGAGGAGGGGGGGGGGGGGGAGGGTGACGGAAGGAGGAGGAGGAGGAGGAGGAGGACAAAGAGAAGAGCTTATGGAGCATGGCTTTAGGCAAGGAGGGGAGTTCCAAGCAATCCATGGGGGGGAGGAGAGGAAGGCAAAGGGGAAAGGGGGGGGGGAGGCATGGGGGAGGAAGCTTGGCTATGGAGGAGGAAGGAAGAGGTATATGTGGCTATGGCGGAGGAAGCTTGGTTGAAGAAGGAGAAGAAGAAGAAGAAGTAGAAGATAAAGGAAGGGAAAGAGGGCAAAAACAGAGAATGGCTGTTTGCGTGCGGTTGGAGTGTAGACACAAAGTGGTGGGGAGGATGGTGGGAAAGCGTGCTGGTGGGCGGTTTTGACGGGACAGCCTGACAAGGCACACAAAACCGGATTATTGCCCTTCCTAGTTCCCTCCCTTCTATTCCCCCATTCCCCAAAACCGCTTTCCACCCGTATCTGGTTTTGCCCGTTCCGGTTCTCCTGCCAAGAAATGTGATACCATCCTAAGTCCTTTAGGTACCTTCCCTTGTGGGCCCCACCCCCTCCCCTGAGTCAGCGTTTCTTTGCCATGTCACCCGCTATAGCTCACCCTGCTGATTCACCGCTTTCTTTGCCATGTCATTTTTTTTGCCCCCCATCTTGCATGGCTGGCGGCGATTCGCGCACCTCCCTTTGCCATTTCACCCTCTTTGTGGGTCCCACCTTTCTTAGCTGGCGGCACACGTCCCCTATGTTCGCCATGTCACCCTCCTTTGTGGGCCCGGCACGCCGGCGGCACGCCCTCCCCTGCCCAGCCGCCGCTGACTCAGCCTCCCGCCAATCAACGCTTGGCGTTCCAACAGATTTCGCGCGCCCTGCTGGGCATCGTTTCGGTGGGCACACTCTGCCACGTAGATGGGGTTACGTTCTCGTGGCGCTTTCCTATTGGTCGTTACGGCCAAGAACGTGCCACCTCTGCCGCCGCTGTCCTGCCCTCGTTCGCTGCTTCACAAGAAACTCTTGCGTCGCCAACCTTTGCTTCTGATCCTCGCCGTGATCCTCATCATCATCATCATACCCTCTGCTTGGATTGGATTCCACCCTTTCATCCAGAGCTTCCTGTCAAAATATTTCACGTCACCATCCACCCTTTGCTCCGGTATTCCCCTTTGCCTGCTCTGCTTCCATGGACCAACACGCGCCCTGCAGCCATTTTTGGGAATTTATATGGATATGTGGTTGCGTCGTTTCATGCTCTGTTTGTGCACCGCGCGCGCCCTTCAAAGCGTGCTGGTGTGACTCTCATGAGTATCTGGCAGCCTCCTGAGTCCTCATCATCAACGCCTTGCCGCCCGGTTGGCTCACGTCAACGTGTGACCCCCCTCCCTTCACAGATGAACTTGCCGGTCTGGTCACAGCAGTGGGTGAAATATTCACGGAGCTTGGGAGGCTCCGCAGCAAGAGTGCTAGCGGAAGGGATCTTCTGCTCGCAGTGGGTTGCTGCTGGTTGAAGCAGGCTTCTTCTTCCGTGTCTGTATTGAGGCCAGGGACCCACGAAACGATTGCCGCTTGAACTTTTCATTGGGTTCGGTGGGATGATGAATGAATCATGGGGCGAGGGCGACCTTCTTGGGAGAAATCAAAGGCAATGCGAGCGGGACGATGTCGCCAGTGTTTGAGACTTATCTTATGAATTGAAGCAAGGAGGCGGCATCTACAGAATTGAAGTGGAGGTTTGGGAGCGGATATGTAGCCACACGGGGATAACCAGACGCACAAGCGCTGGTAGAAAGCTGTCGGCCATATTAAGGGATCCCATGAATCATGCTCCTGCCTTGGACCTTCGTCCCTCCCAAAGTCGTGATACACAACACAGTTCACCTTCTTGTGATATTCGTGACTGATCCGCTCCGAAGAACACCGGCTCTTCTTCCTCTCTCTCTCTCTCCTTGCTAGTTACCATACGCAATGCGCATCCCTTTCTGCCCACGCCTATCTGTCGCTCACCTCGAAAGCGTCCACAATCCCATGCTACACAGTGCCGCAACTATCAGTCTCCCCTCCGGTCCCTCAACGAATCTGCTGCCTCTTCGACGGAATAGCGAATCGATTGCTCCCAGACTGTAGCTGTTACTTTTTACTTCCACTATTCACCCCCCCCATGAAGTCTCTCTGCCCACTCCCTTCCCATCGCCCAACTCTGCGAGTCTGTCTGTGACCAACCCGGGCCCAATTACTGGTCACAGAGTACTATTGAGGGACGGAGAGCATCCGCCCCGTGGGCCGTGGGCCGTGGCCCCTTGCCACCCCCAACCTGCCGAGCATGGACGTCGATAACATCCACACCTTCCTTTTAATTCCTTCTACTTCACACAACCCGAAAAGCCCCAGACAACAATTTTCAAGAGACAACTTACTACATTCCTTCAATAGCAAGTCCACTGTCGCCATAGCCTCCACCCATTAGCGAATTCGCAAGCTGCAAACTCGCGAGTCGCGACCTCACCTCCTCAGAGCTTTTTCCATGTGTCGTCCGTCTCTTTACGTCCTTTCTTGAGAGTCGTACACATGCCCAGCTGCTTTTGACAAGTACTTGTCTTTGTTAACCGCCCGATTCCCGAACGTCCGAGTTTCACGAGAGTGAGGATGCATGTCGTGTTCCTACAAAATTATTAAATACTCTCTCGGAGTCTCTCCCACTCTCTTGATGTCTTACTTACATTGCGATTTCCGCGTTCGATTGTCTTGAGGGTTGAACCTGAGAGTCGAACTCTTGGTAATGTGCAGCGTGATGGCCCTGAGTCCAAACGATCTCCAGACAATTCGCCTCCCTTTCTCCGCGCCAAGAGAGGCTCTCCACCCAAGGAAGTTCTTCAGTCCTCATTAGACGGACCCACGATATGCACAATAGATGGCAATGCCCAATATCAAGCCCATGAGCAACGTCCCCAAAAACATCTTGTTGGTTTCTTGGGAGGCCCAAGCATTTGTCTCTCTAATGGTAGTTGGCCTATCCTACCAATTACTTCACACTTTGACTATGACAATCTCAAACTACTAGTAGAACGAGCTAGGCATAACTCAAAGTTCTTAGTTGTGCAGCCAAAAAAGGGGAGTGCTATTGGCATATGCTTTATACATAAGGGGATAATTTCTTATATTATTCACACACACGGAGTGTCATAGTTTAGAATGTTGGGAAAGTAACATAGTATGATGCATACCATGTTTTTAAAGTATTGTTATTATGAATTTGCGTAATGTCTAAGAAGCATGAACTAATATACATTATGATTGGGTGTGTGTGTGTGTGTATAGAAGTTTCTTTAATTTGATTAAGACCACATGTTATACGGATCTCTCTCTCTCTCCTCCTCTTCCTCTCTCTCTTTTACAAGCATGTGTGCACTCCTGACAGAGTCAGAATGATGATGATTGAATTTGTATACCTTGGGAATATTACATTTACTAAACTAGTTCAATTTAAAAACTCCCTCAAGGTGTTTTGTGCATATTACTATCATTTGCCTTTCTTAGGATAAATGAAAGAGAAGAATTGAGTTCGTAGCTATTCGCCAAAGTCTCTCTCTCTCTCTCTCTCTCTCTCTCTCATGATGAGGACTTTCTTTTAAAGAAACATATTCGATAACAAAACTATCCTAAGGTCTTGTGTGTGTCACTATCATTCTTCTTTTTTAGGGTAAACACAGTTGCTCTTGAATCAAAGAGGAGGATTGAGTTACTAAGTGAATCATTAAAATACGTATCCAAAGTATAGAGCCAAACCCGCAGTTTGTTGGAATTGATCTACTTTTAGAGCGAATGGTTAGTGGCTAGCCAATATGCACCATAAGATTATTTCTTGTATGAACTTTCACCATATAGGGATCAATTTCAGTCTTGCAGCAGCAATAGCAAAACTTTTTTTAAAAAATAAAGAAAACAGCCAGATGTATTAATAAAAAGAGGGGGGGAGTTACAAATTTGGTCCAAAAAGGGGACGCGAGGTTCGGAGAAATATGGAAGGGGTGTGTAAGTGGGAAAGTAAGGTTCATCCAAAATTTTGCCAAGTTCTTCATCCAAGAGCAGGGGAGCAAGAACGTGGCCCAGGCTTGCATGGCATGATCGAATCTACTCCGCATACCCAACCAAGATTGTGGGCTCGGAACGACCTGGTACGAGAGAGTTGCTTTAGCCATTGCACGTGGAAAGGGCAGTCAGGCTTAAGGGGGGACAGTAGACTTCTGGAGTCAATTTGGTGGACGAAGGCCGTACCGACGAACCCTTCGTGCTCCATGAAAGGCGTAAAGACATTTGGGATCCTCACCAGGCTGACTGGCTCTCAACCGGCCAGATCTAGGGAAGATATCATCTAACCGAGGGCGAGTGGGATCTGGTGTAGGCTATCCTAGACAGAATTCTTGACGACTAGGCCTCCAACACTATCCCCTCAGCTGATTGGAAAGCCAATAACTGGTGCTTAGGGAAAACCCCCCATTTGGAAGTTCTCAGCCAAGCTGGTATATGCATGGATGCTCCCCAAATACCTGCGCAAACTAAATAGGAGATGGGGCCTCAACAGGAGTGCCGCGTGGTGGGATGCGAGGTTCGGAGAAATACGGAAGGGGTGTGTAAGTGGGAAAGCAAGGTTCATCCTGTGGAAGGCATTAAACAACTAGCTTTTCTGGGGATGCCCTATTGTCAAGGAAACGTGGCTTAAATTGGAGAAGGCAATCCGCAGAGTTGATGCACCGCTTTACCATAGGCCCGTGCTGGAGATTAGCTTTACTGGGAAACATGCAAGTTACCCTCCACGCTCGCGGCTGCATGGCCTCTCATCAGAGCGGCGGTTTCAGCAATAGCACAACTTTGAACAACAACACTTATATCTCAAGGAGGAATGCAATGTTTAACATTTGGGAATTCATTTTCTATAAAGGCCTTCAATTTTATTCTACCCTTCATAATAAATTGGTGCCATGAAAAATATGATGTGTAATCTATATCATAACACCTAACATGGCAATGCAATAAGAAATGAATGTCATAGAGGCTGAAAGCATGTGCAGTAATATATTTATTAATTACAGATTCTCATGCACAAGATATTCTCACGTATGCATTCTCATGCTCATACACACATTTTCATGCACTGCGTCTCCTCTTAGGTGTTTCACTTTCGAACCTGCACTCTATCACTTCTACTTTCAAACTTCTGAACTTTTGATTTCTAGCTTCCACTTTCGAACTTCTGAATTTCTGATTTCCACCTCGAATTTTCTGGTAGGACGTTGACGCGGGTCGCTCTGTCGTGAGTACTCTCTCTCTCTCTATTCATTCTTCTCTTTTCCCCCATTCTCTATTCGTTCTTTGCTTTTCCTCCATTCTCTAAATGCTTTCCCCCCATAATTCAATATTCGGACCTGCATCATGCGATTGTCTTTTGCCATTCCTTCTGTTGACATGCAAACTTTTTGCTTTTATTGTTGCTCTCTCTCTCTCTCTCTCTCTCTCTCTCTCTCTCTCTCTTTGTTATTTTACTATGTTTCATCTTAGTGTGAGTCCTAGTACTAAAATTTTACTCTCTTTGCAGTAGCTGAAGACCGCCATGTCTCCAAGGAAGCCCAAAGACATACATCTCCCACCTCCAAGAAGCCCAATGTCCTTTCTCCAAGAAGAAACACTCCATCCAAGAAGTCTGCAACCAAAGAGAAGGCAAACGCTACGGACATCAAAGCGGCTTCTATTCCAACTCCAACCAAAGAAAAGCCAAAGACTAAGGACATCAAACCAATAGCAATTCCGACTGAAGTCAGCCTTGGACGAAGATTTTTTCTAAGAGCGGAAGCCAGACTCTTATGTGGAGTTGGATACCTGGATCCAAGAAATATGGGGAAACAATGACAAAGAGAGCCGACGTGGCTTTCATATAGGTCAGCTGAAGAAATCGTTTGCTGAATGATTTTATGAAGATTTACTATAGGATTTACAATTCAAAAACAGTCACGAACAATGAAGTTGGTACAGTGTTGACGCGGGCATTCGCTGCATCTACTCATGGAGTAGATTGGGATGACTTTGCTCAACCTAGAGACGTGAATCTACGCTCGGCTAGCTTGGACAGCACGTGTATCAAGCATGAACGTGATGTAGACACATCTACAGTAAAACGAGAGCTTGTAACTTTACAGGATCAACGAAAGTTCAGCGTGGAGCAAGAAGGTGTGCTGCATGAGTGAAAGGGTACAGTGTCAAAGGAGAATGCAAGATTACATGCAGATTTTGAGGCTGCTACTGCAACTGAGGGCGCAGCCCTCACAAAAGTTGAATCAATTGTACATACACTTAGCTGGGTGTGTAGTAAAGTAGACAATTTATTACATGGTAGTGTACTGCAGAACGAGTTCTTGAAGGATGTAGCAAAACTTGAGGTAGAACTGGATGTAGCAAAAGTAATATTTGAATCATAAAAAAGACAGCGAATCAGCATTGGAGAGTACTACAAAGCAAGCTCAAGTTTTTTGAGCAACGTGCAGCATCTGATTGAGAAGCTCCCAAGTCAAGATCCTGGAATTCTGAATCCAACAAAAACTCATCATCCCACAAGCTTTGCAGCAGCGACTATGAACGTGAATATTGAATGGTGAGATTCTTAACTTCCATGTACAAATCGATGTTTTAGTTTTTAGAGTTGGGTCCTCTTACAAGTAGTGTGTACTTACCCTTTCAATAAATGTGTACTATTGATTTTCTCAAAAAACTATTGATGTGCTTTTTGCACCATGCTTGCACACATATCACATCATGTGTGCAGCATTTCATTTTTTGAGAACTTGTAATGTATTCATCCGTCCTACAATGTATTGGTGTCAAATACATGGTTGGCTGCCATGGGCTTTGACTAAGCAGGTATATTTTCTTTACTCTTTTTTTCTTATTACTTATCACTCAATAGAGTAATATAATATTGTATATGCTGAACATTTGAAGTCAGTTATTTAGTACTAAATAGTACTGTTTATATGATTTAGCAATATTTACGATTTAAAACTATTTGGCATTTAGCAATGTTTAACATTTTGCACTATCTAAACTTTAGTACTATTTAGCATTTAGTAGTATTCAACACTATTTAGCATTCAGTAGTACTATTTAGCTTTTAGTACTATTTAGCACTCTAGTACTGTGTGTTTAACACTATTTAACATTCAACACTATTTGGCATTTAGTAGTATTTGTCATTTAGTATTGTTTAGCACTATTTAGCATTTAGGACTGTTCAGCATTTAGTATTATTAGCACTACCTAGCATTTAGTAATATTTGACACTATCTAGCACTGCTGGTATAGTTGTGCAGTACTTAGCAGTATCAGTAGTATTTAGCACTATTAGTAGCACTTAGCACTTAGTACTGTTTAATACCAATCACATCTGGACTCCAACACAGCCAATGGAAATATGGCCCTTGAGGGGTCCCCTTTAGGGGCAAGGGTTGTGTTGGAATATGTCCCTTGTTCCTAAAGGGGACCCCTCAAAGGCTACATTTCCTTCAAGTTTAAATACTACTATTTTTTTTATTATTTTCTATCTTCAAATAATGTATTTGCCTTTTGAAATCGGTTTTAAATAATTGTTCTTTTTCTTACACAAACAGGGAAAGACACCAAAATATCATGTCCAAAAAAGTTGAAGACTGGTACAAAGCAAGCTGAAGCTATTGAAAATGAGAAATGCGAAGCTCCTAACATTTCAAATGTATTCATAGACACCAAGAAAGAACAACAGGTAGAGGGGCATACCTCGTGTGGAAAAGAAGACAATGAACAACTATTCGATGGAAGTCGGTTGGAAGATAACTCCTTGGAGGACGTTGGGGATCAGGAATATGATGAGGACAAAATGTTGGATAAAGTAAAAAAGCAGCAGGTAGTGGCACAGGGAGACCTGAAAGTTACGAAGGAGAGAGGTAGGACTGTTTTTTTTTCCTATGTGGCCAAAAGAGGGTATTTATTTTTATAAGTTCCTGTTTTATCTATTTCATTTATTCATGTTTTATATATTATGTCTATTCATGTATTATATATTGTTCAGCAGATGAAAGTTTGTCAGTTAAGGAACCTCTTACTAAGATGAAGTGCCACATACAACACAAGAAGAAATCTATTATGCTTAAATTCCAAGGGCTTTACCTACTTTACGATCACTATATTTTTTAAACGTTGAAGTGTTAGCAATCATGTGGAGAGCTGCTCTCTTTGCAACAGCTAAATTATCAGCACTTTCCACTCTTTTCACAAGACTTAATAATGTCTTTATATTATCCACTATCGCCATTGATATGGATTGGCTTTGAAAATTTGTCTCATCGACAACCTCTTGCATATTTGGATGTTTTATAACCTTAGACAAAATGTCAGCCTTTGTTCTCAAGTCCAAGTTCTTTGTGGTATGCTTGAAATGTTGCACAACTGTTAATGTTAAGTGTCTCATCTTCCTTTCGGAGCAATGTTGTGGCAGTGCATTAAGCGAGTTTCCTTCATGGTGTGGCACTTCTAGTGCATCGTTCATAAGTCCAAGTTCTTTGTGGTATGCTTGAAATGTCGTACAACTATTAATGTCAAGTGTCTCATGTTCCTTTCGGAGCAATGCTGTGGCAGTGCATTAAGCGAGTTTCCTTCATGGTGTGGCACTTCTAGTGCAGAGTTTTCCACCCTGCGCACAACCATATTTCAATGGTGGTAGATCATAAATTAATGAATGACACAAGAAGACAATACGTCAAAACATGCATGCTCAATCTTACTGTATAAGAAAGTCATCCTGAGAGAGAGAGAGAGAGAGAGAGAGAGAGAGAGAGAGAGAGAGAGAGAGAGAGAGCTCTAGAGAGAGAGAGAGCTGTAGAATCACTCAAACATAACTGATTTTTGCACCAAAAAGAACATGCTGTCCAAAGTGCAAGGGCTTCAATGAGAGAGAAGGGGAGAGCTAGTTTGCACAGAGAATGGAGAGAGCAGGGGAGAGAGAGAGCAATGGACCTCCAAGAGAGAGAGAGCAATGGACCTCTAGTGAAGATGAGCAGAGATAATTGCAAGGATAGAGACAGGACCCACGAGAGAGAAGAGAGTCGACTGTCAATGGTTTCAAACATGTGCGAGTGATTCCATGAGAAAGAAGAGAGTCAATTGAGAGTAGATTGTAGGTTGCAGATTCCTCGATGTGCAGGGAAATCATCCTCGATTGAGAATGGATTGCAGATTGCAGATCGTGGACTCCTCAATATGTGAAAATCTAATCTAACTATTAGTGCCTTTTAGTGCACAATTTAGTACTATATCTATGCTAGAACCTTTGCCAAAAAGAGTACTTTTTAAGACACCGTAGCATGCTTTCACCCTAGAGGACAAGTGCATGTAAGAAAGATTTAATGCCTCCCTTCCTATTTTTCATTATTGAGCAAGAGGGTTTGACACAATTGTCTACTAGGAAAAGCACAAAACTATGTAGGACCCTATCACCTATCGCATTAATGTACAAAGGTGAATTTGGGTATGCTAATGTGGTAGTTACCTAAGAAACACATGGACCAATATAGGCAACACTTCTTCACCTTTAAAAAAGCATGGATCACAATGGTTGCTCATAGCATCAACCGATCTACAACAACCACAATTCTAAAGGCAACTCCATTTGAGACATTTTTTGGTCACAAGCCCGATGCGTCTTCTTATCTCAAGGTATGCAAACAAGGTTTTATGTAATAGATGTCTTAAGGCTTGGGGAGTCATCATATAAAAATTACCCATATCATGTGCATTCATGGGCTGATTAAAAACCCCTACTTACATATGGCCCTTCAAATACTTTTACACTAGAAAGTCTAGTTTTCCTCTTGAGGAAAACCCAAATTAGGAGATCTAGATTTGCTAGGATTTCTCATTGGATGATAGTTTGGTCCACGAGGAGTTGTTTTGAAATCATCCTGCATTTTTCGATGAAACTAATATGTCTTCCCCTATGAAAGATACAAAATGGAATCGAAGCGGACTTCAAATATTGACACTACTTTGAGGGAGGAGGATGAATATAATATAGATAAGTGCAAAGCAAGCAATTCCTTGTGATATTAAATGATGCATTTTTTGTGCATGCTATCCCTTGTTCTTGTTTTTCACTCTAGTTTATTTGTTGTTATAATAGCATTTCAAGATAAAATACACAAGTTGAACAGGTAGCATTAATTAGATTGGCTATCTCATCTTTGTTCATGATAATCACACTTGCAAAAGCACTACATTTTGCTCCAATTCATACATGGCACATACATTAGTGAACTTCTTTCCTCACCCTCTCTCGAGAAAATAAGGCATGAAAAGACTGAGGTTTGAGGTACTTAGATCTACAAGTGAGTAAACATTTGTTAAGAAAAGAAAGCCCATTCATAGTGAGTCAAACACTCAAGCTTTGAAAGATGATAAATTCAGCTAAGAAGGTCTAAATTCCTCAATTATTTTGCTCATGTATACTTCCCACCTAAGTATTCTAAAGGGGGGATTTCTAATTTTTAAGCAAAACCATCTGAGCATTTGAGCAAATTGGAACAGAGTGTAGTTTTTTTGTGTCAAAGTTTATGAAAACAATCCAAGTGTATGGACCCTTTTGTGAATAAAGGGGTCATATTGCTTAAGAAAAGAAATGGATATCCTCATTTCTAACTAAACAAGTTTTCTAACTCTTGAAGTTCATGAAATGAGGCCATGATTATGAAATTGTTTTGTAAATGAAGGGTCCATATTGCTCAATAAAAGAAGTGGTTATCCTTGTAAACTAATAAACCACAACAACCAATAACCAAAAGACAAATCTTGAAGTTGCTAGATCCCTTTTTTGATTAAAAGGGATGTATAGTCCACCAAAAAAAAAAAAGATTGCGTTCGACCTTAGCAAAATCCAGTATTCTGCATCTTTGTTACACTAGCTTAATTTTAAGTCAAAATATTTTCCACTCATAGTTTTCTAATTATTCTATATTGACAATTTTAATATGTTTCCAACCTACATCACTACAAATGAAGATATGATTTATCACGTAAAAGACACGTTCAAAGTTTTGCGATTCCAATCATCCTACAAGGCGTCCCATCACAATTATCATAATTATCAAGTATCAAGTATAGAAATAGCCCAAAGTTTCCATAAGGAGTAATGAAAAAGACTCCAAAACATTATTTTGGTGGTTCAAAATCTCCATCGCAAAAAGTATTATTATAATAGTCCTTTCAAATTTTGTTCAACATCATGAAGGTGTGCAATCTGCAAAAACCAGGCCTTGAGGCATGCAAGATAATGCTGTGAAGATCTCTTTTGTACTCAAGTTAGCTTGGTGACCAAAAATATTGTCTTTTCTATCCATATAAGTAATATGTAAATAATATAGCCCAATTTTAAGTCAAATACACTCACAATATTTTCTATTTTGTTATTTGTTGTATATTCCAATACATGTTCATATTATTTCAAATAAGTTTTCAACCTATGCAAATGAAAATGAAGACATGATTTATCACATAGAAGACATGTTCAAACTTTTGTGATGTAAAATTATCCTTCAAAATGTCCTACCACAATTATCAAGTGGAGAATAATTAGCACACTATCCTTGTGGTTCAAATTACTCATGGAAAAAAGGATTTCTTATATCCAATCCAAGGTACAAAAGGAAATGTAACAAATATAACCAAATTTTAAGTCAATATTTTACACTCATAGTTTGGTATTTTGCTACTAGATTGGTTGAGTTCATGTTATTTCAAATAAGTTTCCTACAAAGCGTCCTGCCACAATTATCAACAAGTAGAGAAACAAACCAAAAATTTACACAAAGAGAAATGCAAAAGGCTCCAAAAACATTGTTCTTGTGGTTCAAAATCTTCATGGAAAAAAGGATTATTATAGATATCTTTTCATTTTGTATTCAACATCATGATGGTTCAGTCTTCAAAAAAATACCATTTTGGTGGTTCAAAATCCTCATGGAAAAAGGATTATTATAATAGCCCTTCCATTTTTGGTTGACCATCATGAAAGTACATTCTCCAAAAACTAAACCTCAAGGCAAGCGGGACAATACCTGGAATATCTCTTTTTTACTCAAGGTGGCTTGGTGAACAAACATATTATTTCTACTATCCAGTCCAAGATATGAAAGGAAGATGTAATAAATATGTTTGCATGGAATATAGGCATCCAATTTGCATGATCGTGCAATGAAGTCTTCACAATTGCAAGAAGGAAATGGAGAAATGTCAACCTTGTATTCAATACCTTTTTGCATTGATCCTTTTGGAGATTTTGTTTCACCATCTGATTGCTTTTCCATCTCGACGCTGAGGTCGATCTTCATGCAATACTATTGTTTCATCATGGGCTTGAATTGGTGAATCACAACTTGCACCCACCATCAGAGTTGACACTCCTAATATGACAAACCCCGATCTTGTTAACCTCGCAATCTCTACTTTTGTCAAGGATGTTCCTGATTGAACCTTCCACCTTCATTTGGGAGCGCACTCCAATTGGTGTTTGAATCCTCCCACAAAACCAAATCATTTGGGAGCGCACTCCAATTGGTGTTTGAATCCTCCCAAAGAATGATGGTGCAACAACTCCACGTTGATTTTCACAATCCTTTATATTGACAAGCTTGTTACATTTTCCTCCTTGTCCAAGCCTGGCAATGAACTTGACTTGTTACAGGAACTCTTCGTAATGCCCAATTTGCATCATGCACTTCATATTCTTGTACACTCTTGGAATCATCATCCTCAAAACTCTGTTGCAAATTTAGTACTAGATTTTGGAGACATGGTGTATCTTTTCTTATTTGCATAACTGTACTCAGGGCGGTGACTATCATCCTCACATATATTTGAAGGCATTGACTTTGGCCTTTTCTTTCGCATAGTCTTGTCATCTCCATCATTAAAACATACTTCAGATACAACACCCATTTCCTTTGCAACATTACTTGTTAGATCAACAATTGTTTTGGCACTAATGTCAATCCGAGATTTTGAAGATCTTTTTTTTAAGGTCTCTAGACTCGGCCCACTTTTGATAAACTGGCCCTTCAAAAAAGATGTGTATCTAGAGCTTTGTAAAATTGCATTTGAGAGGTCACTAATAGAGGCATTGTAGAGACCAACATATTTGACATGGTTCAATCCAGCCTCCAACTACCATGAATAGACTCTGCTAGATTTGTTCGAGGTATCAAGTACTTCTCGTTATCTAACATACTTTGCAAACCCAGCATTGCAAAGATACTGTAATGACAAAATTACATTATTAACATGATTTAAAAAAATTCAAGAGAAATACAAAACCAACCTCTATAATGTAGTGGCCCCAATGGGATGCCACCATGCAAACCAAGTTTCAAGCCGTGGCAAGTCTGAATCACTTGCATGGCCTGCATTCCACCATGCCCTTAGGCTTCTCATTTTGACTTCTGCAGCTTGCTCTGTAGAGGCATCCTTCCAGCGTCTACATCGGATTTTAAATTCCTCTTGGCTACCAACTTTTATACATGCCTTTGCATGGGAATGAAGACTTTGCTCCCAATGGGAAAGGCAAGAGCGCTCTTTCCGTTCCATTATATTGTCAGGGCCACCATTGAAAGTGGCACGTACAGCTCTCCAGTTGGCTTGGGCCTCATCTGCCATGAACCCTTTGAATTCAGCATTGTCAAATCCTTCTGAAACCATTACTTTGTTGAGAGTATCCCAAAATAGAATTTGTGCGTTAGTATCTTCCACCTTGAAGTCACAAGTTGCAATTGTTTGCAACTCTTGGATAAAAGGATTATACACATGGCAAGCCATGGTAGTCCAATCTTTCATTCGCTTCACAAAGTCAAACAACACCCAACAATGACCCAATTCTCCTCCAGGTCTCATTTTATTTACCAAATCAACCCCTGAACTAGAACCTTGGGTAGACATTTTAAATACATGACACCTGCTGAATGAACTATGTTGCAATTGTCCAGGAAACACTACACTTTGGAAATAATTATATCTACAATGTCTTTTCAAGTATAAAATTCCATCTAGCCCATCTGACACAGGTCGAGAGTCACGTCGACCCTCCTCAATCCATCTTGATAATCTATACACAGACATAAAGTTGGTCAATATTCATTGTCAATAACATAATTTAATAACCCAATGCAATAACAAATATTATGGTAATTACCTTCTTTTGTCGAGCAAAGGTTCACATTGTTTTAGCAAATCTTGTAGCTCAACATCCGACATCTTAATCCCATCTTGCACTTTTTTAGACAATAAAGTTTCCAGAATAATGTCTTGGAAAATTATATTTTGTATCCCTTTAGGGCATACAACACCACCAGCCCTCACAATTCATAATATTAAAAAAGGATGTAAATATGATGTTTGTTTAGAAAATGATCAAGGTATGGAATATGCATGTATTGTATGAAAAAAAAACAGTTGAGTGTGACGATTGCATGTATTGTTTATATGTAGATTCTGTCTATTATCAAACCAACAAATGGTGAAGATTGGTTTAATATCTTGTGGAGCCTCCCATTTGATGATAAATCATCCATTGTCACATCGAAAAAGTTATATAACATCTCCATTGCAAAGGTCTCAAAGGAGACACAACTAGCAACCCTCAGAATCTTAGGGTCAGATTCAAATTTGAGAACAAGTTATGGGTTGCCAAAAGCTGATAGAGAATTCATAAAGTGGATGGAGAAAGAGGCATGGATGGATTAGTTGCTTTGTGAATCTGAGAGGTTACTCTCTCAGGTCTTGGTTGCTAGTCAACAAGCTAGCTTTGTGCTTCCTCAAGATCCTATGTTGAGAGAGTATTTTGGGGAGATACAAGCAATGAACAGACTTGAACTTTATGAAGATTTAAAGGATTCAATGACTATTGCTACAGCTACAATAGGACAAATGGAGATGACGAGGGCATCTCGACGATTGGTATTTAGGTAAGCAATACATGTGTTTTCCTTTTCAATTAAAAATCCATCCTTAAGTATTTCACTATTGTACTAAGACTCTTATTGTATGCAGATTCTTGCAATCCTTAAAAGCTGTTGGTAAGATTGAAAAATTGTTGCCCATATGTCGAGTATGGACAAAAATTTAGGACTTAAAAATCTGTATGTACTCTCCAAACATGATAGAAAAAGAAGGGAAGCAAGTGCTCTCTGAGTGGGAGAGAAAGAACTGCTCGTGGTGGCTCAATATGAAAAAAGGATGTTGCATTGAGGAGGAGGTAGAGCTATACACACAGCATAAAAAGGGAGAGATGGGTTCATCAAGCTCAAATTCAGTCCACGAGGATGATGCAGTCATTGAGATTCAAAAAACACTTGAGAAGATGACTAAAAAGGACAAGGATTCAAGTATGGAACTGAAGAAGGGTGGTAGGCCACCAAAAAATCCTGGTACTAATAATGGTAAGCTCTCTTGGTCTTTTTTCAAGCTGTTATCTGTTTGTGTAACATATGTTGTTATCACTTTGTGTCTTTACATATGTGGTGTGGATACAGATGTGCAGGTACTACAGTCTATACCCATTTTGAAAGGATGTAAATGGAAAGATAAGCCTATCCACTTTTTGTACATTCCATTGACCTCTCTAACTTTGAATCAGAGTGGCACATGTGATGCTTCACACTGCAACGTTTGGTGCTATGATTATGTCGAGTTTGGGAAGCAATTGTCTGTCTCAAACTTCACACAAGCGTATATAGACATGAAGGAATACTTTGTGGATCTTGGAGGTGAAAGAAAAACAAGAAATGGTAAGACTGTTGCTTGGCTTGCTTATTTTGTCATCTTAATCTGCCTACATAGCTAGAAGCTCTTGGAGTAGAGGATTCCACATCTCCATCTTGGAATTTATTAACAGAGGACCATGTATGCTACTCCTTGCTAGTAGCGGCCATAGTTGTTTTAGATTCTGGTTGGATCCTAGTTATGTGTGCTCCTCATGTTCTTCATTTGGTTGAGTGTTATGCTAGGATCTATGCTACGATCAGTAGGTTGGAGTTTGCATGTCGAATGTACATGCAATGTTTGGATGCATATTGTACAATCAAAGTTGGTGGTATTGATCATAAGGTGAGACAATTGTCTTACAATGACCTGTTGAAAGAATTTATGCTCTTGTATAATGAAATAGGTTGTACTAAGCATAAGTTTAATTCTTTTCTTGTCTTTAGGTGGATGTTATGGTTTTATGCCTTCTTCATTAGGCTAGTATGTCTTGTGTTTGTAATCCTGGAAATGCTTCCGTGGTTGGTACCAAATTGGGCATTGCTTTTGGAAGTAGTTTGTTTCATCATTATTTACCAACAAGTGAGTATACTATAAAACATGGAGAGAGTATTCCATGGAGAGGTGCATTGGAGAAGGCTCCGTGCATGATGTTGTACTTCTTGGAGTTGTTGTGTCCGATTTCTGGACATGTGGTGGACTTAGGTGCTAGGACTGGTTCAATGCAAAAAGCATGCGTGCATTCTGGGAGAGCATGCTTATCTATTGAGAATGATCCTAAGATTTGCAATTCTATATTGCAACCATTTTTGGATGGACAAAAAGGAAAGGGAAATGTGCTAAGCAACTATGGGACTCTAAATGATTCCGAAGGTGTGGAAATGGTTGTTAATCTTCCAGATGACTAGTAAGTATGTTACTCTCGTCTTTTATCTTTTTAAACCTATTTGTTGGAGAATATTATTATCAATGAGGCATTGATATTGATTGATCTATTTTAGCTTTTTGCCTTCTTATGCAGGTGCTATGGCTGAGATGATGTGTAATGACATTGCATTCAATGCCCCCATCAAAGAGAGAAGGCATCATCGCAATATCTATGTGGATGACATCAGTAAAGAAGATTGAGTCTAGTGATTTGACATGACTTTTTCCCTTCAAGCAATTCATTTTGCTTGTGATGCCCTAGTATTGAACATGTATAACTTTTGTGGTGTCTTGCACCTATTTCATTTGCTAGAGATGTAGTAATCATATTGAAGAACTATTAGTACATCATGTGAGTACCCATGAATATTAATCTCAATATCACATATTCAATTTTGGGCATGTTGGTTTCATAAAACTTTTTCTATTTGCTAGAGATGTGACAATCATGTCATATCTTAGTTAAGATTTCCATGTCAAAACTATGAGTTGTGTACAAATGATCATCATGGTGAATTGAATCTTAAAGTATCTCCTTGATGCAACTAATAAATGTTTCAGCATAGATGCATGCAAATTTGCACCCTAAATTCTTCACCATTTGACTTGCAATCATTTCATCAATAAATCACTATCTATCATGATAGTATGAATGATGGATGATATAGGTGGAGGGTGTTGAAATGAAGTAGACATGAAAAGTAGTTTTGTGAATAAAGGGATCTTATAAGCCCTAAATACTATTGGAAAGAAATGTAATTAAATGTATATAGCATCTTTGTGGGGTAGTTTTATGACTAAAGGGTGTGTGATGTTAGCGGCATCTTTGTGCGGTAGAAATGTATATAGTATCTTCTTGGGGTAGTTTTATGACTAAATGGTGTGTGATGTTATGATAAAATTGTCTACGAAATCATAATATAGGCCATGCTCAGAAAAATGTGCTCAGACCAAGACGCTCAGAGAAAAGATGTACCCTTCTAAAGGCCCTTTATCTTAATACATTATTCCACATCAAACTTAACCTAAGGAGAATGGTTATTAAGAAGGCCTTTAAACTTCAATTGATTAATTCAATCGAATACTTAGGCAAAAGGTGGAGAACCGTATTAAGGTGAGTTCAAAGGGATGGCTTCATAACTTCATGCAAATGAGGGACTTGTACTCAGAACCACTAAGCTACATGGAGGGGTCCACTCCCCTCATGAATAGAAGGATGGCATCATTCATGACCCTCTTGTTTACATCTCCCCTTGCCTTTCCTCATTTTGTTGCACCAATTGAAACATCCTTGAATTATTTTCGATTGGGGGACCTATTGAGCTAAGAAGGTCTAAATATGATTTTTGGTGTGTGCAAGAAATGAAGAGCAAAGGATGCTCTTCAAGCTGTCAAGACAACAATAGATGTGTAGAAGCCTAAAGAACTATATAGGCTTTGATAGGTAAAAAAGTAGGATGAGAGAGAGAGAGAGAGAGAGAGAGAGAGAGAGAGAGAGAGAGAGAGAGAGAGAGAGAGAGAGAGAGAGAGCACCATGTAGCTAGTTGCACACTACATTTGAAGTAAAGAAAAAGATGTTATAATAAACTTACTCCTCACGTTATGGGTAGGGTGGTTCACTATTCCCTTTAGTGCAACTTACGTTACCCTAACATGCACTACTATAGCTTCCAATCAACACTACTTATTTTTTGGAATGTACAAAATTTTTATGTTCTTGAAAAGATTCCAATATAGTATATAATCAACAATATTTTTGTGCCCAAGAAAAAAGAGATTTCTCTAAGCATGATAATTGATCACAACTCATGTGCTTCGTTCTAGGAGAGATCAATGTTTTCATTTTTTCCTTCCAAAACTACAGCCCATGCCGTCCCTTGTTCTCTTATTTTTTAATGAACTTATTTTCTCAAGACCCTAATTTGGGAGCGAAATTAGATCCAACTAATAATCTTCTTATATCTATATAAATGGCTTTAACAATTGGTGAACCAAATAAATTTATTGATAGATCATGCCATTTAATTTGATATGTGACATGACCCTAGTTGGATTTTGTGATGAAGGTTATGGGATTGCAAAAGTTTGGCTATTTTTAAAGCAATCCTCATACTTACGTGTTGAAATGTACATGTCCTAATCTATTCAAATTTAACATAAGATAAAACTTTGATGCTAGATCTTTTTGTTGCTGAGAACTTCGCATAAAGGCTTAGCTAGGGGAGGCCTCATCTCTCTAATGTTATAAGCTTGGTGTTTGTTTAAACTAGTGGTCACGGTGAGACTTACTTCTTGATTGCTTGTATGGGTTTTAGGTTGGAGCTCTTGCCATGTAGCTCATACATTGAGGCTTTTGAATAGGCTTTTCAGGGTTGATCTATTGGGACCCTCTTATCTCCAACTCAAGTCATTGACTTGGCTTTGTTGTCATAGCATATGGTTCCTTTGCCATTGCTTTGGTTCCCATCCAATGTGCAAATAATTTTTCACACAATGTCATCTGACTCAATCTCGTCTAAAGACTAGTCATGTTTTGGGACAAAGGTTTGATCATGCTTAATAACATGGGGCTAAGGTTTGATCACATTCAACATTCCTCCTTATTCTGCTCAATGACATGTTGGATATCTAGGTGTAAGATGTTGAGTGGGTGTACTTAAATTGCATTTTGTTCTAACTTTAGATAAGTGCCATCTCGTGCTTGTCACAAACAAAGCAATGCATTCGCCATAAATTGTCATAGTCTTATTTATCACATCCTCTCAAATGTTGGCACTTTAGGATTACGCTATGGCCTTGTTGGAGTGAGGTAATTGATCAAGCTACTTTCATAAGTGTTGGCATTTGAGTAGTGTATTCTTTTGGTGAATCTTTGTATCAGTTGTCACTTAGAGTTAATGGCTATCACAGCAATGCTAATCATGTAAACTGACCATGGTAGGCAAGTATTTTAATAGGATGGTTGGCAATGAGACATTTGCACATTGGTCAACACTTGGATTGATAGTGCTTGGAACATGGATAATTTGTGCTAATCCACTATGCTCTCTTTTTCAAATACGAGTAGCATGACCCATCTACGACAGGTTAGAGACCCGCTCTGCTGGGTCTTAAAATGTGTTTACATTCAAGAAATAAAATTTCAAGTTTCAAGACGCCCTCCACTATAGGCACTACTTGGCTTGGCTCTATGATAAGTTTACTCAACAATTGAGCTAGATGCGAGACCATGTGATGTTGTTCAAGGAGTAAAGCCCTCTCTCTCTCTCTCTCTCTCTCTCTCACACACACACACATACACACACACAATCTCTCTCTCTTAGTGCATATATAACAATTCTCTCTCCATCACACACCCACATGTGCTCTCTTGCCCTTGAGTGGCTTCCTCCTATGCAAACACATGAAGACACTCAAACATAGGAGATCCCCCCCCTTCTTTCTCATGTACACCTACTCACACAAACATGCACATTTCCATGTTATAGACGCTCTCTCTCTCTCTCTCTCTCTCTCTCTCTCTCTCTCTCATAGATGAAAAAATTCTATCTTGTGACTATTTCCCTCACACACACACACACACACACACTTATGAGGCTTATACACACAAAGATTTGAATTCTGGCTCGCTCTCCCCTTTGGCTACCACATGGAAACTCTTTCATAGTAAAAGAATAGAAATAAATATAGAGGTATCTAGTGTGTGTATACGGCCTTGATTGTGCAACATGTGTGTATATTTGTTTTTAGATATTGTATTTAAGTATGCATACAACTTCTTTTCAACTAAAACTAATGCACTTAGGCTTAATTGAGGAATGACTAAAAAACTTGGCCTTATTTTTTGCCGATAGGTTTCTACAAGACAGGGCCCAAATATTTATTAAGGAAGCAACACCTTATCAATTAATATCCGGCCAATTTTAATGAATGGGTTAGGATGACATAATAGGTCGCTGCATTTGTGAGAATGAATTTGTCAAGGTATTGGAAGAAGGCCATATTGCAAGAGGTCCTTTTGTAGGAGAGCTTACAGCTCGCAAAGTATTACAAATCGGATTATGGTGGCCTACTCTCTTTGCAGATACAACTAAATTTGTGAAGTGCTGCCACCCCTGCCAAAGAGCTTCCATACCCCACATGAAGGATTATATGCCCCTTCTAGGAGTCCTTATAGAAACCCTTTGAAATTGGGGTAATGATTTTATAGGACCTATCAATCCATTAGCAAAAGGTACACAAGCCTAATATATTACCGTGGCAATTGACAACTTTACCAAGTGGGCAGAAGATAAGGCAACCAAGAAGGTTGATGCTTGAGCAACGGCAAATTCCTTTATGAGAATGTCATTGGCCTCCCACTAGAAATTGTGAGTAACAGAGGGGCTCACTTCATGAGCAAGGCAATTCACATCCTTAGGAGTGAGTTCCTAATAATCGGTAGGAAATCCCCTCCTTACTACCCCTGAGCAAATGGCCAAGCCGAAAGCTCTAATAAAACTTTATGTTTCACTATGACTTGCACGAGGCTAGCAGGAGTGACTAGGAACATAAGCTCACTATTGCATTATGGGCATATTGCACCGCATACAAGGTTGCAACTAATTGCCCTGCCTTTAACCTTGCATTCAAGATAGAGGTGGTGATTCCCATGGAATTCATACTACCAAGCCTAAGGGTGGCAATTCAAAGAGGATGTCTGAAGAAGCCATCACTAAGAGGCTGATTTAGCTCGAGAAGCTTGACAAGATAAGGCTTAGAGTGGCATACGGCATGAAAGTTGAGAAACTTTATTGAAAACGATGGCTTGACTGCAACCTCAAAAATAAAGAGCTTAGTGAAACTGACCTTGCATTATTATACAGCATGAGAAATACCAAGTGAATCGCAGAGTATGGGTCCATATTGAATTGTAGAGATCACACCACAAGGATGGTGCTTCATTGCAACCCTCGATAGAGTAGAAATGGATGGTTTTGTAATGGGAGCAAACTTAAATGATAGTATGGCCCCTTGACCCTCCAAACCTTGCAGGGCATCCATCAAGAAAAAGGACTTTAAAAAAATTCCGCCCGCATCATGAAGAGGCAGGCACTAGAAGATGCCCAAGCACGCTAGGATTAAGTGAAGCAATTAGGGCTAATAATGATTTGTAAGGCCAGTCATAGAAAGGCTAGACACCCTTGAAGACCTAACCATTGCCCTTGCTAGGTTGCCAGTTGACTTGTAGGTTTGTAGAGAAATGATCCACTTCTCTAAAGCTTTTGTGGAACCTGGAGCAAAAAGCTATAATTTGATATCTTAGGAATGTGACCAATTAATTTTTGAAGTAATCCTTGGACCCGCTCTTGTACTTGTACGAGCTATGAATGGTTGAGATACATTGACAATTGGATATATGGAGATGCAAGTCTCTATAAATAACCATAGTGTGGCAAGCTACTTCTATGTGATGCCTACAGGTGCTATCAAAAAACATGCAATACTTGGCAGGACTTGGTGTTGGGCTATCAATTCTCAAATTGATTGGCGAGAATCAATAACAATGCAACCAAGTGGCGATCACATGTCAGTGACTCCACCTTTTTAGGAGTCATGGAGTCCAAGGTCGGCCCAGCATATAAGGGTAACACACACATCTACAAAAACACTAGAAACCTACGCAACATGGTTGAGGCTTCATCATCCGCACCCCCACTTCTTCCATCCATGCCACAACCATTACTCCAAATGGGAGAGCTTGCATCACAACAGTGCTTCCATCCTCTAAGGACAGCACCACCAAGGCTACTAAGGCTCCAAAAGGAAGTGCAAAACTTATGGTTCCCTCTGCTTAATCAAGTTACGAGCACAATTGACGAAAAGAAGCGTGCTGGACCCTAGTGGGTCCCCAAGGGCGTTCTCCACTAGGATAACACTATCTGGAATCCAGGGAAAGGGCCTCATCATGTAGCTTTGCTCCCCCATTACTACCCATGCCAGGACCTAGCTCAGGCCCCCAGATAAAGGAAGTCCCAAAGAAGAAGTATAATGATGAGGCCCAAGATGCAAAGAAGTTATGCAAGGTGGATGCCTAAATAGTTACTAAAAGCTCAAGGGTACTTAGAAGGTAATGTATATATTTGGGTACCAAGGACTTGCCACATGGGTACCATGTCTCCCATCGACCACCCCTAGCATAGGGACCTTGCCCTCCACAGCAACACGAATGGAGGACAAAAGGCACGAGGCAATCTCTAGCGTCATCAAGCAGCACCACAACAATAGAACCACAAGAACCTGCCTCTAAAATGGAGCTATCACCACAAGAACCTATTGCTCGCCCATCACAAGAAGCTATTGCTCACACCACAAGAACCATTCCAGTGAAGTAAAAAATGACATCCCTATGCCCTTGAATTTGTATGCTACATGGGAGGGCGTCGACTGTGGTAGTCCCACAAGAATGTGTTCCTAAAAGGGGAACAAGGCCATAAGATGTGACAAGTCAAAAGCTAAGACAATTGGTGAGCCTCGATGGGCTCCCAAATACAAACACTTGAATTGTGCCTCTACTTCTGATTCCACTTTTGCATCTAGCTCGGTAGTACCACAAGAACCTACCACTGCATTCACCATGAAGGTATTGGCTTCTGAGATGGCCATCCACATAGAGCCTCCACATGATCGAGTTGAGTTGCTAGGCTCCCAAGCCCTTGAGGCCACACTAATTCCACTAAATCCTCATGCCAAAACCATGTGTCATCAATGAAGTTACAATACCATTCATCAATAAAGTTACAATACCATTCATTCATAACTCAAGGTGCCACTGTCAACTTTACTTACATGTACTCTCCATAGATACGTAGCTTGGGATGCAGCTTGTGACAAAATATGCGAGCCTCAGGATGGATGGAGCGCTCTAAGGTGGATGGAACCTATGTGGAGACATGATGAAGAGAATGCTCTCATGACATGTACCTCAAGCCAATTAGGTTCCAAGATAGATTAGCTTGGACTCATAAATAGAATCTTGAGTGAATGTGCATTCTTCTCTTGTAATGTGTATTCAACAATACATGATAGGCCCCTTATATAGAGATTGCCCTTTGAATAGTCAAACCATGTGGGATCCTCTCATCCACCTCTCTCCTTGTGGATATCCTCAATCCACATCTCCACATCATGTAGTCCACATCCTAGGGTGGCTACTTTGATTCTTTCCTATACCATACCTTAGCCTCTAATTATGTGCTCATGGCACCACAACTCTCAACACCTCCCCTTGGTGCCATGATCCTTTGGCTACTGCAAGGTGGTTAGATGTGAGTTACAAATCCATCACCTCCCCTTAGTGCATGCATTGCTACTTAAGGTGGTCAAGTGTGGTTTACATGTTAATACCTCCCCTGGGTGCTTACATGGCTATTCTCAGGTGGTCAGATTTGATTACAAACGTGTGGGCTGAAGGTGGCAAGGTTTTTGCTTCTCAATACATGTTTGTCGATGTCGTTGTCTTCTTTGCTTGACGTAGCTTGATGCATGATGCTTTGTTCTTCCATGTGCCTTAATGCTTTATGTGTGGATGCCATGCTCTGTACTATGGTCATCTCATGCACTTGTGCTTTTGGCATGCTTATTACAACGGTGTGTGCATTCATGCTTTGATTTGTCATTTCTTACAAAGGTCTTATTTCATTCATTTTGGAGGACTATCTAGGCTGAGTACCTTGACTCAACAAAAGAGAGATCTGGAGCATACATGAAGATGATTAAAAAAGCATAATCTTCAAAGGATGCCTCATCTTGTGGAGGCACATCAACTGAAAGTAGATTGGCATTTTCTATTTTTGAAGTTGCTTACTTTTTGGCTCTACAAAACTTTTCATGATGATTGTTTTTGCCATAGTGTTTGCATGGATTGATCTTGAAGCAGTCTTTTGAGAGGTGATTAGTCTTCCCACAATGATTGCAAGGCGAAAACTTGCTCTTCTGGATTTTTATGGCATAGGCTGTGTCATTGCCTCTCCAGAGTTCCATGTGCCTTTCTTCTTCTTGAAGAGCAGAGATAAGACCTTCAAGATTAGGATTAGGAAGATTTTTCAAAGTGGTAACAAGCCAAGCTTCTAAAGGAGACTCTAAGTCAGAGATGTTAATCATCTCCTAAAGCAAGAGCAATGATGCCATATGATTTCTCCTCTCTAGCGGGATCCCTTGCTATGCGTGTCAGAGTTGAGGATTCTCCAGCATTGGAGGCTGTTGAAGAAGAAGTTGAAGCCGGTTTGACAAGTCCCCAAATGTTTTCCCTCATTAATGCAAACTTGACCTTCATCTGCCATGTGTGGAAGCCCTTCCCATTGAACTTATCTATATTCAATATGGTAGCAATGAGAGGGTCTAACCCAGGAATTGGGCAATGTCTTCTCTCTTACAAGCCTAGAATAACAACTGAAAAGCTTCAAAATATAAGCATTTAATGTAGCAAAGTCTTATGACCAAATTTCAATCAATGATGCTTTCACTTACATGCTTCACAGAGGTGGCTAAATGAAAGCTTTCCAATCAAATCCAAGTATAGCAACTCAAAAGAAAGTTGTAGCCATAGTTGTACTAATGCTTTTCAAATTTTCAAAACCTCAGAAATGCTAAAGTAGCATCTAATGTAGCATCACTTTCACAACCTTGTCAAAACTATTAAAAACAGAGGCCTGAACTTCGAGGGCTTGTATCTTACTCTCCAAAGCAAAGAAAAAGGGGATTTCTAAAGCAAAAGAAAGCTCTCATACCAGAGAAGATCCACTAAGAAGGAGAGGTGCAATTCCACGCCAGGTCGCCATAGCTCGCTTCTTCAATGTCGAATGGTTTTTCTCTGTTTTCTCCTTGAATATGTAGCCATTGCTACTCAGATTTTAGCACAAGATAGCCCAAGGATGGAGAAGCTTCCCCTGATAGGAATTAGAGAAAGATGAAGCAGTCTCAGAGAAATCGCAAGAAAGAGAGTCGACAATCTGTGCGAAATGAGATGCTTCAATTCCTTGTAGCCAAAGGTTCATCCCTTTGAGAGGTATCTCCAGCAGGAAGGGCTTGGAGAAAGGTAGAGAATTGAGGGAGAACAGGCTTTAGCAAGATTTGGGAAGAAAGAGGAGAAATGGTGAAGATGAAGAAGAAGAAGATGATGATGATGTGGCAAAAATGGGCTCAAGGGGGATCAAAGGGCCCTAATACCATGTTGGTAAACTAAAAAGAAAGCACGAAGTGAACACAAACTCAGAAATCTTGCTTATGGAATGAAGAAAGGTGAGGTCCTTAAGTAGGCACCTCTTACATGATCACTGACATCACTGATGACCTCTGAGCTCCACAATCATCTCCTCAATCTACTCCTAGATTCTCTCAATCATCCTATGTGGCTTCTACCACCACCTAACTGTGCTTATGGGCACCTAACTGTGCCTCTAGCACACACACATAGAAACCAAGGTGTGCCTGAGGCATACACCTTGAGATATCCCAACACTAACCTAATTCAATTTTACCCACCTAAACTTAGTTAACCTAGTTTGATAAACTACAGTTAGTCACTAACCTTAGTTAGTTCACACTAACTACACTTATATTAACTAAACCACACTAATCCTAGGTTAGGTAGTGGTAGCTATCATTAGGTAAAGCTAGTATGGACATTGGTTAATCGAACTAAGCTTTAATTAGTTAGTTCAACCAAGTCACTAATCCACATAACTAAATAAGTTTAGGTCTCTCTTAGCTCTTAAAGTCTAAAGTCACACCTAACCTTAAAATTCTCATAGCTTTCAATTAGCCATAACTTAGTTATTTGAAGCCCAATTTGAAGCCTGGCAAAGCCCACCTTTCACACAGTGGAAGAGCATCTTGTGCAAAAGATTTTGAAAACATTTGCCTTGATTTTGAATATCATCATTGCACCAAATTTTGGCTCATTTTGAACCAAAAATCATCACAACTTCAACCATACGAATCAAACTTGATGACAACGCTTCCTTGTCAAAATTGCATTGTTCAATGATGACATCACCAATTGAAGAATTTCAGCATGAAGACCCAATGAGGTCATGACATCTTCCTCAACAGTACCATAGGCTCACTTCAATTCAATGTTTGTTGGCACTAAACAGTAGTTTGAGCAATTTGTGTGGATCAATTAACCACTCAATTGCCCCTTCAATCATTGTGTGACAATCCACTATGAATGAAATCAACAAGCTATTACCTCAACTATCCTTTATGGGGTTAAGGCACAAAGGTCAACCAGTATTGAGTTACAATCCTTGTACTTCATTACTCTCCAACAAGACATAGCCTTGACAAGTATAAAAGCATGCAATGGAACCCATATGGGTGTTGAGATATCGAGCTCCACTCGCGATATGCCAGGGTGACTGTTGTGCATTTATGTCACCGACTTGTTAGCTGGAGATGCGGTTGGTACACCGCCCACGAATAATAGCTGGATGACAGCTATCCTTATCTACTCTAGTTTGTGGCTCAGTTAGTATGCCACCTTAGTTAGTTGAGTTTGGTTTGAGACCCACATATAGGGTTCTTCTATTTCTTTGTACTAGAGTTCTTTTGGCTTTCACAACTAAGAAGAGGAAAACCGTTTTCAGCCTCCACCTTCGTGTGTATTCCCCCATTGTGATTGTGAGAAAGCCTCAAGTGAGACTCCTTCCCTCTCTCCCACAATCTTCACATGGTATCAGAGCCTTGTTCGTGGTAAGGAGCTCAAGAAAGCAAACCAAGTTCGCAGTGTCCTGCTAAGAGGACAAGTGTTGCTTTCCTTTTTCGAGTTTGGGAGCAAATCTCTGCAGGTAGCACAGCCGGAAGTGCAAGAGTGCACTGTCTCAGATTGAGACGCCCTTCGTGGTGTGGCGAGAGGACATTATATGCTGCGAGTCGGGGGCGAAGCCCTTGGTGACTTTATTTTTTTGATTCGAGGTCATTTCGGGGCCCGTTTTGGAGGCAGAAGTTCTCCGCAGGCACTCAGAAAAAGACCCTGTTTTTGCTGTGCGACCACTGTTCTACAGGTCGGTGAAAAGTTGCCGCAGAAATTGCATCGTATGCCTGTGCGCAGAGACATTGGGAGTTGCAGATTCATGCTTGTTGCCTGTTGATGCAAAATCGTCACTAGAAAGTGACTGTGTGGTGAAATACCACTTTCTCAGTTTTGCAGATCTGCCCGTGTGAGGCAAAAGCTGTGTTTTTTGCAGTGACAGAATATTTTGCAGTGTTCTATAATGGCATCTGATTCTCTTTCACAGATTGTCACTGAAAAGCTTGACAAGAACAACTTCCAGGCATGGAAGTTTAGAATGACAAATTTCTTGATGGGAAAAGGCTATTGGGAGTTCATTACAGGAAATGAAGAAGAACCTGTTTTTCCTAATGTTCCCAGTCAACAGGAAATGCAGGCATTTAAAGGATGGCATGAGAGAGCCAGGAAAGTTATGTACTGGCTGTCTATCAGTATTTTGGACTCCATGATTGTGCATATTCACGATGCAAATACGCCAAAGGAGGCATGGGATACTTTGGCAAAAATGTATAGCACAAATACGCAAGCCAGGAAAATCAACTCAAACAGGAGTTGCACAATGTGCAGAGAGAAAATTTGAGCATAAATGACTACCACATGAAAGTGAAGAAAATTGCAGATGCACTTGCTTCCATTGGGTCGCCAGTGGATGATGACGATTTGGTCTCTGTGACCTTGAATGGTCTAGGAAAGGATTATGCACAGTTCTGGACATCCATTGCCGTCCGTGAAAAATTTCCTGATTTTGAGGACTTGATTGCTCTTCTAATTTCTAAAGAGCAGAGAAATGGTGGTGCATCTTCTTCAGCAGGAACTTCAAAAGAAACTGTCTTCTACTCAAATGCTAGCAGAGGTAGAGGCAGAGGTAGAGGAGGCCAATCTGCAGGCCGTGGTAGAAATCAGAATATGCAGCAAACGCAAGAAAACCAGTCCTATGCAGGAGGACGTGGTAACTCTAGAGGCAGGGGGAGCCAAAGAGGCCGTGGTGGATGGCAGAGAGGCCAAAATGCAAACAGCAATGTTGAATGCTACTATTGTGGCAAAATGGGTCATATGGCTAAGGACTACTATAAAAAGCAGAATGACATTATGAATGGAAAATTGCAGCAAGGCAATTATGCATCTTCTAGTAGGCAGGGTGATGACAGAAATGAGCATCTATTTATGGTGCAGCATATGACCAATTCTGTGACAAGTGCAAAAGAACGAAATGATGTGTGGTATGTTGACTCAGGTGCATCAAACCACATGACAGGTCATGCAGAATGGATGCAAGATGCAAGGAAAATGGAAAAACCAGGATTTGTGGAGACTGGTGATGATACTGCACATCCTATTGTGCAGATTGGCAAAATTTCTTTGTCTATGCAGGATGGGAAAAAGAAATACTTGTCTGATGTATTTCATGTCCCGAACATCACCAAGAACCTGGTTTCTGTTGGTCAAATGGTTGAGCAGGGCTTGCAGGTCAGATTCAATCCTCATGGATGCTTTGTTGAGGATATGAAAAATAATGGTCGCTTGATAGCAAAAGGAAAGAAGAAGGGCAGGATGTTTACATTGGATGCGGACATGCCTGAATTGAGTGCAGCAATGTTTGCACATGGGACCGGTGTAGTTGCAGATATTGATATCTGGCACAAATGCATTGGTCATGTTAATATACAGCGACTTAAATCAATGCAAGCCCAAAATATTGTTGCAGGATTGCCTAAATTCAAGGTTGCAGAAATGCACAAGGTTTGTGAAGCCTATCAATTTGGGAAACAGGCAAGGAAACCTTTTCCTAGGCATGTTCAAGAGAGTAAAAAGCCATTGGAATTAATCCACTCTGATGTTGGACTACAAAAGCTGCATCTATTGGAGGCTGTCACTATTTTGTCACATTTATTGATGACTTCAGCAGAAAACTGTGGGTGTATTTTATGAAAAAGAAAAGTGAAGTGTTTGGGCACTTCAAAGCTTTCAAAGCTATGGTTGAAAAAGAAACAGGCCTGCAAATAAAATGCCTAAGGTCAGATGGAGGGGGAGAGTACCTCTCAAATGAGTTTGCAAGGTTCTTGCAGGAGCATGGTATAAAGCAGCAATATTCATGCAGTCATACCCCATAGCAAAATGGAATTGCAGAAAGGAAAAACAAGCATATTGGAGAGGTATCTCGGGCTATGCTAAATGAAAAAGATCTACCAGATTATTATTGGGCTGAAGCAGTTGCTACAGCAGTCTATATAATGAACAGGACTCCCACTGCAGCAATACATGGCATGACGCTAGAGGAGATGTATACTGGTAGGAAACCAGATATTTCTCATTTGAAGATTTTTGGTTGCATTGCCTATGTCCATGTGCCAGATGAGTTGAGGTCCAAGTTGGATCCAAAAGCTGAGAAGTGCATCTTTATTGGTTATTCTCTGCAGCAGAAAGGGTATAGATGCTATAACCCTTCTACACATAAGTTCACAGTGAGCAGAGATGTTGTTTTTGATGAGATGAGTAGCTGGTATAAACCAATAAATGTGATGATTGATGTAGATGCACAAAATGGTAATGCTGCATAGAATGCACAATAGCAATGAAAAGAGAAGGTAGATCAGCCCATGTTTGATGTGAATGCAGGTCACTCTTGTGAGGATGGTGAATCCAGTGGCTCAGAATAGAGCATTGATGATGAGTTGGGTATTCCTTCTATTGTTACACCTGGAGTAAGAAAGACCAGGGATGTTTTGAGAGCACCTGGAAGTGAGCCTATTTTGCGCAGGTCTACCAGGGTTAGGTATCCTGTGGATAGGCTGAAATATGATGGATTTACAGCCATTCACTATGCCTATATGGTCAAAGTGATACAGGAACCAGAACCCACTTCTTTTGAGCAAGCCATGGGAAATGAAAAATGGGAGAAAGCCATGGATGAAGAAATGGATGCCTTGGATGCTAATGCTACATGGGAATTGGTGCCTTTGCCTAAAGACAAGAATGCAATTGGCTGTAAGTGGGTTTATAAGATCAAGCACAATGCAGATGGTTCTGTGAATAGATACAAGGCAAGATTAGTTGTCAAGGGGTATGCACAGACATATGGCATTGATTATGAAGAAACTTTCAGCCCGGTTGCAAGGATGGCAGCTGTAAGAGCAGCCATTGCTATGGCTGTATCAAAGGGATGGTCTTTACATCAGATGGATGTAAAGAATGCCTTCTTGCATAGTGATTTGCAAGAAGAGGTCTTTATGGAGCAGCCAGCAGGTTATGTTCATGCTACTCATCCTGAGTTTGTTTGCAGGTTGAAGAAAGCCTTGTATGGCTTGAAGCAAGCACCTAGAGCATGGTCTGACAAGATAGGACAGTATCTTGTCACTATTGGCTTTCAGATTTCCAAGGCAGATTTCTCACTCTATGTGAGAAAAACAGAGAAAGGGATTATGCTGCTGGTCATTTATGTTGATGATTTGATCATCACAGGTGATAGTGATAAAGATATCCTTCATGTGAAAATGCTATTGAGGCAGAAGTTTGAGATGAAGGATTTGGGAGAGCTGCGTTATTTCTTGGGCATTGAGGTGATTAGATCACCAAGTGGGATACAGCTCTTGCAGAGGCAGTATGGACTGGACATATGGACTGGACATGCTGTCCAAACATGGGATGACAGGCTGTAAGCCTATTTCAGTTCCTTTGGAGCAGAATGTGAAGCTGAGCGCAGACGCAGGTGAGCTTTTGGAAGACCCTACTATGTACAGACGCATAGTAGGAAGTTTGATTTGCATGACTATTACCAGGCCAGATTTGAGCTATGCTGTTGGGTTGGTAAGTCAGTTTATGCAGGCTCCAAGGAAACCGCATTTGGATGCGGCTAGACGCATACTCAGGTATGTGAAGTCCACATCGTAGTATGGACTATTCTATGAGGCTGGGGTTCAGATACAGTTGCATGGATACACTGATGCTGATTGGGCTGGTAGTATTTCTGATAGACGATCTACCAGTGGATATGTGTTCTCTTTTGGGAGTGCTGCAGTCACTTGGAGCAGCAAGAAACAGCCTACAGTTGCCTTGTCGAGCATAGAGGCTAAGTATAGGGGTGTAGTAATGGCTGCATGTGAGGTAGCTTGGTTGCATAAGCTACTCTATGATATGCATCAGTCTACAGATGGGCCAGTTGTCATTTATTGTGACAACATGAGCAGTATACACTTGGCAAAGAACCCAGTCTTTCATGCTAGAATAAAGCACATTGAGGTGCATTATCACTATGTGCGGGAGAAAGTGTTACTAGGTCTTATTTATCTAGTTTATATCAGCACAGAGGATCAGGTAGCTGACATCCTCACAAAAGCATTGGGCGCAGAGAAGCTACGCAAGTTCAGAGACCTGTTTGGTGTGCAAGAATTGGGATTGAGCTCAAGGGGGAGTGTTGAGATATCGAGCTCCACTCGCGATATGCCAGGGTGACTGTTGTGCATTTATGTCACCGACTTGTTAGCTAGAGATGCGGTTGGTACACCGCCCACGAATAATAGCTGGATGATAGCTATCCTTATCTACTCTAGTTTGTGGCTCAGTTAGTATGCCACCTTAGTTAGTTGAGTTTGGTTTGAGACCCACATATAGGGTTCTTCTATTTCTTTGTACTAGAGTTCTTTTGGCTTTCACAACTAAGAAGAGGAAAACCGTTTTCAGCCTCCATCTTCATGTGTATTCCCCCATTGTGATTGTGAGAAAGCCTCAAGTGAGACTCCTTCCCTCTCTCCCACAATCTTCACAATGGGATGAGATTCCAGAAGACTACCCCCAATACCTCGGTATGTGTACCAATAATGCATGGATCAATTGGAGTCAATCCAAAAGAACTTGGCATACAAAATGATCCACTTGCTTACATGCCTATGTTCTCAGGCAAAGGTAACCCCGAAGAATTCACTAAGAAAAAATGGTTAGGGGGCACCTCAAGGCACAAGGAAGATTATTTAAACGTGTTCCCACAAGCTCTCATTGAAGAACTATATGATTGATACCTCAAATGGAATGAGGAGATATAAAGCTCATGGCCCATACTATGATGATATCTTATGCTACAATTTACAATCGTTGATGGAGCAATGATGGATCTCAAATTGAATGTGGAGATACAAAGCTCATGGCCCATACTACGATGATATTTTATGCTACAATTTACAATCATTGATGGAGCAATGTTGGATCTCCATCAAAATGCATCATCCACAAATTTGGGCAATCATGAAATTTTAGATAAAGAAATTCAAAAGTGGCATTGCCAAGGTAGTTTAAAAGAATCGGGATACTGTGAGACATATTATTTCCTCAAGTGAAAAACACTATCCGCAAGAGAAATTTGTCACTAAGAGAGCACCAGCTATTCAAAATTTTTGTTAAGGGCTTGCATGACGAAATTAAAGATCAATTGGACCACTATAATTGCACAAGTATAACAGAGGTATATGATGTTGCAATGATGATTGAAGAATCAATTGAGAAGGATCGAGAAATGATAAAAGCATTATTAGAAATGCTCTTTTTCAAATCAAATAAGGAAAAAATTGAAGTTGTCTCTAACTCCACTGATATGAATAGTACAAAGCCTATAGAATCATCAAACACACTAGCCAATAATGAGGGTAATTTGACAAGGGTTTCAAGCGAAACCCCTATCATTAACACATGCACAATGGAAAGTCAACCAACAAGCAAAAAGGAAAAAAAGAAGAAAGGAGACAAGAAAGGTAATGTGAACGTGCAAACAACTAATGACTTAGAACCAACCCTCACACAAAATTAGATTGCCCAAAGGGGGAAGAAATCCAAAGCATTGCACCATAATATTGTGACACATGTGATGCAAACCCAACGTGTGGTATTGAAGAACATCTTTGTCACCAAGGCTCTTCAAGTGTAACACTTCTACATGAAAAGGATGTACAAAGCATCCTCTGTGATGATAAATCTCAAATATGGGTGCCAACCATGGAAGAACAATTACATGTAGGCCATGCACTAGAGGATTACCCAAAGACAACTATAAAGGTGTAGTAGTTAGATCCACTCTCTTATCAAAACCCTCAAAGACCTATTCTTGACAACAAGAGGGAATATGCCCACCATAAGATCTGCAAGAATTCGAGATTGTTTTCCAAGAGCATGTTCAACTAATGCATGAATTCCAGAATACTTGGCACAACAATAGTTGACACAGCTTAGGCAACAAATGCAACAAGAGTAGGATTAAAAGAAAAAAACTTACTCATGCCATGCAGTGCAAAACAATGAGATACATGACTTAAAAGAGGAGCTCAATAAACTCAACAAGTGCTAGCAGTTGACATTGGCCCGTATCAAAGATCTACATAGTTTCCAAAATTCAAAAGGAGAGTTGACAATATCAAGATGACACGAAGACTCTCTAGTTTGGATCTCTACAACAATAAAGGTCAAAGAAGACTCCAAAGTGAATTACTCAATCAAATGGCTACCCAACAAAATGTCAACATGTAACCATCAACAGAAAAGGCATTGGTCCTTTTGTAAGAATGAGTATTCCTACAATCTATCTAGATATCTATCTAGATACAAAAGAAAGATGTGCACCACTTTGTATGCAATAGACATCTAGATCTAGATAGAAGATTAAGGTGGGCATGGATTCCCAAAATATGTATCAAGAAAGTGGGCAACTTCCTTATCCCAACAACATGTATCAAGAAAGTAGGGAACTTCCCTGTCCCAACAACACTTGCAACTATTGATAGACCATGCAATGTGCTAAAAGAAGTATGTTCACTCAACAACCGTGTGTAGAGCCTAAAAGAGTGAGTATATATCCACAAAAATGGGACACATGCCAAGCATGGAATCATCATTTACAAATGTTCCTCAACATGGAGATCTCCACAGCCCATCCTAGCCACAACTGGAATGCTTTCAACACATGAAAAGAATCAAACCTAAGAGATTGAAACAAGAGCGGATACAAATCTGCACACATCACCAAAGATAGCCAAATAAATAGAGGTATTCACCATTAAAGGAGCAAACATAATCCAACCATCCATCTTACAAAATGAAGAGGTTGCACTTTTTCCAAAAGCATATACAAATATGAACTCAAGTGTCAGCTCCCTATACTAATCCAACTTGCCAACATGCCTATCAACTCAAGTACAAGACTAGAAATGCTTCAACAAAATCCAAAGACCAACTTGAAAGAAGTTTCTCCAAGAAACATGTTCACAATGATGATTTTTCTCTTTGAAAGAAAGAAGGATAAAAACAAATAAAGAAGTGGCATCTTGAAATCTCCATTTGGGGACCAAACCATGAAATGGACACCTGAGTCACAACCAAGACTACAGACCCTTAGAGCTTGCAAAGGTAAAGGTAGCTTAAAAAGAAGGAAAATGGGTTGTCTATTGAGATGGCAAAAGCATTGATCAAGGACTTCAAAGGAAAACCAATAGACCTTCACTTAATAACTTATATGTGATCTCCATTTATTTTCTCTTTTTTTCTTTGATTCTCAAATGTACTGGTGAAACCAAGTTGTAATCTGGACTTCATATAATAATCTCATGTCTTTCAAGACATAATATTAAAACTTTTTTTGCTCCCAAAAAAAGCTCCCAAAAAAAGAAGAATCCCAAGCAAAGCTATTAGAAGCCTTGACAAATGATGGGGTAATGTCTTCGCTAATGGATAGTAGGAATTTATTACCAAAAAATCCCTTCAAGCAAAGTCAATAATTCCCTCTTGTAGCATGGATTGAAGGCCATTATACCAATAGACAATGTAGTAGTAGTCAAATTTCCAATGTGACAAGCAACACACAATGTGAAGGGCCACAAAGCTATTTACTATATCCCCCTTGATGTTAATTCGAGGATAATGGAGAGCTTATATGTAGAAAATTTGAATTATTGCTTGAAAAACTTTCTTCTCAACTCTTAATCTTTTATTACCCATAGTTTCTTTCATCTCCTTATGCAAGTTTAACCTAGGATCTTCATAATCTGTGGTGTATACATCATGAACTCCTAGACTGAATCCCATCCAGCAAGCCCATTATTAAGCAAGCACTGAATTCCATGTTTGATAGCCATCCAACAAACACTACTATTTTCTACTATGGCATTAGAATAGTAGTAAGATGAAAATGAACGGCAAATGGCTCCATTCCAAACAATATTGTAACAAGCAAAGACAAAGATTCTAAGGCTCATAGAAAGCATTCGTTGAGGCTATCAGGAACAAATTGGATCCACAATCTAGTTGGAGGAGACCAAATTTTTTCAAAGAAGAGTATGTCAAAGAGTACCTTATAGCACCAACTTCAAAAGACATCCCTAATCTAATGTTGTATCATGTTAACATAGGTGGTATGCAAGCATACACAATTCGATAGGGGAAGCAATTCCTAACTAGCCCAAAGTTCATAGATACTCCAAGGTGTAATGGGCAATCTAAGATACCCTTATAGAAGCACTAGCACAACATGCCTCCACAATTGAATGGTAGCCATGGTCCCACCCTTAAGGAAAGATAGTTCCAAATATTGTCAAGCATTCGCAATAATGTTGGAAGTCTCCCGCAATTAATCAACATCTAGCCATACTCAACTTCGATCCCAAATGACAAGACAAATTCTCTTTCAATGTGTCATATCAATTGAAGGGAGGGTGATCGCTCTATCTATTTGAGAAATGGAGGGCATAGGCTTTTTCAAATTTGAACAAAAACTCTATGAAAATCAGACACTTACAAAGAGACAATCCACAACAAGCTTGACAAAATCAAACACCAATAATACCTCACTGTAAAAACTAGATAATGTGTGTGCATGTGCGTGCGTGCATGCGCGAGCGCATGTGTGTGTGTGTTTTACCTCACTAACTACATACCTACTTCAATAAAGCACAAATTTTCTCTTTAAACATAATTCTTAATTCTTAAGTAGACTCATATTAAAACACATGCTATTGCCCTTTTATAGTAATAAAAAATGATAGTTATCCATTCTTACCTAACCATTGCCATCGAGTGCATAATTGAGAATCAATTAAATAAGCATATTCATATTAGTAAGCCATATAATATATAAGAAGATTAGTATCCAATAAAATAACTAATTCATATTGCTCAAAAGCTAGGAATAATCTATCCAGAAGTAATCTAATTGCCAACAACATTTGCTCGATCTGCATTACCATGCCAAAGATTCCACATAGTCAACCTCATGATGGAGAAGTATAACAACTTCACTTGGCACCATCACAACCCAATGAAAGAACAATCCATTTAAGTCGTGGAAGCCTGGCACACATTTGTTATCCTTGTCATTCTATCTAGATTAGAATTAATAGAATCTTAGCATTCTTACATTCCAAAAGTACTCAAAGGTTGGCAGTATAAGAAAGCTTTGAAAGCGTAAGTCATTTCCTTAATCCCTCTCACACTTCTGTGAATTATTTTCTAATATAACACAAATAATTACTTTTAATGAACAGTTTTTCACATCCAACCCTATAATCAAAGACGTTAATATCGTTTAAGTAATTCTCAAATTATCCTAATGTTGGACTTCCCGAGTTGACAAACAATGTCTAACTAGTAAATGAGAAACTTAAAAGGTAAATATTTTCAAAAAAGTGAATAGTCTCAAGTTAAGCCCTTTAAATTGCCATGTTAATTTGCTGCAAGCACATTAAAAATATATATATCCCCTCGCATAAGAGAAACAAAAAAATATTGTTGAAGTATGCATTATCATGTGATTATTTTGGCTATCGTTCAAGCCAAAAAATTCCACATAAATATTTGAGTAAGAAGTCAACAAGACAAGAACAACTAGTTATTAGCCCTAGCTTTTTCATAAAGATGCAATGGCTATTCCAAGCAATAAGACAATTATAGCCAATTCTAGGGCAATTTCTTTCCAACTCCTTCCTCTTGACACTTGATTGCTTGGATAGAGCTCAATGCTACTTCACATTTGTGGAAAGATAGTCGAGACCTGTACTTCATGGGCCATCTACTTGAGAGAGACAAAGGAGTATTTTTCTACTAAAAATATGATGCATAAGATACTTAAACAAGCTACTTAGGCATGCTGGGTGCATTAGATCTATCAAGCAAGCACTTGGATTCTAACAAGTCAAGATGAGGCTCTAAAATAAGCCATAAAAGGCTTAACAAAGACAGTGATTGACAAAGCCTTGCAGGGATATTAGGTACCGACTTGATTATACATGTTGTCTTTATTACTGATTACCAGGTTATATATGCTACTAATGAAGGACTTGTTAGGAATAGATTTATGTTCATAAGCGATATGTTATTTTAGTTCTTCCTACACAGAGTTGTATGTGCTTGCAATGACGATTTCCCATCCTATAGAGAGTTACACTATTATATACCTGTTGCAAGGGTGATTGTCCTTGAGAAGCTATTGTCTATGAAAGAGCTATTAAATACCAATGAAACTTGTGGTTTCGGCGAGTGAAGAAGGAAATGTTCAGTTCCTTGACACTTACTACACCGCTCTGTGTTCCATTGATAATTGTTTAAATAACTTTTGGATTCAAGACTGACGAATTAATGTTGATGGTTATTTATAGAAGCTAGTATTGAACGAAACACTTGATTGCTCTATTCTTACATCCTACATATTGTTTCTATTCTGCAAACCAAGACCCATATACGAGTGAAAGGAGCGTACAAATCTAAGAATATTATTAGCAGTTCATCATTTTGTAGAAGAAGGAAAATTTTGAGATACCTAAAATGTTAGTAAGAAAGAGGTAACAAAATATAAGCTTCAACTCTAGTTTTCAAAGAGATTCATTGATCCCACGTCCAATTATGTCAGGCTTGTGTGTGAGCTTCTTTCAAAGTCTAAGACATTGCTTGTGAGTCCAAAGCTTCGCGCACTGCAACTATGTAGGGAGTTGCTTTAAGCTTGAAATACCAATCTGATTCGGTTGAGCTATGAATTGGAAACATGAATTTCGGGTATCTAAGAGATGTATCCCAATACCCTTCATTCACTTGATGGATTTTAGAATCCCATGCACTAGAATAGATGGGGCCAAATTTTTCCATTTCAAGGTGTTGTATATGGAGTCCTCTAAGAGGTAGTTTGTTGGCTTTTCCCTAGCTAGGCAGCTTTTAAACGATCTCCATATTATATGTAATGAGCAAAGCACCTACTAAGAGCTAGTGGTTAAAGGGTGCTAAGATTGATTCACCACCAAACTCGTGCAGCCCGAGGTAATAAAGTCAAAAGAATTCATGATACCAAAAGTAATACAATTTTCATAGTAGTCATTGTTTTCAAATGTTCTTATAGATCTATAGTGTACGTCATATTCATTTTGTTCTGTAGAACATTTCTATAAAACAATATCAACATTCATAATTACACTTGTGTTATTCAAATGTTCCATACTCATAGCATTCACATGAAAAATACTAGGTAGTATGAACACAAGATTGCAATACTAATAGCGTAAACAATCATTCATACTACTCATAGTATTCAAAGAACAAAAATTATTTGTGGCACTAACAATCATATAGTTTTCTTGTAGTCATTTTATTTTTAAGTTCTTATAGTATCTATAGTGTACATCATATTCATTGTGTTCTATAGAACATTCCTATAGGACAATGTCAATATTCATAGCTACACTTACTCCTAGTTTTGGATGCAGTCGTTCATAGATTGTCAAGTATTTTTTAAATATGGGATTTGTTCTAGAGTTAAACGCTACGTGTTATTTCAATTAGTCCTCATAGTATTCACATGACTATGTAGTATGAACATAGTATTACAATACTAATAGTGTAAACACATTTGAGTTCACAACAACTGTACTAAAATTATGTAGTATTCACAAGTATAATCATTCATGGTACACACAATATTCATTGTGTACATAATATTCATTGTGTTCTATAGAGCATTCCTATAGGATAATGTTAGTATTCATAGTAGCTGGACTCATATGTTCTTCAAATGTTCCAATCAAAACTCATAGTATTCACATGTATGCATACAACATAATGCATAATATTCAAGCTACTAAAAGTATGTATGATATTCACAAGTATACTCCATATATACATACAAAATAAAACATATAGTCTTCAAGCTACTTAAAATATGTGTGATATTCACAAGTGGTCTTAGTATGAATATAATTGAAGTACTAATAGTATGCAAAGTATTAATCAAAACTGAGAGTTCTTATAGTACTAACAATACTTGCCTGGTGCTAATCCTACTACTTACTTTACCTATAATACGTTAGAATATTTGGAGATACTACTCTCGACATAAAAGTGTTCCAAAGATGACTTCAAATGATCAAGCACATCAAGTGGCAACCAATCTAAATACTCTAGAAATCACAGTGCAAACAAGCATCATACCCTATTAGGACTTTTGATTTTTTCCAAGATTCAATGGGTAATGCTCTTTGGTTGTCAAAACCAATTGCAAATATGCAAGTGCCTCATACTTCCTTATGATAAATATTCTCATGACAAGTAGTCTTGTGCCAAAAAACCAATGAAGCACAAAAGAGGCAGTTTACACCATGAAGGCAGGGTGTGACAATAACCTCTAGCATAGGTAGGTGAGAGAGAGATTTTGAATATCAAAATACAACAAAAACAACAAATACTTCTTACCAATTCACTTTTAACTCAATCTCCTACATCGTGGCTTAGATTATTAATAGGAGGTGGGGCGAGGGTATGGATACTAGTAGATTGGACTATGGCATCTCTAGAGTCAGATAGATTCTTAAGGCATCTTAATTTCAATTCTACCTCAACCTCTAGTAGATTGGACTATGGCATCTTAATGTCATTGCAAATGGTGTGTTAGTCTTCTTTGTTGTCAGCTTGTGGTCATTTAGACAATTAAGTTTGGCCACCAAATAATGTCCTTGAAGCATCATTTCAATGGAATCTTCAATCCTTTTAATCTTCCTTTCAAGATGACCTCTAGTGTCCTTGTGCTCATGGAGAACAAGCTCAGCCTCCTTCTCCTTGGTTGTAGCTTGTTGTAGCTCACAAGAAGTTTGGGCAAGGCTCTCCTTATTCTAGGTCACCTAACAAGCAACTATGGTCATCTCTTCTTCACTAAGATCTTGTGAAACATCGATGCACATAGCTTCAAAACTTCTAGCTTCACATCTATGAGAGAGCCACAAGATGGTGAGTCTAAATGTTCATGTGTCCTATTAATCCTCTTTCTCTCCATATCCACCCAATCTACCATCTCCTCATGATTATGAAGCAAAATCATAAGCCTACATTGTTCGTGATGGTGTCTTACTTGTAGACATACCTCTATATTTCCAGACACTAATTTCCACTCTTATTCCTATTTCTTTGAAAGCCCACCCAATCCAATGATCTCCCCATGCTTATATGCAACAAAAGCATGAGCCAGAGTTGTTCCTACTTCATTGTTCATGATGGCATCTTGCTTCTAGATGTCATTGTATGCCTCTAAGAACTCTCCTTTCCACTCTTCTTTCAATGTTGAAAAGTGGTACCCTTTCTGATTGCCTCTCTCATCTTGAGAGCTATCCCAAGATTTAACTTGAAGTTTGATAAACAAATTTCTTCTTTCCGTATAACTCTTTGCAAGTGGGGATCTTGCATTGTTAAGGAGCCATCTACCTACATCCATATAACATAGGGAATTCATATTACTTATGAGACCAATAAAAAGCCATGTGATTGAGCACTTAAGCTAACATTTTTGCACAAACACAACCGGGTTTCACAAATATATACATGCATTACACTTAACAAAGAACATGAAACCCAATGATGAAAATATTATCAACATATGTAACGATTTGGGCATGCAGTAATCAGCCAATCACTCAAGAAAATAAGATTGGTAATGAGCCACACAAGGAGGACGTGTATGTTGACAAGTTATCTTGATTATTGAGGTTGAACAATCTAATTCTTGAATCCTAATATAGTGAGAGAGGGCCCAAAGGTGTGTGTATGTGTGTGTGTGTGCATGTGTAGATTAAAAAGTCTCATCAATAATTGAGCCACACAAGTAATTCCATCAATTATATAAAAAGTTAAAAAAGAGAAACATATATTGAAAAAAATTTTGAGATATCTAAGTTGAAAAATGCAACTAGAGTTTGCAAAAATTTTGATCAAAATTAAGAATTTTTAATAATGTTGAGTTTGACAAATATAATATTGAAAAAAGATGTCAAATCCTCAAGTAGTCCAGGTTCCGAGGTCGAGGTCCACTTACCTACCACCATCCAAACAAACTAGGTGTTAGAACATCATAGTTATGGTTGGGTAGACAGGTATTGCCTATTTTCCTCGGCTTGTTATCGCTTTACCAAGGAATATAGACAACCATATGGATTCTTAGATAATTAAAAAAAGCAATTTAGCCACAAGTGAAGTTTAAGTCACAAGTGGAGTAAGGAGCGAATGAGTGCATGGGTTGAGAAGGGATTAGAGGAGGTATGGGATGATTAGTGGGCTTGGTATGTGGGGTGGTTAAAAAGAAAGTGTAAAGGGAAGATTTCATGGGGGTACATAAAAGAATAATTCATAGTTAGGAAAGTATCTATTTGTGCGTGTGTGTGTGTGTATAAAAATACCCCAAGAACATGGCACTTGAAGCTCTTAAAAGATTATAACAAGTGATCATTGTATTGTATTCCAAAAGTATGTAAAGCTTGCAAGTACATCAAGAAATCAAAGTTGAATCTTTCTGATGTCCAATACTCCATGGCCAAGGTCCACTTACCTACCACCATCCAAAGAAAACTAGTTGTTGTTAGAACAACAAAGTTTTAAATGGGTAGATAGGTAATGCCTGAGAGTGCTCTCAAAGGAAGCAAGAACGGAAGAGGGAGAGAGAGAAACAGAGAGCCACACAAGTTTTGGTGGGTGCAAAACCACCCTAATCTTCTTTTTCATTCATTTATATATGTGTTTGAGTATTGTACATAACCGGGGTAAAGGCACAGTGACCTTTAACCCCCACAACCTCCCACTTAAAGGACAATGTGCCTTTAAAGGAGAACAACCAGTGAGCATACTATCCAACGCCCATCAATACACGACAATACTCAAACCACTAACTAGGTAGACTCTTCGTTAGCATATCTGCAGGATTATCATCTGTATGAACCTTGACAAGCTCTATGCGCTTGTCCTCTAGTACCTCCGTGATGAAATGGTACTTGACCTCAATGTGTTTGGTCTTTGCATGAAAGACCGGATTCCGTGCTAGCTGAATAGCACTGATGGAATCACTATGCAATGTCGGTAGACTTGTATGAATCCCCAAATCTCCCACTAGCCGATCAAGCCATATAGCCTCCTTGCAACCCTCTGTGGCTGCAACATACTCAGCCTTTGTGGTAGACAAAGCAACGCACTTTTGTGCGAGAGACATCCACGACACTGCACCACCTGCAAAGGTGAACACATAACCAGAAGTGGATCTCCTACTATCCACATGCCCTGCATAGTCTAAATCTGTGTACCCAAGTACACGCATGTCTCCTTTACCAAAGCAGATGCACATCTCCTTGGTACCCTTTATGTACCTCATGATGCACTTAACTGCTTCCCAATGCCTTTTTCTTGGATTAGCCATATACCGGCTAACAACTCCCACTACAAATGCAATGTCTGGTCTAGTAGCTATCATAGCATACATAAGACTCCCAACCGTTGATGCATAAGGAACCTTGGCCATCATGGGCCTTTCCTCATCTGATTTGGGACTATCTGTGTGACTCAGTTTCACATATGGAGGCAATGGAGTACTTACTGCCTTCCCCCCCTCCATATTGAAACGCTGCAATACTTTTGTAACATACTCTTTTTGTGAAAGCCAAAGGAGTTTCTTAGTCTGATCACACGTGATGCACATACCAAGAATATGACCTGCAAGTCCCAAATCCTTCATATCAAAGGCCTCATGCAACTTGGCCTTTAATGCATCTAGCTCATAAGTATTCTTATTAGCCAATAGCATATCATCCACATATAGTGCCAGGATAATCAAGCTATTATCCTTAGCCCTTTTAGTGTAGAGGCAGTGATCAATTTCACTCCTTCTAAAACCCTGGGACCGAATGAAAGCATCAAAATTTTGATACCATTCTCTAGGTGCTTTTCAGCTTGCAAACTAAATGCTCTTTGCCCTTTTCTTCAAAGCCTTCCGACTACACCATGTAAATTTCCTCATGCAAATCCCCATGCAAGAAAGCTGTCTTGACATCCATCTGCATAAGCTCCATATCCTCTAATGCCACTAGTCAAAGCATGCATCTAAGTGTGGTCATCTTCACAACCGGAGAGAATATCCCATTAAAGTCCACACCCTTCTCTTGCTTGAACCCTTTAGCGACCAAACGGGCCTTGTACCTAGGCACATCATCACTTGTGACCTTCATTTTGTAGACCCATTTACATGGCAATGCTTTCTTTCCATGTGGCAAAGAAACCAAGTCCCAAGTCTTATTATTCATAAGTGAACTCATCTCTGATTGCATAGCATACTCCCACTTGCGTTGATCCTCGTGCATCATAGCCTCTCTGTAGTAAGAAGGCTCCCCGCAATCAGTAAGCATCACATAGTCTACCCCTGGAACAAACCTATCAGGCAATCTAGACACTATAGATGATCTTCTCAAGGGCATTTCAGCTTGCTGTCCCACCTGCATATCAGCCACATTTGGCTCATCATTTCCACCAATAGATGATCCATCATCTACCCTTGATTGTATACTTGTGGGAGTACTTGTTGGTACCATTTCTTGCACATTTGGTGCATGGACAGCTTGCTGTCTATCAACATATGCAGGTGGATTCACATCCTGAAAAGTGATTCTCCTCATTTTCACATCTCTCATGGGTGCCTTATGCATCTTCTTCTCATTGAAGACTACATCATGGCTTCATATGATCTTCTTTGCTTCTGGATCCCAGAGATGATAGCCCATCTCTCCACTTTCACCATAACCCAGAAAGATGCATTTCCTAGACTTAGGATCTAGCTTCTTTAGAAGCTCTTTCGGCACATGTGCATATGCCTCACACCCAAATATACGCAAATGAGAGTAAGAGGGCTTCTTGCCACTCCATGCCTCTTCAGGAATACCACCATCCAAACTCTTACTAGGTGATCTATTGATCACATGCACTGCAGTCTTCATTGCCTCAACCCAAAAACCACCAGAAAGACTTGCATTGGAAAGCATGCATTGCAACCTTTCTTGAATGGTACAATTCATCTTTTCTTGAATGGTACGAGGGGATGTGAGCTCCCTCTTAATCCCACATGTATCATAGAAATGCTGAAAGTCATGAGAGAGATACTCTCCACCATTGTTAGTCCGTAGGCATTTAAGCATTCTACCTGACTGATTCTCAACCAAGGCCAGCCATTTTTGAAATACCTGGAACACATCACTCTTCTGAGCTATAGCATAAGCCCACACTTTCCTAGTTGCATCATCAATGAATGTCACATAGTATTCAACCCCACCTAATGACCATGTAGGCATGGGACCACATACGTTTGAATGCACCAAATCAAGCTTTTCAAACTCTTTCTTTCCCCTTATGTTATGGGCTGATTTAGTCTGCTTCCCATAGAGATAGTGCTCACAAATTTCAAAATCAGAGAAACTCAAATGTGGTACATAACCCAAATGGCATAAGAGTTTCATTCCATTATGGCTCATGTGCCCCAACCTGTAATGCCACAAAGAAGTGCTTGGTTGCTCAGTTATTGCAACAACATGATCAAATACCCCTGATACATGTAAGGGATACAAAGTCCCACACTTGGCACCCCTGGCTAAAAGCATAGAGCCCTTTTGAATTTTCCAACTCTAAAAGCCAAAAGTGGTGTGAAAACCAGCATCATCTAGCTGACCCACTGAAATAAGACTCTTGGTCAACTTAGGCACATGTCTCACATGTTTCAAAATAAATGTAGACCCATTTGCAAAAGAAAACTTTGTCACCTACTCCCACTATGTCACATGCATAGTCATTTCCAAGATGCACACAACCTGTCTTTCCACTGTCATAAGTGGAGAACCATTCCCTATGGGGAGTAACATGGAATGAAGCACCAGAATCCAAAATCCAATTTTGGGAATATGCATCATCTGAAGTGGTAAGCAACTCTGTAGATAAAGTAGACATGAAGAGAACATCATTGTCACTATCATGTGTGACTGCATTAATCTCCTCGATCTTCACTTTTCCTTTGTCCTCCCTTGGACTCTCTTCCTTTTGATTTGCACCCCAATTTGCATTCTTTTTCTTATCCTTTTACTCTCTTTTTAGCTTGTAGCAATCCTTTTTCATATGGCCCTTCTTGCCACAGTGGTAACACTCAATGTTCCATGCCTTGGATTTGCTACAAGACTTCCCTCTTTCTTGGGACTTCCCCCTGAACTGTGATCTGCCCCTTTGCACATTTAAGGCTGCATCCTGCTTGTTGCCGTCCATAGACTTCCGTCTAATCTCCTCAGCCAACAAGCTACCCACATCATCATCAAATTTCAATACTCCACTAGGTGTAGAGTTACTGACACCTATACGGAAGGTATCCCATGAGGATGGCAATGAACATAAGAGAAATATTGCCTTAGTCTCCACATCAAAATTCATCTTCTGAGCCTAAAGCTGGTTGAAAATAATATTGAATTCATTCAAGTGAGAAGCAATGGAGAACCCTTCCTTCATCTGCAACTCAAACAACCTCTTCATGAGGTAAACTTTATTAGAGGCAGTTTCCTTTTCATAAGTGGCACACAGTTTCTTCCACAAATCTTCCATAGTCTGCTCATTTACTACTGTAAAATAAACTGACTCTACAAGATGAAGTCTAATAGTAGATTTTGCTAATGCATCCAACTCATTCCAATCATCCTCAGACATATTTGTAGGCTTAGCTTCAATCCCTGCCAAGGGTTTAATCTGCTTCTTTTGAATAAGCACATCCCTTATTTGTTCTTTCCACAAAGAAAAGTTTGTCCCGTTAAACTTTTTAATGCTAAAAAACTCCTTTTTAGACATGGAAGAGGATGCCATGATGCAAATGAAGCAAAAATCCCAAATGCTAGTGCCTACAAGAGAGAATCACACCAAATACCAGGTGCACCCAAATGTGTATGCCATAATAGAGTGAAATATCACCAAAACTCATGTCTCAAAGCATCTGACTCATGTGCATATACTATGCATCCATATGAGCAAATCTGGCCCAAAAGAAAATGCCAACTGCAATGGCAATCCAAAATGCCAATAAGTACCAAATGACTCAAGCATAAACACTGTCCACTGGCATATGCATTAATAATATCTCATCCAAGAGAGCATAGCACTATCAGTGCATCACCTGCAATGTGTCAAAGCTGTCCCTCAGCATAAAATAGCATCTGTGCAAAGCATCCATAAAAAATAGCATCCCACAAGGCAATTTGGGCCTATCAGTGCATCCAATAAGGACCGCAATGCATCCAAATGGCCTATAAATCATACACTGCAACCCAATGCACACCACGAATGAGCGCACACTGCTCAAACTGCAACCAGAGTGATCTGCATGAGGTATGCTCAAGAAATCATAGTCCTACAATAATGACCGCTATTGAAAATAGAACCTAAGATGCCTCAAAACATGGGCACCATTGCATAATCGGACTCAACAAGAAAATCTGCAAATATCTCTCTTCTGCCAGAACTTTGAAATCCCAATCGATGAGTGAGAAATGGGAGTCAACACTTATCCACTGCCATGTGGCATAAATCTAAGATTTCAAAACCTTAGAATGAAAAATGCATAACAGAGAGACGAAATCGAATACAAAAAGATCTATAACTCTGAAAATACTCCACCAAATCGTGCAAGAACTGATAGGTAGGGGTTTTTGGGCATCTGGAATGCAATGGGATAGACGGTTTTGGAAACCGTGGTCTAATTCACTGGGTCCAACACATGGATTGAAAAACGTTTTTGGAAACAGAGCTATTTGTAAACTCCACCGGAGTGCAAATGATGAGTAACATAGAAGTTTTAGGACCTCCTGAGTCCACCAGAACTGACAGATCTGCAAATGGTTGCTCCAAACTTGAGTTCCAACACCCGGGCAGAAAAACACAGAAACTGACATAGTGAGTCAGATATCCAATGAAATGATCCCAGATTCAAGAATGAAGGTGTTTCCAAGCTCCTGAAGTGAAGTGGACACCAAAAGCAAGCAATAGTTGCCTCTACAAGTCAATATGGAGTCTCTATCATCGAACGAAACAAGGAAAGGCTCAAAAAACGATTTTTTCTTTGAAAACACTTAACAGGCTCTCAAAACCACTTCGCAAAACCAAAGTGACTTTTCCAAAGGTTCCTCCAAGGTCTCTACACACTTAGATGCAAGTAAAGTCACCCACAAAGATTTCCACAGAGCTTCTCCTTCCTCCCACAGAGTTGCTGAGCTTCCAGGCATTCACACACGCTCAGCTAGATCACCCGAGCTTTGATACTAGTTGAGAGTGCTCTCAACGGCGGAAGCAAGAATGGAAGAGGGAGAGAGAGAAACAGAGAGCCACACAAGTTTTGGTGGGTGCAGAACCACCCTAATCTTCTTTTTCATTCATTTATATATGTGTTTGAGTATTGTACATAAATGGGGTAAAGGCACAGTGACCTTTAACCCCCACAATGCCTACATACCCCGGATTGTTATTGCTTTACCTAAGAGAAAGAGACCCATCTAGATTCATAATTACACATTACATCATATAAAGGCTAGGGGGACATCATGAAATGTTGAAGACAGAAGTGATGGTCTGCCATATAGGAGGAAGGACAATAATTTTGAAAGTCAATTACCTAGCCTTCCATATAGGAGGCAGAGAACAGCATTAGAAAGGACATTTGTAACAAAAGACAGCGACCTAGCATTCCAAGGAATAGGCAAAAAAAAGGTTAGCTTTCCAAGTAAAAGGTAAGAGACCCATCCAGACATACAATAGCACATTAAATTTTATCATAGCTTAGTGGGTATTATGAATTGTTTAGGCACATGATGTGCTCAACTTCCATATAGGAGGCATTAATAAGGATAATTATTTTAAAAAACAATTTTATGGCCTTTCATATAGGAGGCATGATGAATTTTTAAGTCTTCCATGTAGGAGGCATTAGAACGTAAAAGAAAGACAATGACCTAGCCTTCCATAGAGGAGGCAAAAAAACAATTGGCATTGAAAATAAGAGGCACTAGAAGGGACAATTGTATTGAAACAAAAGCCTTTAGCCTTCCATATAGAAGGCATGAAAAGATTATCTCTATCGTTGCGTTAGGAACTCATAATAAAGTATCAAATAACCAGAGGTTGTTTACACAAGAAAAACTTGCGACTTTTTTGTACGAGCCATTAGTAATGATAATTATTTTAAAAATCGACATTTAGCCTACCATATAGGAGGTGTGAAAATAAATTTATTTAGCCTTCCATGTAGGAGGCATTAGATTGGAAAAAAGGCAAAGTCCTAGCCTGCCATAAAGGAGGCATAAAGACAATAATAAAAAAACTTTGCAACTAGGACGTACTAGAAGGGACAATTGCTTTGAAGCAAAATCAAATGGCCTTCCATAGAGGAGGCATGAAAATTAGCTTTATTGGGGACATTGAGACTAGTGGAATCTCAGTTTAACATCTTCTTGGATTTTCAAGGAAGATAGCATCATGTTCAAGCATGATGTAGTATTAATTCGTTTTTTCTGGCTACCTTCATTTTCATTGACGTAAGCAATAAAGGCAGGATCCATGTTAATGGACATCCGAGCTATCTTGCGACAGCCACAAGTATTAGATGTGTTCTAAAAATGAGACATACATTTGTTAGTATGTAGGGCAAGTAAGCATTAGAGAGTTCTCCATAATTTTCAAAGTGCTATCTATACTTATTATAACGTACCAAAATATGCACCTTTATCTATATAGGGAAAACTAGCCGATGTAGTAATGCAAACAAAAAAATTAAAGTGTGTAGGCAAAAGTGTGTGCAAAACATTAAAGTAATCAGTTTGTAAACTTAATTATAGACCAATGAGTTCAATACCCGTGTATCTTTAAAGTAGTATCTAAAGATGTAACCATAGACATCTTTTTAAAAAAAAGGAAAATATTAATTAATAAGATAATTACATATAAGGATATAACATATGGGTTAGCATAACAAGGTTAAAATTTTATGGTAGATTAATTGCAAGAATTAGTGGGGGGGGCAACGAAAGCTAATGACAACTTTCTTCATATATAAATGCAAGACTAAATGACCATGCAATGCACAGTCTAGGTTAATGTAAAGGAAAGGGCGGTAGTTTCGCGATCTGGTTATCTATCTAAAGTTATAAGCCTAAATAGAAAAAACTCTAACTAGAAGACTATGTAGCAGCATTTAATAAATGCCTTCTTACGTAGTGCAGGTGGGGAACAACTGCGATGGGACTACAACCTAGGGTAGAGATGCAATATATTAAGGACCAAGGCATCTACAGACCAGGCGACAAATGCTAAGTAGCATCAATCGTCAAGAACTTGCGAAGGCACGGTAGGCTGGTTTGGTACCCACGACAAAGCAAGAACCATAGACAACGATTTTGTTTATACTGTGATCCGACGTTTGGGATGTAGACTTTCATAACCATGCAGTTATATACCACACACGTGAGGAAATCATTCAATCAGCATGGAAAAGACATGTTAATCCCTTGGTGACTCTAGGTCGTGAGAAGGAAGGGAGCACTAGCGCAAGTGATAAGCGAAAAGGAAGTAAGGTCGAGTCAACTAGTGAAAGACGTGCTAATGTATATTTGCTGAGGACAATCGAGCAGCATTGGTTAAGAGCCAGTGGAAATGGTGATCGGACTAGGACGAGCTTTGTCTCACGGGAACCCTGGGGTATTAGTCGTAGTATTTTGTATGATGCGAGACAGGATATGATAGTAGGAGGGTGTAGGTAGGACCATAGGAATCACGATAAGGTGGAGGAGAAAAGGCATCATAGAAGTCTATGCTTGTGAGAGCTTCAACAAACTATGAAGAAATTGTAAGAATAGACAAAAGCCCATCACTGCGTAGTGAAAAAACCATTGTAATACGGCTCTAGTATGAGCAGATCTACCTAGGTAGAGGCCATGGTAGATGAACGGAATAGCATATGGAGGAGTGGTCATGAGATTCACAATGCAGAGATAATCTTATGTCCCATTGTATGTATGGAGGGGGAGTCCTTTTTAAGCTACGCATCATCACCCACTCAATTAAAGTCCTTCACATGTAATGCATTATGAGCCAATGAGGACATCCTAACCCATATCTATTCTATCCACATAAATCTCTTTAAAAAGGAATCAAACCCATGAGCAAATTAGCCGCCATAGTAGACCCACATAGGTTCCTTTCATAGACCCATGGGGTTGTATGAGGTGTTGTAGAACCATAATTATAAAAAAATAAGAGGGGGGGGGGATTTTACAAGAGTTTTGAATTTAACCCAAAAAGACATTTAAAAGAAGTATTTAAATTTTTATAAGGAATAGATTCGGAATTATCAAAGGACATTATAACAAGTCGGACTCGCACAAGCATGTACTTCCAAAATGAATATTAGAGACGGATAATATCAAGAGGTACATTATGAGTTTGCAAAGATTTCCTAGATCTCACTAATAAAGATTTTTGAGGTATATGTGTGTTTGTGTGTATGTGAGGGAGTGCAAGTTGATTAGAAATGGTCAATAAAAGAGTCAAGACTTACATTATGTGTTTGGAGAGATTTCCTGGGTGTTACCAATGAAGATTTATGAGGAAATAAAAAAACCTTGTATGTGCATATGTGTGTGTGTGTGTGTGTGTGTGTGTGTGTGTGTGTGTGTGTGTGTGTGTGTGTGTGTGTGTGTACCCTCCCTGACCCTGGGAGGATACCACATGATGGGGGTAGGATACCCATCACGTGGTATCTTGCCCCGCACCAAACAAAGTTAAGAGTGTGGAAGTATTTATTTAGGCACCAGGAAAATTGTTGGTAGCAATGAAGTTGGAAATAAGTCTTTGAATCTTATGTCAGTGAAAGCCATTGGCACAAAACAGATGAATGAGTTTTAAAATGTCTGGCCATGCAAGGAATGGTTTTGAAGCAGAATAAATGATAGGTATAATTTGGGAGATGCAGATTTTGTAGGATCTATTGCTATGAAGGTGAATAAAGGAGATGTTTGGAACTAGTAATTTATCCTTTTTCCACAAAATAGACGAAGTATAAAGGCCAATGAAAGGTCTAACTAATGTGAAGGAAGTGTTAAGAAAGGTGGTGTGAGTAGTAATATTTCCTATCATATCCGAGGTGGATTTTAGCTAGATGACATCAAGAGGGTAGATCTACAATGCATTGTCATGTGATCGAGGTTGATGAGGGTCAAGGCACTGGATGATGAAGGGGTTATTACAAAAGTTAATGTCATCAATATAACGGAATGAAAAAAGGAAAGCCTCTACCATGTCCCATCTTTTGAGCTTTGTTAATTGTTTGACAAATGCAATCTCAAATTTGAGAAGGTAAATATTGCACCAGGATGGGGAAATGAATATCCCATTGGTATCCCCAAGGTTTGTTTGGCAGTAAAATTTCCAACTTTGACAACTGCATTGGTTAGGTTACTAGTTTTAGTAAGCATGAGAGTTCATCTTTGCCACAAGTAAAACCCTTATATCCATTACCTTTTAGTAAGTCTACTAAGTAGGCAAGTGCTTCCATAAGGCTATCATTACCACTATGTGGTATGGCTTCATAACAGGTGGTAACATCAAATGTGTGCATGGAGGTTAATAGTAGGGGTAGATTAATGAGAAACGAGGTTGAGTTATCGATCAACCAAAAAGAATTGATTCTTTTTCCAAAAAATACTAGGGCATCTTTATGAAAAGAAAAGGATATCTTCTTAATTTCGAGAATAACGTTACTAAGTGCAGAATTTAAAACACTGGTAATTTGAGGAAAAATACAAGAGTGCATTGGTGAGCCAACGGAAAGAATTTTTATGACATTTGTAGGTACACATGAGAAAAGGGAGAGCGGCAATGGTCAAAGTACTAAGTTAAACGAGTTGAGTTTTTCAATAATAGAAGTGCTAATTACTTGTTCATCAAGGGGGATAAGTTCAAACTCCTTTCCAGACAATCTTTGACTGGCCAACTAATGACATAGATTTTTACATATAAATGTGGGAGTTTGAGGAGACTTGTCAAGGCCAATAATAAAGAGATGATAGGAAAAAAATTCCATCTCACTCAAGATGTGTTCATCTTTAAACCATGGGAGAGAGGAAGCCCATAGGCTAAAGGGAAGAGGAAGGAAATATGCAAAAAGTAAAGTCCACCTAGATCAAAGATTGGTTGATCAAAATATGACTTCTTATATGATTGCATGTATGGTTGCATGCTGACTATGTAGCTACTTTGTGGAAGAGGCATTTAGATGTGAAACTAGTTGATGTAGCTGTGAAGATATGATTTGATAGGTTGTGACAAAAAAATGTGTCACTAACTCAAAAGAACTAACAATAGTGGGCAGAGGTATGCTACAATAAAGCTATAATCTTTGTCAAATGATGCAGGGTCGAAGATTCTAGCATCATCTGAGTCATGCCTCATGGCATCATGCTTGGATCCAATGATCACCACCTCTTTCAATCAGCAAATCATTCCTCAACACGAGGATATTTATGCATTAGTGCAGTCCTGCCCTAGTGCAGTAGACATCATTGGGTTTAGCCATAGTACAACCTGGGGAACCTCAGTGTTTCATCATGCACTTATGGCTGTTGTATATAGTCCACACTTGATGCAAGTTAGTGGCTTGATCTAAGTTATAGATCATCCCTGACATCAATATTCATCACCTCCTATGCCTTAGGGATATCTTATGCATTTTCAGTGATATTTTAGGCTTCTAGGCCTCCTGACTGTTAGCTCCTTCTTGATGAGCCTCCTATGACAGATGCAACATCCCATGCCGATGGATGTTTAGCCATGCACACATCAGATGACCTTCAACTTATGATAGTTGAGCATACAAGTTTTGACAAGTTGTCATACCTTAGTAGTTTTACGGGCCTCTTCATCAACAAAGCAGAGCATCATACCTACACCTTTGGCCCCAGATTTTTAGCCCTTGGATCACACATTTTTTATCAATTTTTGATAGGCAGAGTGTCCGAATTTTGTCTTTGTGGAGACCAAGGGGCATGATTTTGAGCACAATACATATCTTGGACCAGGTTTTAAATAGTTCTTCTATCACAATGAAAGAATTCGGTGGTAAGGGTGGGATGTGGTTGAGTCCTTTTGAAAGGAATTCTATCAATTTAGGGTGGTGACAAATACCAATGTTCGTAGTAAGAACATGTAATTCGTTTTGATAAATTTCATTTTTAGAAAAGGAGCAAAGCACTTGTATTTCATGCAAGTGCAAGTGTGGGATACATCATATGATGTGGAAAAAGTGTCAAAGGGATGGTATAACCATTTGGCAATGTTAGGGGTATAAGACCAAGCAAATCCAAAATCATTAAACAACTTCAATTTCTTGGGTTCAATACAGCGTATGAGCTCATAAAAGATTTTGTTAGGCTTAATGAACTCAAAGGATTTTGAGCAAAAAACAACATGAAAAAACTTCTTTGTAATATGCCTTTCAGTACATAGAGAGTGCAGACCATTGACCTGTGTAGATAGGCTATGTACCCATACATCATCCAAAGGTAATCTGTTTGGCGGTGTCATTGATGTCATTGTACCATTGGGAACCACGCATGGGATGTTATGCCGATCCAAATGAGATGAAGCCATGAGAGAATAGGTATTTGGCTTTTTTAAAGGAGTTTTTGGTAGAATCAGAAGGAAGGGGTGGTTTTAAGATACCTTCGATGACCAGGTCCACATGGGAATGATTTATTTTGGGTAGAAGAGGAGAGTTGGGAGCAAGATGGGCAAGGTTACGAGCTGCCACAAGCAATTGTTCATGAAATAGAAAATAGGCAATAAGGCTTGTTTGTGCTTCAAGCGGGAGAGAAGCAATCCAAGAAATGAAGGCATAGAATTGGGCTTTGGGGGATTCTAGCTTAAATAGGTTTTGGAGATTATGGATCATGAACCATAGCAATCGATCGAGCCACATAATGGAAGAAGAGCAGCCGGCGGATCCTTCTCTAGTGGAGCAATGGCACTTAATGTAAGGGCGATGAATATTCCATAAGGTTTTGAGATATTTTTTACTTGATTTATCAATAGGAATGGCCTTGGTACTAAAGTACACATTGTGGCTAGCACATTTGGTTTGATCAAAGGAGTTTAAAGAGAAAAGAGAGAGGGTGAAGTTTAGATCAGAAGAGAGAAACTACTTCCTCTACCAAACCACAATTTTGGATTGGTCTACTACTTCGGAAGATAGGCTACAAAGAGTGGTGAGGGACTCCATGGTGAAAGGTGCCCTGTGATTGAGAGTTTTGAGACTCCATAGCTTATGGTAGAAACTAATTGAATCAAGCTCGAGTTGTCGAGGAGGAAGAAGAGGAATGAAAGAGGAGAATTCTGAGAAACGATTACTGGTGGAGGAATCACTAGCAATAAATGCTTGGGTGAGATTAGCGAGGGCTTCTTTGTTAGCTGCATTTAGGCCATCAACATCCACTAGAGGGTTTTGGGGAACACACGCAATTTGTTCTGGCAGAGGAATCACAAGGAGGTTGTTGACTAGAAGAAGCTTGTTGACGATGGCAAGAAGAGATTTGTGATAAGATTCAATATCTTGATAATCAAACAAGTTAATGTCATTGAGTTGTCATAGTAGGTTGTCCAAGGATGTCATTGCAACATGAGGATCCTTGCGGGATATTAAAAGTAATTGAAGCCAGCCATTGATGGATGCAATACATAGTGCCGAGGGAGTGTTGTTCTTCTTTTCTTCTTCTTCAAATTCGAAAATCTTGGCGAGAAACCCGTTATCTAGGAAACAAGCAAGAATTGTTTGGATCCCCAGAGCAAGTGGGGGGCAAATGTCATTCCAAAAGGCAAATTGTGAGAGGACCTTGTTCCACCAATCCTGCACAAGCTTGGCAAAAAGTTAGAGTCAACAAGGAACATGGTTAACCCGGTCAGAGGTTAATGGGGTTTGCATGTGTATGTGTGTGTAGACAAAATACCCCAAGAACATGGCACTCGAAGCTCTTAAAAGATTATAACAAGTGATCACTCTATTATATTCCAAAAGTACGTAAAGCTTGCAAGTACATCAAGAAATCAAAGTTGAATCTTTCAAATGTCCAATACTTGGTCCACTTACCTACCACCATCCAGAGAAAATTAGTTGTTAGAACAACAAAGTTTTGAATGGGTAGACAGGTAATGCATGTATACCTCGGCTTGTTATTGCTTTACCTAGGAGAAAGAGACCCATCCAGATTCATCATTGCACATTACATAGTATAAATGCTAGGGGGACATCATGAAATTTTGAAGACAGAAGTGATGGTCTGCCATATAGGAGGCATTAGGAAGGACAATAATTTTGAAAGTCAATTACCTAGCCTTCCATATAGGAGGCAGAGAATGGCATTAGAAAGGGCATGTGTAACAAAAGACAATGATGTAGCATTCCAAGGAATAGGCATAAAAAAGGTTAGCTTTCCAAGTAAAAGGTAAGAGACCCAACCAGACATATAACAACACATTAAATTTTTGTCATAGCTTAGTGCGTATTATGAATTGTTTAGGCACAGGATGTGCTCACCTTCCATGTAGGAGGCATTAATAAGAATAATTATTTTAAAAAACAATTTTATGGCCTTCCATACAGGAGGCGTGTTAATTTCTTAAGCCTTCCACGTAGGAGGCATTAGAATGTAAAAGAAAGACAATGACCTAGAATGTAAAAGAAAGACAATGACCTAGCCTTCCATAGAGGAGGCAAAAAAACAATTGGCATTGAAAATAGGAGGCACTAGAAGGGACAATTGTATTGAAACAAAAGCATCTAGCCTTCCATAGAGGAGGCATGAAAAGATTATCTCTGTCGTTGCATTAGGAACTCATAATAAAGTGTCAAATAACTAGTGGTTGCTTACACAAGAAAAACTTGAGACTTTTTTGTAGGAGCCATTAGTAATGATAGTTATTTTGAAAACTGACATTTAGCCTACCATATAGGAGGCATGAAAATAAATTTATTTAGCCTTCCATGTAGGAGGCATTAGATTGCAAAAAAGGCAAAGTCCTAGCCTGCCATAGCAGAGGCATAAAGACAATAATTAAAAAACTTTGCAACTAGGATGTACTAGAAGGGACAATTGTTTTGAAGCAAAATCCTTCCATAGAGGAGGCATGAAAAATTAGCTTTATTGGGGACATTGAGACTAGTGGAATTTCAGTTTAACATCTTCTTGGATTTTCGAGGAAGATAGGGTCGTGTTCAAGCATGATGCAATATTACTCCGTCTTTTTTGGCTACCTTCATTTTTTTATTGACATCAGCAATAAAGGCAGGATCCATATTAAAGAACATCCGAGTTTGCGAGGGGCACAAGTATTAGATGTGTCCTAAAAATGAGACATACATTTGTTAGTATGTCGGGCAAGTAAGCATTAGAGAGTTCTCCATAATTTTCAAAGTGCTAACTATACTTATTATAACATACCAAAATATGCACCTTTATCTACATAGGGAAAACTAGCCGATGTAGTAACGTAAACAAAAAAATTAAAGTGTGTGCAAAACATCAAAGTAATAAGTTTGTAAACTTAATTATAGACCAAGTTCGATACCCGTGTATTTTTTAAAAGTAGTATCTAAACATGTAGCCATAGACATCTTCAAAAAAAAAACATTAATTAATCAGATAATTACATATAAGGATATAACGTATGGGTTCACATAACAAGGTTAAAATTTTATGGTAGATTAATTGCAAGAACTAGGGGGGGGGGGGGAACAACGCAATTAATGACCAAAGCCAATGACAACTTTCTTAAATATAAATGCAAGACTAAATGACCATGCAACGCAGAGTCTAGGTTAATGTAAAGAAAAGGGGGTTAGTTTCGCGATCTGTTTACCTATCTAAAGCTATAAGCCTAAGTAGAAAAAACTCTTACCAGAAGACTACATAGTGGTATTTAATAACCTCCTTACGTAGTGCCGGTGGTGAACACCCGCGACGGACTGCAGCCTAGGGTAGAGATGCAATATATTAAGGACCAAGGCATCTATAGACTAGGTGACAAATGCTAAGTAGCATCGGTCTTCAAGAACTTACGAAGGGATGGTAGGCCGGTTTGGTACCCACCGCAAAGCACGAACCATAGACAACGATTTTGTTTATACTGTGATCCCATGTTTGGGACACAGACTTTCATAACCATGCAATTATATACCACACACACAAGGAAATCATCCAATCACTGTGGAAAAGCCATGTCAGTCTCTTGGTTACTATAGGCCATGAGAAGGAAGGGAGAACTAGCATAGGTGATGAGCGGAAAGGAAGTAAGGTCGGGCTAACCAGTGAAAGACGCGCTAATGTATATTACTTGAGGAAGATCGAGCCGCATTGGTTAAGAGCCAGTGGAAATGGCGACCGAAACAAGCTCTGTCTCATGGGAACCCTGGGGTATTAGTCGTAGTATTTTGTATGACGTGAGATGCCTCATTCGCTCATAATGCATTACATGTGAAGGACTTTAATTGAGTGGGTGGGTGGTGATGCCCATATCTATTCTATCCACATAAATCTCTTTAAAAAGGAATCAAACCCATGAGCAAATTAGCCACAGTAGACCCACATAGGTTCCTTTTATAGACCCATGGGGTTATATGAGGTGTTGTAGAACTGTAATTACAAAAAAATAAGAGGGGCGGGGATTTTACAAGAGTTTTGAATTTAACCTGAAAAGATATTTAGAAGAAATATTTGAATTTTCATGAGTATAGATTCGAAATTATCAAAGGACATTATAACAAGTCGGATTGGCACAAGTATGTACTTCGAAAATGAATATTAGAGACGGATAATATCAAGAGGTACATTATGAGTTTGCAAAGATTTCCCATATCTCAGTAATGAAAATTTTCGAGGTTAAAACACCCATGTGCATATGTGTGTTTGTGTATATGTGAGGGAGTGCAAGTTGGATAAAAGTGTGTATGGAATAGATTAGGAATTATCAAGGAACATCATAACAAATAGGACTAGCATGTGTGGGTACTTCCATTATGAGAACTAAAAATGGTCAATAAAAGAATCAAGAGTTACATTATGTGTTTGAAGAGATTTCCCGGGTCTTACCAATGAAGACTTCTAAGGAAATAAAACAACCTTGTGTATGCATATGTGTGTTTGTCCTATCAAACATCTATCCTACTATACTACTGGACCAGTTTTCAGTGTCAAAGTAAACCAATTGCAAGCATCTACTATTGCCCTTTTCAAACACCTAGTGAGAGTAGTTCATTAATAACCAATGTCTCAATATCGCATAAGTGAGAATAATCCATATCATACCATTCCTCTTAACAAGGTGTCAAAGTGGGAGTCAATTATTATTCTCACATTTATGTCAGTACGTTGCAAAAAGTACAATGATACTAATGACTAGTCTCTAATAGAGAGTACAATCTTATTTAGCAGTACTTGGAGAAAATCCGCTGTAGAGTGCTCCTGGAAGTTGCCACCACCATCTCTTCATGCCTTAGATTTCCTAATGCAAATCTGATGGAGAGGTATGCCGAATCACCTAGCACCATCACAACCAAATGAAAGTTAGAACAATTCATTTAAGATGTGGAATCTAGGCTTCAATGCTGGTACACAGTTGTTATCCATGTCACTCGATCTAGATTAGCATAATCAAATCTTGGCATTTTACCATTTAATAGTAATCAGAGGTGGGCAATTAAAGATATGAAGAAATGCATATAAAATGTTAGTGAAATCCAAGTTCCCAAGTGGGAATCTCAAATAAATCATAATTTTGGGTATTCCAACCAAGTCCAAGAGAATTCCCAACGTCAAAAAATCCAAATATAACCTCAATATACTTATACCTTTCCTCGATCTCCTGTTGGCACTTTCCAATTATCAATATCACAATTAAATTTATGCACACATCAAAGTGTGATAAGGTCCTTGAGAATGTCAAAATTGAAGGACAGACTCCATGCTACATGGCCTTTTCACCATTTCACACTTAAAAGCATGCTATATTCTTGACTTCTATTAATAATAATTACACTATGAATATTTCTTAATTCAGTAGATAGGAAATCTCTCCATAATATAACTAATAAGAACAAGACTCCGATGGTAATTCTCTCCCCAGTCACATTAGGAGAAGTTCTCAAGAAATGCAACACAATGTAAAAAACACTACTGGCAAGTTACCGACTCATGACAAATGATGGCTTTTTCCATTTATCAAAGTATAAAGTGTAAAGTCTAAAATATCAAAGTATAAAGTGTAAATTGTAACCCAATACCATCATAAGGGTAAAATATTACCCAGGTGCTCTAAGTACATAAAGATGGTTGTGCCATACCTTGCTACTATAATGAAATTCAGGTCACCAATCAACCAAGCCTTAGGGATCTTCAAATAGACCAAGGACTAATCCAATCCAATGATCATAGAATACAATAATAAAATTTCAAACAGTAAATAACAAAAAACTCCCTAAATTCCATGGTAAAATAGGCTATAATCGTATGGAAAGTGTTAATTGGAATATACCAAAGACCATGCTCAAAGGGCATCATGGACAATCCTTAACTTTTTTCCAAAAGATTCTTCCAAATGTCTATGAAACTAACAAAGTAACCCCTTTTACTCTCTCCCAAAAAAGTATTTTCACCAATGCACTAAATCATTCAACCCTTTTGTTGGGTAGTCCTTGAAGAGCTAGGCTTATCTATCAAAGAAACAACTTCAAAGTGGGAAAAATTTCCATCTATTAATAGCACCATGTTTGTGCCCAAAAAGATTTAATATCCTCTAAAAGACACTCCTAGGATGTAACATCGTACATACAAGTTGGGCACAAGCTAATTCAAAAAGGGAACATGAGTAATATATTGGCTCTCAAGCTAGGTCCTTCTACATGCCAAATCTGAGCGGACAACACCTAGGACATCTATATAGCAAAGCCATATATCCATATTTCTCCATTTTGGGTGCCAATTTCTCAAGATTCCATTTCAAATCCTTATAATCTGAAGACTTAACTAAGGCCTAGAAGCTTACAAAAAGAATATCAAGTCGTTTTACTCCAAGTAATCCCCGAGAACTAAATCTTCAACAATTAGAGCTCTAAAAATTTCTCTTGAGGCAATCTTGAAGTTTCAAATCTCCTAGCTAAGTTTGAAACCAATTCTCCCATCATATAGGTAGTGTCTCAGTGGAGATCAAGCTATTAGGCCATAATATTGCTAATCTACCCGTATTTAAATGGTCTTTTTTCTTGTAGATCAAAACTCTACGCTCCTCGAGTAGTAGAAAAGAAGTCTCGGCTCAACTTTGCAATCCCTTGCGATAGAAGATATGGTCTAGAACAGTTTTCTCTTGTAACAAGAAGAGGTTTAGATGATTCTATGTCCTTGGCAACACAGTGAATATGCATTTGAGAGCTTGATGATTATGCCTTTGAGCACTCACTATGCATTCTTGGCAATGTGATAGTAGAATCTATGCAATCCAACGTGTTTGTTTGTGATAACTATTAGTTTACTTTGCTAAGATCCCGATTCCCTGCTACAAATTGTTCATAGTCGGTTCCGTAACTACATTCGATAGCTTCTAGGTCGAGAATACCATCCAATATTGATAGGTTCCAATATATAAATTACATTTATATATTATTCGACTACTATAGATTAAGTAGATATACACAGTCGAAGCACGGTATAGAGCCTGCAATACATCCCAAGAACTGATGAGCTCCCTCCATCGGCCGAATATCACGCTTCTGTTGAATGAACAAGAAATACAAAGCGATTTTATACATAGTACTACCCCTGGCTAATCTACATGCATTTTTGTTCTTGGCTCATTCAGCAAACACATTCTATCACGAGCTCAACTATAGAGATCTCAGTCGCTACAACACTTCCAAGGGTCTAGCCAGAGAGGTATCTGTATGTGTATGTGTATTTGTATGTGCATGTGTATGTGTACGTGTACGTGTATGAGTACTAAAAGCGCATCCGTATCCCCAAAACTTGGGTGCTGTTTAGATGGGTTGCTATTTAGAATGCACTCCCATGTAAATTGCTTGAAATTCAATCATAAAGAACGGAGGGTTTAGGTCTCCGTTACCATCGCAAAAACAAGCGATGTTAAGTGGATTAATTGGGTCCCCTCAATTGCGAAGGTCCCAATGGAAACTAGTATAGAGCACCACCATCTCTCGACTTTTCACTCCCATAGTTGGTATAGAGCCTTGAGAGCATTGCGTGATGAATGGGGACTTGGAGGAATAAAACAAGACACAAGGAAACAACAAGGCTGACATATGCCGACGGCATCCTGCGTGCCGTGATGATCGCACGTGGAGAGAGCGCTGAAGCAAAAATCCAATTTAAGAGGTTTTAGATGCCATCCGAACATGTGTGTCTTGCAAGGGAGTCTTGCTCACTCATCCAAATCTCATACATTGCCATAAAAGTGAACGCTTGTCCACACAGGGCAGATCTTGTCCGAGGTAAGGAGTCCTTATGGACATTGTCTCATGTCTCGATTTCGGTGGGATGCGTAGTAGAGGAAAATGGTAAACCGTTCACCTAGATGTGAAAGAATCCCTGTCTAGATGGGGATACTCATTGCAATGGTTAGGATGCTGGTGAAATCTGCCTTATTGCTAGTCCCCTTGCATCGGAAGAGCAATGGGTTCTTGGCTTTACATTTTCGGGCGCCTTAAAATGAAGGGGCAGGTTGGCTTCCCTGGATGTCCCCATGCTCAACCGCGTCGGCTCACCGGACTGTGTTAATAGTGTCAACTCTAACTGTGTGAAATTATAGCTGGCAGAAAAGGCAGAGGCTGGTCACTAGGAGGTGCCCCTAGTCAGAGGTTCCATCTTCGGTGGGAGTTGCTCCATGAGTAGGATAGAGGCCGCGGGCCTTAGCCTGAGGTTTGTATGAGCCGAGGCGAGGGTCAAACAACTTCTTCGTGAGAGTGTTCACGTGCGACTCGTGTGGAGGGGAGCAAGGAAGTGGGAGCACGGCATGCTCCTGTGGTAGAACACGTCCATCTTTGCATGCATGCCTTCCAACATTTTTCTCCTTCACATCTGAGCTATGGCTGCCCTTCAGAAAGCTTGGTTCTATCATGAATATGGCCCCGTTGATGTCCTTCGCTTTGGCGATTTCCCTCAGCCAGATATTTCTCCCGACCAGCTCCTCTCTGCCTCAGGATAATTTTCACCGTGGTGCATTTGTCGTTTGTGAAGAATTCATGACCTCTCAGCTCACCTGGAACTCCACATGGGACCCCCTTCCATCCCAACACAGCTCACAAATGGAACACTCACCAAAGCCGTACTAATGGAGTTATGTGACAATGAACGTGAGTTTGTTTCACTCCAAGCCCCAACAATCTCAGTTTTCACCACGTGCCACAAATTTATTGTACCATCGCTGGTTCAAATCTACAGTAGCCACATGTGCGGACGTCTTGAGGGTAATCTGGGCAGCAAGCTACATTGTGTGCTGCACGATTTCAATACTATACCGCTTTCTATATTGATAGGAGGCTACATCCCCTGGCTGGGATGGTCGAATGCGTCAAGTTCATTTGTGCTTAAAAGACTTTTTGGAGCACGAGTTCTTGCGTTTAAGAGTGATCGAGCAAGAAGGTGGACGTCCAGGGATTTTTAGACAATGTAGGGCGAGGGCACGAAATAACACAGGCTCTTTTGGACGCTTGCATAAGGTTATATCGGTTCAAGATTGTCCGTTCATTTTCTTGCGATACAAGGAGGAGGGAAGAGGCTACTGCAAGATTGTGATTTGGAAAAGCTATCATATTTGCAAGCTGTGATTAAGTAGGGCCGACGATGTTGGGTCATAGCGGAGTGTAAACTGCTTGTGAAATCTAACGTAGACAGAACGAAATTCAAACACAGGATGCAAAAAAATGCTTATAGAATAACTGGTTATCCAGTTTAATGACGAAATTCAAATGCAGGATGCAAAAAAATGTTTAGAGAATAACTGGTTATCCAGTTTAATGACTCCTCAAAGTACTCTTCACAGGTGAGATCCATAGCAACCTTCTTTCGATCTCCAAGATATGCCTACTTTTCAAAAGAACTTTCACAAATCAAGTTGGCAAAGATTTCGACTTCATCTGATTATTGAGAGCCTAGCAAACTTGAACGAGCAGTAGTATTTGCAGGTTCTTTCATCCATCACTAGATTAGACCTGACTAATGTGCTCTTGCAGAAAGTAGGAAACAAAAGGCTTCATGGTTAGGCATCTCTTTTGCTCGTGTGCTTTGTGAACGCCTATCCTCACCCAAAAGCCCACATAGCCATGCTTGCTAAGAGCGAACACTCCCACAGCAACCAAATGATGGCACCTACTTCGGGCTTTGTTGAGAACATTGGCTTGTCTTACACAGTGCTACTGTATTATCTTTCGTTGGAGATGCGGCTGGGTATAAGATGCTAGGTTGCTCAAAGTTTGAATCGGAGATGGTGCATTAAATGTGACAGTTGGCTGGCAGGCAATGAAACCCTGGTTGAAGAAAATTCACCTGCATCATGAAGGTGAATGATAGAGCTCCGCAGCTGCTCTGTTTTGTAATGGACGAGGGTCCCATGAGCTGGTCCCATCGGCAGGTCCAGGTCAACTGAGAGGTGGGCAACTTCAAAAACAACAAACTCACCACGATAAAGATTATCTCGAGGCCTCCTCTCTGCAGCTCTCAACCCTATCGATTACAAGCGCTCCCCGTACGTATTGCATCGCTTCATCGCGCTCTCTTATCATACTTTGATTGCAATTTCCCACTCCCTTCGCCCTGATCGTCTTGTCTGAGACAGCATGTTCCCGGCTACGATGCGGCCGGCGTCGTCGTGAAGATGGGGCATGACGTGAAGGAGCTCAAGGATGGTGATGAGGTTTATGGGGCAATCTCTGAGCATCCTGCCAATCGACCCAAGCGATGCGGTTCCCTTGCGCAATACACTGCTGCAGAGGAGAAGTTACTCGCTCCGAAGCCCAGGAATCTAACCTTCGCTCAGGCAGCGAGCTTACCGCTTGCCGTTCAGACTGCTTTAGAAGCTTTTGACATGCCTGGGCAAACGGTCCTCGTGATTGGAGGCTCTGGAGGAGTAGGAAGCCTGGCTGTTCAGGTGGGTATGATTTCTAATATATTGCTTGCTCAGGTGTTTAAATATTTTGCGTAGCCGAGCATGAGTCTGACTTGTGGTACTGTTGCGCTATAAGCTCAGTTAGCTAAAGTTGTGTATGGAGCTTCAACCGTGGCTGCAACGACCAGCACAAGGAAGGTAGAATTCGTCAAAAGCCTGGGTGCAGATATTGTCATCGACTACACAAGGGAGAACTATATCGACCTTCCTCTCAGATTTGATTTCGTGTTTGATACAGTCGGTAAGCGACATTTGCTATGCCAATTAGACTTCTCCATTCTTTAGTATACCTTGCAGGAGACACGGTCATCAACTATGGTAGAACCGCACTATTTTCTCATCTCTCGACTAGCTTCGAGTCTGAGTATTTCAGAATCCTCAGACGAAACACAAAATATACTATCATGCATCGTGGAACGGGGGATATAGATCCTACGTGAACTTAGATGAGTTCTTTTGTATTCACTACGTCTCTAGTCTTGATGATCACTTGAGATCTTTGCAAGGGATTCTGTTAGTGATGTGTGCTGTCTGAGGAGTTGCAGGCGAGACTGAGAAAGCTGTGAAAGCCATGAAGGAAGGAGGCAAAGTCATCACGATTGCAGGAAAGAGCGTACCTCCTGCTCGGTTTCTGGTCATGACCTCGAATGGTGCCAACCTTAGAAGGATAGCCCCATTCCTCGAGAACCAACAGCTCAGGCCTGTGATCGATCCAAAAGGTCCCTTCCATTTCTCCAAAGGCAAGGAAGCTTTTATGTACTTGGAAACGGGACGGTGGGCAAGATAGTCATAGATCCTTTAGAATAATACTATGCTCTCTTCTTTTACTTGTGTGTAAACTTTACTTTAGTCTTGAAATTCATAGCAATTTTCATGTAGTCTTTCACCTTCAACATGGTGGTTTTAGTTAGCATGTCATACCTTTTCTCTCTCCTTTAGAGGGAGATGAAGGCACTACTCCCTATTAGGAATCACATAAACAATGACAAAAAGAAAGAGCACAAGCTCTTAGCTCTTTGTACATTCATTGCCATTGGCACTAGTCATTGTCACTCCACACTTCCAATGTGTGTGATCAAGTTGTCCATAATTATTGATTTAAAGTTAAGAGCGAGTCAATCCATTTCTTAAAGTGAAGATCCCAATCACAAATTTCATAAACTTCACATTACCCTTAGAGAATAACAACTTGTTTTGCATAATTCACACACACACACAAAGATAAGCACCCTATGTCCTTGGCCATATGAGTTTCAGAAATGACAACAATCATATGAACATAAACTCTGACATTAGGTGAGATCTTGTTATTCCATTGGCTACCTTAAACTCCAAACTCGTTAAATGACCTAACAACCCTATATAAGATGCCCAAGGGAACACCTATAAAAATATATGTCCTTTTATCCATGCAAAATTTAGAGGTAATGGTGTTTTTAATAGCCCTTGAATGCACATTGTATGTAGGGTTTCTTAATCTAGTGTATCCCGCTAGGTGTAACAAATAATATGCATGTAGAGCTGAAGGGTAGCCATGTATTGCCCTAGGGAGTGAACTACTAGAAACACCAACATAAAACATATGTTTAAGGGGTAATATTTCAAAACTCTATATACATATGAGTTCTACATTCCTTTACGTTTATGAAATTGCAATTTTTAAATAGAAAGCCTCTTTTGCATGTATGAATGTATATTTTTTTCGTGATTTTTTGGGAATTAAAAAGCCCCATTATAATTTATATTTTGTGAATTTGTTGGATTCCATAACGCCTTATGTTGAACTAATGTCATATGGCTACATTTTTTTAAGTAGACCCCTCTAATATATTGCATACATTTGGCTCTTGCTTATTTCCACTCAACAATCTGTTTTGAGGATTTTTAAGTTTGTATTTTATTTCAAAGCATATTTTAAATAGCATTTAATTCCTAAAAAAATATCATCTCTTAACATGTTAAAGAAAACTTGAACTACTAACTTTCACATGGGATTTACAAATCCCTTGTGGGATCCTGTGGGACATGGATCCAATCGCGTATGGGACCTCTGAACTCTTATATGGGACTTCAAATCACTCATGGAACATGGATCAAATCTTGTAAGGGGCCCCTAAACTCCTATGTGGGACTTCAAATCTCATAAGAGACCCCCGAATGCTTGTATGGGACTTCAAATATCCAATTTGGAAAATCAAATATTGCATGCGGATATTGATTCCCTCTCATAGGAGCGACCTTCTAAACTCATATGGGGGACTTCAAATATCATGTTTAGGACTTCAAACTATATTCCATGTGGTATCGAACTAGTTAGTATGTGGGATCAAATGTCATGTTTCAAATATGCCATTAGGATATTGATTTGATCCCTTTGATCCCTTGAGATTGATTTGATCCCTTGAGGGTTACAAGATTTATTTCCACAAGTGAGTTCCACCTACCATGCAAGAGATGACAAAGGTGAGGAAATCTTACGTAGGGATATCAATAGGATGTTTTATTTTTTGGATTTTCTTTGTAATTGGTGGTTTGAACTTTTTATTTTCCTTCAATCTTCTCAATACTTACAAGATTCTAAAGAACATAAGTATAATACAATATCACCAAGCTAAAGAATGAAAAAGTGCAAGCATTTCATGATAAATTTAAGAACACTGAACTAATTCAATATTTTGAATAAATTCTTCTATTTGGTTAGCCATAATAGTTTTATTTATTATATTAGAAGTATAGTGAGAGATTTGTTCTTATAAAGAATTAAAAAGTGCAAGTATTTCATGGGTAACTTGTGAGTTGATTCAATTTTTTACATAAATCCTTCTATTTGGTTTGTCATATTAGGTTGTAATTTTTCTTAGCGAGGTTTTTCTTATCAAAGTGCCATCAACAAGCTCAAGTATTAACCCAAGAGGTGTCACTAAGAAATATGTAAGATAGCACGTGTGATCAACAGAAGGGGTCTAATATTTTTAGAAGGGGTCTAATATTTTTATGGAATAACATCAAGCATACATACATTTTAACAGTAAAATTTTTGTACATAAGGAATATTTTAATCATCTCAAAATTTACAGAAGGGGTGTATATAGGCTTATATAGGTTATAAAAATCTGTAAGTAGGGGTTTTTCTTTAATACCTATTGATTGCACGTGCTATATGGGGTTTTTACATAGTGGCCACCCTGCGGTATTAACTTATAATGATGCTTGGATATTGGAACCTATGGCCTCATTCTAGGATATCCACATGCTATGATACACATATTCGCATTATTAGATGTTCATGAGAAAACACAATTTTTTAAAAATAATTGTCTACAAAATGCCTTGAGATGCAATGGGTAATGGAATGAATTAAGATTGCAAGGAAAAGATCGTAATAATGTTCATTTGTGAAATGAAATGAGCAATGGAAATTCTTTTAAATTATGCTCCATCCTAAAATAGAAAAGAGGAGAGAAAACTAACATGCTATTAGTTATCATGATGGACATAGTTCTCATCATTATTTCACGTCAAATTAGTTGTTAATGGTCATTTTTGCTTCAATTTCTTAATTCTCTCTCAATTCTTTACTCTCTCGTAGAGGCATTTTAGCACCACGGTATGACTCTCATCTTCTTGGATGTGAGTGTAGGGTAGGCTGTAGCTAAAAGGTTGGAGTGTAAAGGTAAGTGTTGAGGGGGTGTTGAGAAAATGGAAAAATAGTTGAGAATTCTTAGTGTTGATATGTTGCAACATGTGTTTAGACTCCCTTAAAAGTAGAGAAACAATATTGCGATATATCTAATGTTCAATTAAGGGTGGATTTGTTGTGATGGCCTATAATTTCAGCTTATTTGTATCTTTTCAAGTTCCATATACAAGTTTAGAAGAAGGGAATAGGGGCTTTCAACGGGAAAATACATGGAAGGACGAATAGGGCATATAGAGAAAAATGGATACAATTGTTTAGAAGGGAGGTATGATTTTAGCCTAGGTAATTGAGGTTTCTTTTTGGGAAGTCATGAACATAGGTGCTTCTAGTACTTATTATTATTCTAGTGCTTCTTCATAATGATCATCAAATGTTAAGAGATCTTGTACTCAATATTGTTTTTAAAAATTAAAAAAAAGCTACTTTAAGTTAGTGCCATTGTTGCTTTGAGATTGAAAATATCGCTAGCCACCATAACATCCTTTTTGTGAGAGTTATTATATACATGGTGGTTACATAAGAAATTCAATTAATGATAAGGTGGAAACTAAGGTATAATGGGAATTTAATACTCCTTTATAAGATCACATGCTATAAGAAAATTTGGAAACAAAGTTGCCACACAGGGATGACATTATAACAAGATAACATATCTTTCATCATGGAGAGGGCTCATCTTTTTAATTTCTTAAGCATAAAAAGTTTGTCATACTTGGTTCAAAATATATATTGTTTCATTCTTCATCACTTTGCATGGTAAGTTACAGCCAATTTACATAGATTCAAGCTAGAGGCAATTCTAAATGAGGTAGACTTGGGAAATGAGCATTGAGTGTGCAAGTCATTCATACATGAGGGGTTTGACATTGTGAACGGTCCATTCTAACATGAAGGGCTTGACATTGTGAACAGTCCATTCTAATATTAGCATCCATTTTCCTTCCCATAAATGAGGTTGACTTGGGAAATCAACATGTGCGGCACTCATACATGATAAGTATGACATTGTACAAGTTTATTTAAGCATTGGCATCCATTGCTTGACCATAACTACTAGATATAATGGTCTTCTCTTGATATTTACTAGCCTTTTTAGGCATTTTTCCATCTATTTTCTTTGTCCTTACTGCTAGATATGGTCTTCTCCTACACTTTACTACTCTTTTCAGCCAAATCCATCAATTTGAGATGGTACATGGTGGCTTTGACATTGTGAAATATCCATTTAGCATCAGCATCCATGTTCCTACTAGATACAGTCTTCCCTTATAATCTACCAGCCCTTTTGGCCGTTTTCACATATTTGAGCTAGGGCAAGGATACTATGAGGTCGATGTGGGGAAATAAGTATGCAAGCCATACATAAATAAGAGTCAGACATTGTGACAAGTCATTTAAGTATAAGTGGATTTGTCAATGCAAGACTGTCACGGCTTACACGCCTTAGCCAGTCTTTCATTGGCTTGCTGCCGAAAGCATTGTGAACTAGTCATTGCCACTAGCTTTTTAATCTCATTTCATGAATGTCCTGCATCCCAAACAAGCTTGGTTGAGCTATTGGAATCTAGAATAGTACGAGATCAAACCTCGGTGCTCAAACAAGCAGGCTTGCCATTTATGAGCATCCTAGTTGGGCTTGGAAAAGATCAAATGTCAATTCAAGGTAGTAAAAGGACATAAATATGATTGAATTGAAGTATTGTTTGGCACAATATTTCAAGATTGTTTGCTTTGCTTTTTTCATTACTGTTATTCTTACGCAATATTTTAACATGGCTTGCTTTAGTGAAACCATTAGATTGAGACGATGGTGTGACTAGTGTCAATTGTGAACCATTACAATAGATGCAGTCAGATTTGCACTAAAACTATCTGCTTCTACGTTGTTGCTCCTACATGTTTCAACTAGCTTTTTTGGGTGGGATTGGCAATGAGCAGTCGTTGGTGTACATGTTGTACCCTCTTTTTTTACCTGAAGTAGTTGCTCAATGTGGCAGACATAATTTATCATCAGGTTTTTTTATTAGCGATTCATTCGAGATAGTAAGTCATAATTCGTGACAGTAAATTGTAGCTCACATGTTTTGTATTTCAGATCCATCAATCATTGGTCCCAATGTTGCACATGGATTCATGCCTATTTTCATTCATGGAAATTTTGAATTGATCACACGTAGCTGCTTTGTACGGGTCCTGCATGGTAAATCATACTTAGTAGTCATGAAATTTTTTTAACAAACGAAGTACGTATAAAATGGTTTCTTTACTTAGATAGTGTTAGATATTTAATGAGTGACTCATTATATCATCGATAGTGATAGCACTCACATAATAATAGTTGCATATTGTCAAGCAGTTACGTTACTTCAAGCCTTGTGACTATGGTGAGAAACTACTTGAATGACTCTACATTGCCTTAAGAACTTAGGAGTTGAATGCAAAGTGTCGCAAATTATAGTTTGTAGCAGTTGCTTGTGAAAATGCCTCCAAAAATGCCATCTTCTTATGGATCTTGCAACTTGAAATCCATCGAAGTTAGAAAGAAGGAACTGAAGAAGAAGGTTGTGAAGCGTAAGAAAACCAAAAACAAGAGTGCGATGAAGCCTTGGTACTACAAAACCACAAGGGCATTAGGTTTTTGAGAGTTTATGAGTCCACACATGCACTTGTATAATCAATACTTTCAAGTAAGTACTTTTGATTAACTGATATATTTTATACATACTATCACAGACATCACTAAAACTAATGGAAGGGAGACAAACTTTATGATGATGGAGTGTTAATATAATATGGTTCAAATCTTTTTCTTAGTATTCAATAGTTTTGCTTTTCTAGTATGATATTGTGTGCCAAGCATCTTAAATTCAAGAGCTTTAAAAAATCTTTTTTACATTCTCAACTTTTATCTTCAAAATCTAGTGTTGTGAGAAGCATCTTCAAATGTAAATTTAGAAATTGCATCTTAAAGCAGCAGTTTTGCAGTGTGCTTTAAAGCTAAATTTTAAATAACTAGCACATGGTGAAACATTTGCAATTAATTTTTTTTACAGAGAGGAGAAACTACTACATACAAAGTGAAGCCACTGCCCTCGATGATACTGACGCAAAATCATTGAGTTGTGCTATAGTAACCATTAACAAATATTCTGTGAAGTGCTATTGCCAGAATGTTGATGAGAGAGATGATAAAAGGATTAAAGTAGAGGCCCAAAAGGACGAGAGATCTCCAAATGTCTTATCCATAGAATATTCAGAGCAAGCAAGTGTGGAGAGTGAGTACTCTCCAATTGATAGGCCCCTATCAATCGATGAAATTGACTTATTAAAAAAAAAAGGAATATTTGAAGGTAGAGTTCTTAACAAGTATGGCACATGGCCCTTACAGAATGTCGATTACCTGAAAAGTTTGAAGCTAAATCTAACTGATAGAGGGGGGAGTGGTTGTATCACTCTTGCAATAGGCGAGTTGTATTCTGCAAATTTTAACAAGACCCTCAATGTTGGTGATTGTATTAGAATAACCAACTTCTTTGTATGCAATAGAGCTACTCATAACAATGGGGGGACAACTAATTTCACCTTAGTTTTTGATCCTTCCACTAGGATCAAACGATGTGAGCCATTTATGGTCGATCCAATATTTATTCCGACAACAAGTATTTGCAAGTACAAGGAGGAATGTAAGGAGCTTATAAACAAAGGGCAAGTGAATTACCCTCCCCTGGCAACAGTCGTGGTGATGGTTATCAAGCTTGGGAGCTCAACCCACCAGATGGACGAACTGATTGTTGGTGATGGTGAGGATGCGGAGGACTTAATAACGGTATTAATTTATTACAACTGGTTCCATTCCAACCAAACCACATAAAGTTAATCATGGCCTCTCTTTTGTTCTCACACAATTGTTTTGTTTTTCCTTTTTTTTAAACAACTCACTTTTTGGAGCAACAGGCGTTCCGATTATGTCAAAATTACAGAAAGATTCAAAGCTGTTGGTTTTGTCATTTCATACTAAGGAATGTTGGGGTGAAGAAGAACAGTCAACCTATCGTGCTCAATATGTTGGATCCAACCATTTTGGTCCCTGCTCGAATTCCCTCAATCTCTGCGAGGTTGGCACGAGTTTTCCATCAACATGTTCAACAAATCGGCTATGGCAACCAAGTACATTTTAACTCCTTTGCAATCTTTACAATGTTTTGTAAATCCAACTCATCCTATTGATAATTCACTTTGGCACCATTTCGTATGAAGGTAAGTTGTGTCCTTAGTATTATCGGAATCAACTTAACACTATACGTGCCCATATGCACTTTCTGCAAAGAAGGGAATTTTTCAAAGGACAATAATGTGGCTCGTTGTTTGACCTGCAACCGAATTACAATTCTAGAGAAAATTCCCAAAGTGAAAGGTATTATTACAAGTCTAAATGGTGGGACCGTAGACATTATCTTGAAGGACATGTGGGTAGACAAGGTATTTAATTTACCCTGTCCTTTTGTGGACATGCTCGAGGACAACACACATTATCTGAAGTCTGAACTCTTTGACATGAAGATTGAAGGAAGATTTCTAGTTAACATGCATGGTGCAGTCGTAGATTTTATTCCTTTATGGTATGTTGCTGCTTAGCCAATCCCACCCCACCATACTTCTACTACAGTATAATGTAGTTTTGAATGGTTCCCAGTTCTCATTCTACTTTCCTCTTGTACAACAAACTATTGCACGTTCAACATGTTCATATCCATGGTATAGCAGAGTTCCGTCGTCTTTATTTCTTTTAAAGAAGGATGGAGTCTTAGTACTTCATAGTAGAGTGCTTTGATTTCACGAGAAGGACATGATATGTCCTTTCATAAATATGGCTTGTTTTTATCCCCCAAAAAAGGGTTTTATCCTATTTGATGTTTTAAATATAATGATTCATTCCCATAATACTAGTGTTCTAAGAAGTTAGACGTTTCAATAAGTGCTCATTCACTAGTGATAATGTTATTAATTAGTACAAGCATATGAGCTTCATCTCATGTAAATTTAAAATGCTTCATTTCATTACATAATTTAATTATAATGGTTCATTTATATAGCACTAATGAAACTAGCCGTGCAGACTTACTACTTATGTGTCTTCCTTGTTTTTTACTTACAAAATACATCGATAGTTTAAAAGAAATTTGTGAAAATGGCTTGAAACTAACCATACAATTATAATACTTATGTGTCTTCATTGTTTTTTACTTGTAAAATACCTCAATATGTTACAACAATTTAAAATCGCAGCCATGTGGAATTATTGCACAAAAGGAAAAAAGATCATGCACATGTTTTCGAATGAAAGTTTACCCATACCATATTATAGGCGAATTAATTACAACACTTTAATTACTTAATACTGAAACAAAAAACATTTTTTGTGTGCTCGTATCAAATTGACAAACATGTTATTAACAATATGATTCATATAGAACTTAGAATTTAAGAACAGCAGATGTGTTCATAACAAAACATGCACAGGCAAAAATAACCACATATAAAAACATTTGCAACATATACTTATATAACTGCATTAATTTCCTCTCTACTTCTAATGCATACTATTTTATACTTTGTCTACAGTATTTTGTTTATACTCGAAGACAAGTTTGCTACACACTTCAAGTAGAAAATAGTCACGGTCAAAAAGAACATATATATCGATAATACATTCCTAAATTAAAATTCGTTATCATGTTATCTTCAGATAGCATGCTACAATACAATTAATCATTTTACTTTACCGCTTTCATACAGTATTCAGAAGACATTGTACACATTCGTGGAGCAATCACAAAAGCTATCTCACAATATCTACAATCAACTCCAAAAAATCAACATATTATACTTAAACTTTTCCCGAGCTTTTCCCGAAGCTTGCGCTATGGAAAATCAGTACTCGCAAATAAGAAACTCCAACACTTCAAAAGAAATACACATTAACAACTCCTTCTATGAGCTTTATCCACAAAACAAATGCGTATTTACATGCATATCTTATATGTTGCAATTTCATATCATGCCTGCAGCACCAAAGGAAAAAAATTACTACAAACAACTACATTCACACATGACAAATGGGGACAACAATTCTTTGAATCGTACCTTTTCAAGAAACTTTACTTGCACATCAATAATACTCAAGAATACTTTGAAGGATTGCTAGAGGATGGTTATTACTATTGTGCTGAACATCTATTCTTGCAACACATTCTATTTGATATTTTTTATTTCGAATTCAAAACATATCATGTTCATGACAAAATAAATACGATACTTTAATACCTATGAAGCTCCCAAAGTAACCAAAACAAATACCAGTTGTAATAAAACATCCTAAAACGTTTACCTACTTAGGCACGGTACAATCAATCAAGAAGAATGTCACTCATTGGATAGAATCCATGATGCTTAGATTGGAGGACATTATTAAAACAAACATTTCCACTTCGACAAACGATGTAGTGCATACCTTACACGAATAGTTTTCTTCAACAACAATATGCGTCGACACTACTAGATGCAAAATCTCAAAAAGTAAAAAAATAATTCATAATACAATTCTGGTATCAACACATGAGCCCAAAACCTAGAACAATGGCCATAATGAGAAAATCGACCATCATCCTTGTATTCTAGAAACAACACCAACAAAACAAAATCTGAGTACAGAAACATCTTCAATAACAAAAAAAAAGAAAATGTGCATGTGTAACAAATGATTGTATAATATTAGCAAAGTACTTAGAAACATTCACAACTCCTATAAAGTATGTACGTGCATACATTAATGCAATTAAAGATACTCCAACACATGCATGCATATCCTGTGAGTGTTTGCTATTCAAAAACAAACACTCGCATGCTTGGGTAATGGCTAAAAGACAATGCCAGACATCACTTCATGAAAAAATAGAACGCATTTGAATAGTGTAAAAAAGGCATACATGCAAATACGTTGCCAAAATATTTTGTCCCCCTCTAGATTCAGTGAAATACTGCAACATCTACTATAACAAGTTTAAATGATATCGAAGAGAGATTGGTTGCCCTCAGAATAGCATTTACTCAGATCAGAGAACTATCACATGGTGGATGCAAGACAGCATTGGTAATGTTGTGTCCAACACAAATGCAGCATATCTTGCCACGATTCATTAATGATGACTCATCCATTATTCTCAAAATCAAGAAAAAACTACAATATAAGAGCACATACCTCCTGGAAAAAGTTCGTCCAAATGTTTTGATGCGAGAACTACACATCCTCATTCAAACACCACTTTACAAAGCTAACAACCTCAAAATAAACAACCAATGGGCTGAAGATTTGCAACAAATAACACATGACCAAACAATGGAGGAAGACAATAACAAAGATGATGTTGATGATGAAGATAATGATGATACCTATACAGATACATTGGTTCATAATCTTCTTACAGCTAAAACAGACATCAAGTACCTTGATGCTTGTTGTAAAGACAATAGTGGCATTGGGTTTGTTCCAAGACAAGTATTGTGAAGAACTAAACTTTCCAAGACTCTTCTTCAGACATGAAAGAAAATTTGGAAATGCCAAGCTAACATACCAAGACATAGCAAAATGGGAATTAACACACACATTCCTTCATTTTTCACAAAATATACCAAATATGTTCTTTAAATCAATCAAAGTTTTGATCAACCAGGTGATGCAATCAATTTGGGTTCGTTTGTGTAAAGGGGATCTACAAAATAAAACAATATATTGCAAAGGATGTTCTGAATGACACCAATATTGAAGCTATTCTGAAATCTAAAATTGGATATAGAGACTTCGAGAACCTGTGCACTTCTCCAAACCATAAAGAGAAACTCAAAAAAGTTGTGTTTGCAATGATGAGACAATTGGGCCGCCCAACCTTTTTTATGACATTATCATGTGCAGAGAGACTATGGGAACCTTTGACAAAATTTCTACAACAAACATACTCAAACAATAACAAAACACATCCAAAACACAAAGACTCAATCATCACATTAAGAGAATTAACAAGAGACAATATGATGATATGTGCAAGATATTATACGCACAAACTCCAAAAAATCCTAAATTTAATAATGAAAGAGAAACAATTACTTGAAAATGTAATGGACTACTTTTTCGTTATAGAATTTCAAAATAAAGGAAGCCAGCATGAACATGGGATTTTATGGGTGCAACATGCACCTATATATGGTATTCATGAGAATGAAAAAATCATCTCCTTCATCGACAAATACATAACATGTGACAAGAGCCTGGTACCAGCAAATATTAAAGACATCCAAACACACAAACACAAAAAGTAACAACAATTGCAGATTCCACTATCCAAAGCCTCCACTACATGAAATGAATGATACTAGAACCTCTACAACAAAACATGATGCATAGCTACAAACAAACGTATCAAAACATTTCCACAAATATAGACTACATAGAACCTAACTCACAGATGACGTTTGCTGAATGGGTAGACAATATTGGAGTAGATGTACCAACATATATACTAGCACTATGTTCATCAATATAAAAAACAACTCTATTCTTAAAAATACAACCAAAAGATGTTTTCACAAATGCTTTTAATCATGAAATGAGTTTCATATGGCAATCAAACATGAATATACAATACATCATTAATCCATACTTAGCTACAACATACTATACTTTGTACATCACAAAAATGGATAACACAATAACAACAAGACTCCAACAAACAATGAAGATGTACATAGAAGATAACAATAGCACGTAGGACAGATTACGAGCAATGGGCAATACATTCTTGCATGCACAGCAAATGAGTGCACAAATAACATCCTTTATTACTTTATCTTTACCATTACACAGAACAACAAGAGAATTTTACTTCAGAAATACAAATAAACAAGAAAATAGAGCTCTCATTCTTAAAAGAAAACAACAATTGCAACAACTCCCCATTGCATCAAGAGAAATTACATGTCAAACTATTATAGATAAATTTAAAAAAAGAGAAAATATAAACAACATTTGCCTCGCAACATTTGTTGCAAAATACGACAAAAAAGACAATACAATCAAAAAAAGAAAAAAATGCAAGAATCATAAGATTTTTAAAGTTCAACATAGCAAAAGATCCAAATAATTATTATAGTGAACAATTATTATTATACTATCCTTTCAAGAACGACGAAGACCATGAGTTATTAATACATGGATCTTGGGAAGATGCTTACAATTCTTGATACCAAACAATTATACAAAACAAGGCTATGTATACAAAAGATGATGACAATGATCAAGCGACAAATACAAGTGACAGTCTATTAATTGACAACAAAGATTCTGCGGTTCGACACTTCCTTCACCTGGACTAACAACCAATCAGGCCCCCTTCGCAGGACAGCAAGGATTGATAGAATGTACTTACTTCTCTTCCCTTCTATGTCCAACAAAAGATAGTCAAGATTAGGGAAAAAGCTTTTGATGGCATAGCCAATATAACTGAAAAGTGGGTTAGGGCTACAAAAATAACAGGTACCTTCCTTAAGTCTATCAAGAAGCGAGCGGATATCGCTAGAGCTGGTAGATGAATAAAAATTGAAGAACAAATCAAACTTTTGGAGGAGGATGAAACAACTAAGGGACAGGAAAGACTCAAAGCCTTCAGAGATAGAGCCAGGATAGAAGCCACCATCGAGGCAATGCAATCCAACATTTACACAAGAGAATGATGGGCAGGGAAAGGTGACAAGCCAAATGATGACATGTTTAGAAGCCTCAGGAAAAAGCAGGCTCACGAATTGATAGATACTCTGTTACACGATCCACAATCTAAAAGAGATTGGTCAGATTGTGGCATGTTGATGTGTGTTAACGCATTACATCAAGTAAGGAATACCAGCACTTTACCACATACAATAGAACCAGAGTCTCTATCAACTGGTCCAATAGGGAAAGGTTTTTCATAGCTACTTCTGCACTAGCTTTCATTGACAATTCCTATTTATTATAGATAAAGACAATCCATAGTAGAGGAACTAAGATGCCTTGCACTCCTGCTAACTTCAAACAATGCCAAGAAAGGAAATTGAGGGCTTGTGGAGTCTGGTGTCTATACATGGCAATATGATTTTTGAGCCATTCCATTCATAGCTTATCCTTTTTGATAGGGTGGAAGCTTGAAGATAATATATCCATTAAATTCCTTGTTAACTCAGTCACTTACTCTAGTCCTTTTGTTGTCTTAACTTCAGCGTGCAAGGCCTTTGAGGTGAAAATCTTCCCAAAAGATTAATTTACACTAATGGTGACAATTGGTGAAGCAATTTCTTTATGTGTTAAAACAACAAGAGAGTACTCAAAACAAGGTTTTGATTCACCTTAAATCCATATTCACCCCCTTGTAGTTTCATCGGATGGTGGATAATCTCGATTTTGTGCATACTTATCTCTTTCTACAAATGTAATACACCACTACTCCTATGGCTTGGTGGAGATTAAATTGCATTGAAGGAGATCAAGCCAGGAGGTGAGATGGAATATTGGGCAAGGAGTGGAGTTCTTAGGACTATGGGTGGGAGGAAAGGGGTTGAAGGGAGGTAGTAGATGGGGGCATTATGGGGAAGGGAAGAGGAGGAGGAGGGGAAGAGGGTAGAGGAAGTGAAGACAGGAAAGGGGGAAAGGGTAAAGGATGAGGAGGAGGAGGAGGAGGAGGAGGAGGAGGAGGAGGAGGTAGCTAGGGTGAGAAACCACACAGAGAGAGAGAGAGAGAGAGAGAGAGAGAGAGAGAGAGAGAGAGAGAGAGAGGGAGGTATGGAGGGAGGGAGGGAGGAGGGAGGGGGAGTCAGAGTCAGAGAGAGAGAGAGAGAGAGAGAGAGAGAGAGAGAGAGAGAGAGAGAGCTAGGATGGGGGCCTACCATATTTTTTCCCCACTAAAACCGGTAAATAACAAGGAATCTTTTGCAAGAAAAAGAAGAGAATACCTCATCAATACATAGTAGAGCTACTCTTACAATTTTGCAACATAATCTGGAAGATAGAGATAGACCTTCTTCATTTGCATTAGCATCTATGCATCTTGAATATGGGGATTTACTTGGCCCTAATTGAATTTGTCTTGATGATTCTTTGGGTCAAACCCCCCACCTTCTTTTGGTAGCTTTGCTTTCAAGGGTTATGACTCGTTCTCTTTACTAGTTTTAGTGGGAAAAAGAAAGGATAGACTTTGTTCATAGTAGGTCGTGATATTGCAGCTTGCTAGGAGGGCAGTTTACATTTTTTTCCCCCCCGCTCAAAGCCCTTAAAATCTTGCACCCCTCAAGAAACATTGGCGACACTTAGCATGCTGTGACATCATGCCCTATTAGGAGGGGGGCTTGCCCCTTTTTTTGCCATTTAGATGCCTACCTATATGTGGGTGTGATTTTTTGGTGAGCTTTTTTTCAATTTTCATGAATATTGCGAGCTTTTCATTCACCTGAGAGAGAGAGAGGGGGGGGGTCATGGAGTGGGGTGGGTTGAAAGTTTGGGTTGTGGTTGCAGTTAAGAGGAGAGAGGGGGGGGAGGGGAGATAAAGGAAAGCGGGAGGGACGGGCGCATGGGTAAGGTGGCATGGAGAAGGGAGGGGAGGGGAGTTGGAACATATATTCATTATCATAGTGGAGAACGTAGAGGGGGAACTTATAAGGTATGCAAAGAGGAGTGCAAGGAGGAGAGAGAGGATGAGGAATGTGAAAGTTATGTTCATGTACTAAATGTAAAGGGGAAGGGAGAGCATGTGGGAAATTTGTTTATTTTCAAAGTGTATAATTTGACAGATTTGACCTCATATTTGGATTCCTCGTCGAATTCCGGTCATTTTGAGTACCAACATGACCATATTCTGATAAAAATTGGAAAAATGGTGTTTTTGTCATTTTGGCCTGTTTGGGGCTTGTTTTGAGTCTGCGCTAGTGTTATGCTCTAGCCGAGATAGCATGACCTCGGATAGATCGGTGGGCATTTTCTCTTAGATGACCAACTTTTGTAATAATTAATGTGCGTAATTAAATGGTCAAGCGAAGTAACTGCCAAGGTCCTAGGTGAGGGCGTAATGGCATTGACTAGATAGTTCTAATAGGGCTAGGGCCTAGGTGCAACACAATTAGACGACATTGATGCATCATCTTGGCCACCACTATGATCGTGAATATCTACTTGCAACAATTGATGAAGAGGAATCCCCCTTAACACTTGCCTAACATCTTGGACACTACCCCCCAAGCACTTGAAAGGAGTATATATGGAAATAGTATTTACCTCGGAATATGTATTATTAAAAGGGGCAAGCCCCATCCTAGTAAGCCACAACATTGCGGTCTGCTAGGTAGGGGTATTTTATATTTTTTGTGTCACAATGTTTCTCAAGGGGATAGGGCACATGCATCAATTTGAAAACACCTTGGTGCACCAATTGATAAAGGTATAGGAGCTATGAATGATATACAATTCTTGTAGATTTCCTTTTGGCCTAATTTACTTTTAACAAAGTAGTTGCTTGGTGTGAAAATTATCTTGGTGAAAAGATTATCTTGCACTTTATGTTTTGAGGACCTCATTGAGGGATTAACCTTCCCAGCATTTCATTAACCCTATGGTCTGTAATGGCTTGTGATTAAGCCTTCTACATACATGCATGCCATCGATGGGCAATATGCTTGCCTACACTCTCCACCCCCAATCACATGGAGCCATAATGTTTTGTAACCAGGCCTAGTACCTTATACCAGCCGTTGATAGGCAATCATGCTTGTCTAAGCTCTCCACCATTCAGTCATATGGACTAGGGAAGTTATGTAACTAGGCCCATTTGCATAGCTATATCAATTATGCATCTCCCCCTGAGGTAGGATCCCCTCCTAGTAGGCCAAAATATAAGGGATTGCTTGATCTAAGGACTCGTTCAAATGAAGTTTCTCAATGTTTTGATAGCCTCATGAATTTCACTCATTGGTAGAATGTTGAGTTTGATTATGATGTTCGATGGGAATCAATCATCAACTTCTACTTCCGGTTGCCTGTATCCCTTTAGGATCTTGCTTGAGTTTATGGGGATCCAAAACTTATTGTCCTCTCAAATCAAATGGTCATGATTTCCATGCCCCAATCATGCAAGGCGTTGACACTTTTTTAACAGATATAGTTAAAAAAGTGCCATGATAATTAAACTAAAGGTGTAGTAAGAATCCTCAATGTTGATAACCCCATTGGACAAATTCCTTAGGGCACCACTGGATTTTGTCAACCATGTAGACTCAAAAGTGTGAATGTTTTAAATTATTTAACTAGAGATTGTTTTTACTTTTTTCACAATAATGTTAGACATCATATCAACTACAACCAAGGTATATATGATCTACAAACTAGTTTGCAAAGGATGTTTAGCAATAAGGTGCTACCTATAGACATTGTTGTATGCTATGCTAATTTGAGATTCCAAAATATCTCCCATGCTTTTGTGGTTTCATCTTTATTTGCCTCAACTTTTGGTTGCACTTGCATGCTAGGTGATGAAGTTGGTGTGAGGGTCAACCTATTTGCTAGTTTGCTTAGGTTTAAAATCAAGTTTTCCTATGGTTGCATTTCTGAGCCATGGTTTGCAGGTCTCCTTTCATGGGAATGACATCCCCTAGAGCTACATTCTAGATGTTCTTGGGGTACCTCAACTATTGGTTTCTTTGCCTAAGGGGCCTTGAATGACTTGGTTTGTTACATCTCTCTATTCCTTCCAATCAATCTCTTTTCATCGGGATGTGCCCCTCATGAATCAAGAATGGATTCATAAGTTTAGGTCATGGCATGAACCCATCTTGGTGGTGCTTTTGTAACCTCACTCCACATCAGGGTCCACCTCTCCTCCTTCATTGTTCTTGCATAGGAATACTACATGCTCCTACTAGAGTTTTCTCTCACTCTTGGCATGTCCTTCCTCTTCACAAAAGAACCATTCCACCTTTCCTTTTCCCTGATCTTGAAATAGCGTTAGCGGGAAGCTTAGTCTCCTTGTCGATGTTGCAATCCTTGCAATCATGTGTCCTAGGTTGGCCTTGCTCTTCTCTTGACACCTAGTTGGCAAACTATGCATTTGTTACTTTACCAACACTCAATGCTATCATTTTCATGTTTGACACAAACTTCATAATACTTGGTGTGGCACTCTGTCTTAGTGTAACTAGACTTCATGCATTTGTTGCACCACTTGTATTTGTTTCCTTCATTGTATTCCAATCTTTTAGAGGGATTTATTCAATTGTGCAATTAGTGCCTCTTTTCTTGGACTTTGGAGAAGACATTTCCTCTTCTTCCTCATCAGTATCTTTCATGTTTTTTGTTGTGAGGGCTCAGATACATTGATTTTTCAAGGCAATAGCTTTAATGAGCATTTGATCATAGGTTTGGGTGGGGTTTAAGATCTCCATTGACTAAACATCCATTAATCTACCTCTCAACACCCACATCCTCATCATCTTGTCATTTAGAAGGCTAGTAAGGTTATTGATGATAGGCAATTGTGTTTGTAGCATGCAATCTTGTATTGACTTTGAAACTATTGAGTTTTTTTTGAACATTTTCATTGACAATTTTGGCAAATTTCTTAGAGGGAGGCAGGCTTCATATGTTCCTAGTCCCAAAAATAGCCCATTAAGAACTAGTTTGGACTATCTTTAAGCTATTTTTCTCAAGGTGCAAGGGACATAGTTCATGAAGTCCTCATCGATATTACACCCATTAATGGTGAAAACTTGTAGGAGGCTTTGGAGGTGGCTATATGGGTCTTTGTCTTCAAGCCCTTGAAAATCCTAGAAGTTCATTTTGGTTCTTGGGAAGGACGCCATTCATCCACTCTTGCTGCTTACTAAATTTTAACTAAAAATTATTTGGGGCTACCTACCTCTAGCTTTCATATCTACTATTATAGCTTAAGCCATTGCAACTTTCAACATCCAAGGTGGGATATGGCATGGCAGAATCATCCTCACTACATATTATTTCCATGGAATGTTTGTGTACCCAAAGCTCTTTTGAGGGCTCTTTCGAGTGCTCTACACCATTGTGTTTCACATCAGTCATCCTTAGACTTCCTTGGTCTTGATTTGAATTGATATAGAGTCACCTCAAGCCTCCATGTGTCTCATACTATGCTCAAATTGATGCCATTGTCAATTCCTCCTAGGTGGTGTTGGAGCTCTCCTATGCTAGTTTTTCTAGTGCTGCTTGTCAAAACTTATTAATTCTCATGGAGAAAGACATTATAAATGGCTTGAGGAATTCCCAAGCCCTCTGAATTGACCATAGTTTTTTGTGCCAAGGATCTTTGCTAAAGAATCTTACCATGATAGGGTAATGTTTCCAAAATATACACCTCATCCACTCTCATCAAGGCCTTAATAGTTCACTTACCCAAGAATCTATCTACTAACCTATCAAAATTTACAATGCCCAAGCCATGCTCGATGTATTACTTTTTCTATGTTAGATGACAAAATTTATTACTTGGCATATACATGACTACTACATGTCTTGCGAACAACAAAGCCATGTGTTGCCTTCAATCCTGTTACTTGTTTTTGCCCAAGAGGACTAAATCCTTATATGCATGTGGTGACTCTTGACATCTTTTGTGTTGAAAAAAACCACCCAGATTTGAGCTTCTTCATTCATCTATGGCATTATTCTTGGTAATAGGAAGTATTAGATCTCTAATAATTTTGCATCCATTGACTATAAGCGTATTTTTGCCTTGAATAAAAAAAATCAAAAGCATTCCATACCATTGTAAGTGGAATTTGATTGGAGAATTTTGTTTTGTATTGTATTGCTCTCATTGTCATTCCTTGCCTCAATATGAATGAAAAAATTCCTTGGGCCTTTGGATCTCAAATTTATTCACATGTAACTTTTGAGAAGCCTTAAATGGATTCTCTTGACCCCAATAACTATAGTCTATCTTCCACTATAAAGAGAGAGAGAGAGAGAGAGAAAGAGAGAGAGAGAGAGAGAGAGAGAGAGAGAGGTGGGAGGGAGGGGGGAGGGCTGATTTAAATTCATTCAAACTTGGACTTATGATGAGGTAAGATCAAACAAAATAATATTGTTTTTAAATAAGAGCTTTTAAAATGAACTCATCATAAAAGGAGCTTTAGGGTGAGGGATATTACATTCCACAAATCTAATAGAGTCACATGTGTGTAGCAATAGTAGCCCCAAAAAACTAGGAACGGTGAGGAAGTGGGGGATGAGGTAAACCAATGATGGAGTAGGGGGGCTAGTTGTAATAGCTTAGTGGCTTTGGGATTTATGATGAGCTTCTTCTTCTTCTTTTAATTACCTCTTTGTATTCACTCTCTAACAATCAACCCTATACAAAATAGGTTAAGAAAAATCAAGTATTTCGGAGTTGTTATGTTGCAAACTTGCAATAACTATACATGTTTCTCTTATATCAAGACAAGTGTAATGCTCATCGTGATTGTAGCTTCTAAAATATTTACAAAGCAACTACATCACATAATGCACTTACCACAAGGCCTATGCCTATTAGTGAGCATAATACTTTATGAGTCTAAATTTTACAAATGAGCAATGGTGAACACTTTCTTAAGTAGAACTAGAAGAAATGCATCACATAATGCACTTACCACAAGGCCTATGCCTATTAGTGAGCATAATACTTTATGAGTCTAAATTTTACAAATGAGCAATGGTGAACACTTTCTTAATTAGAACTAGAAGAAATTTGTCATTATTGCATGAGAAAATGGTTTGTAACAAGAGTGATGCATATATTGGATAGAAGTTTTTAAAGACGTCTTCTACCTTACAGAACTGGATCTACCAACTTGTATCGAAATCGTAGATGCATTTAAAAGGAATGAACCACTTGTCTCTAAAAGGCTTCCCAATAACCTTGCAATCATTTTTTGAAGTGACAAAGCTTGGAAAACTTCAAAACATACTTTATACGACTTTTGAAGCAATTATTTCACATTTAATTTTATTTGATAAAGAAGTATTATATTAACTTTGAATCAATAAGCTCAATTGTATCAAATTTAGGATATAAATATGCTAAATATAGGAGCTAAAGCCAATATGTAGACCTTTGGTGTTAATGATAAATGATGTGGCGACTAGCACCATTCTTAACCCTAGAAAGTGTTTAATATCATACTTAAACATCAAAGAAAAACTCAAACTTCAATTGAACCATGTAATAATTGAATGAGAAAATATGCATAAGGAGGCTAGGAGTACCAAAGTGGAGTCTTCCATGAATTCTCCAAAACACCAGTTTCAGTCTTACATAGGAAGCATCCTAAATAAAGTTCTACTCTAGACCTAGCCCTAAATTCTTCCATCATGCAAATCTTAAATAGGGATCCTAAATTTGGCCATAATGGGGATGGCATCCCAACTAAAAGGGAAAGGGAAGGAGTAGCAAAAGCCATCCCCAATAAAAGGGAAGGGGGAGAGGAAGGAGAGACACAAAATAAGGGATCTACTAAGAGGATCTAGTGACGCCTTCTTTGGAATGAGTCAAATCAGGGTTGATTTGTTATAAAGGCTATGATACTTGTTGAAACATATTTCTTGTGAAAATACTATAGGTGTTTTCACCATGGTGACTATCAATATTAGATATGACCATTCTTGGTATACGTGAGTCATCAATAGTATCATTGAATTTAAACATGCACTTGTAGCTTTGTGCATAGTAAAAAATGAGAACCGTTCATCCAATTAAACATTATCTCCATCATCAATGATGGTTAGAAAGAATCAAACATGCATTTGAGTCATTCCCAAGACATAGTGGAGTGGAGCAGAAGGAGATAGCTGATATGGGGACAAAGTGGATCAATCTATAAATATAAACTATTTTTCTAGGAATTAGATCGCTTTAAGGGGATTTTGTTGTACATAAATCATGTAATACCTTAGTTGATTTCTATGTGATCCTTTTGACTTTTAGAATTGTTTATGGTCATGATGAGATTTTACTAGAATAAACTTCATTGATTTGTTATCAAATGATATAGAGGATTGCGAAAAGTCAAGTGTATGTTTGTAAACTCAATCAGTTTTGCTAGATGACTTTAGAGCTAGTGTACAATGAAAATGACCAAACTTTCCACATAACCAATTGTTGTAAAGATTTTACTAACACATGATAAGGACCTTGATTATTCTTAAGAATCAATTGAAAGTAGAAGCAAAGAAGAATGTCTCCTTGTGGTTAATATCTAATTATAGAACACTTGTTTTCTTTTATATTAAAAGGTGCACATGGTATCATTTTCATAAGAGAAACCACTATCCCAATTTTTCTTTGATGTATACTTACTCATTTGAATTAAGGAAAGCACATGAGATTAATTAACATGCTTTCAACACCATGTAGAAAAACCTGATATATGTACATGTTTTTTTATGCACACAACATCAAATACAACTACATACTTTAATACTTGCAACATCTTCTTGGCATCATCCACAACAATATTAGCAATCCAATTTTTTGCAACATCTTCTTAGAATCATCCACAACAATATTAGCAATCCAATTTTTTGACTGATCTTCTGAAATTTCATTTAGGGAACATTCAGTCCTTAAATCACTTGCCTTCCTTTAATTCAACTAGATCCCTCCCCTCGCTTACGACTAGTTTACATGATAAGTATGGGGTTACTATGGAATTAAGGAGACACACTCCCAATGGGGTTACTAGTTTATATGATAAGTATGGAAGTAAGGAGACACACTACACAAAAGACTAAGATTTTGTGGATCTAACGTCTACCTCCTCTTTGTATATGCCCCTTTAGCTTTTGCTACCATTGTACATATTTTAGCATCTAGCATTTTTGGTGGAAAAGGATGTACTATTCAATAAAAAGATGAAAAAGTTGAAAGCTATGAAAATGACTAAACAATCTCTCTCTCTCTCTCTCTCTCTCCATTCAATTAATCATTAACTTATGTAGGTGGTTTACAAACTTGTTCACCTTAGTTTAATAAAGGTAACTTGGCCTCCTTTTGTAAAGGTAAATTTAGATGCTAAATTATTTTCACAGATTTTTAATACTACTCATACAAGTAGATTGTAACCAAAGTGAACGTTGCATTGGAATAAGAAATATATTTTAAACAAATATCAAATATGCTACATTAGGATTAAGAAGGTATAAACTTAGATTGCTACCTCCCCTCACCTATTTTGTTGAAATATATACTTTTGAATCTTCATTATCATACTATATATTCTTAAGATCATTAGTCATTTATTTCTCAGTTAAGCAAGGTGCTAAATAAGGAGATTTTTTTGAATTTGGGTTGGTGGTGTTAAGGATACATTTGAACAAAATTTTTTTGGAACATTAACCACATTGAAATGTCCGACAAAGAGATTATCGTCGTTGCTATAAGAAGCAATAAAGAAAGGATGCTAGTGGAATATATACAATACCACTTGATTGATTGCTTTATTTTGTGATAGAAGAACCTTTACCACAGCATGAAGTAGTCTAGTTGTGCTAAAAGGGGTCATGACAGAAAGGTGAAAGAGTTGTTGTAAAGGCGATGTGCATGTCAAAGAGGAAATGTCAAAGGGGAAAATTCAAATCGGATGACATTAAGTAGTAAATGAAAATAAGATTACAATCAAAAGGTTTATAATTAAAAATGATAAGAGTGTAGATTGGGATAAGAAGTGCAAAAGCAACGTGCCTTTACCACCATAAAATAGATTAATTGGATTTCATGTGTGATCCAAGTGCATGCACATGTTATGGTTTTCACATGGGAAAAGAGATCAAAGCTTCCCAACAAGATGAAAGTATCCTAATTTCCCTTAAGAAATGTTCTCTTGAATTTTTTCCTTGATGAAAATAAATAAGCTTATTCCATGGTTGTACACGATATACTTTCTATCAATTGATCAATAACGAGAAAGCTATTAATTGAAAATCTAAGTAGACATGTGAACATATACTCCAAAAAGGTACAAAAAACAAGTAATATCTTGCACTTTGTTCTTGTAGTTGACCTTTCGATGATAAGTACTTGTAGGATGAAATCATGTAAAGGGCATGACGTAAGCGACTAAATGGGGTTGGGTTGGGCATCAACATTGTCCCCAATAGAAGTCATGGCCCATCAATTCTATAGATGAGCAAGCATATTAGATTCTTTCGTTTACAAGCACCTATAGGACAAGCTTGTTGGTGGTCATAGTTCAGAAATCATTGTTGATATTATGGACTTTTGTCTTGCCATGGAAGGGTCATCGGATTATATTGTAATCCGTGTGATGGGCACCCAATTATGTTTGAATAGATGTGGGATTATGTTTTTTTAATGATGGGCACACAATTGCTTTAGAAATGGTTAAACAATTGTCTTGATCCTTCTCTGGCATGTACTCTTCTCCCTAGTTGACCCGTTCCCTTTTGTAGATCTCCACCTTTTTCACTTTGAGGTCCACTTTGGTGGTTTCTCATTGCTCCATTCTCCACCTCAAGATGTGTCATTGTAAATGATCCCTTCCACTCACCCTCTTCTTATTCCCTTTATCCCCCTAATAGTTTCTTTACTCAGTTGGTACCTCCTTAAAGATTAAATTTTTAGACTTGGTAAGGTTATTATGGAACAAACTTACATTTCATACTTATTACATAGTGCCTTGTGAGTTAGTGGTTAATCACAATCTTCCAAATTACCTATTTTCTAATGCTAAGTATTGCATTTGGTCAAAATAGTAGGTAGCAACGTAATGTACGTAGCCATGTTTTGATATTGTATACAATATGTAAGAGATCTAGCTAACCCTGAACATTACCTCTTATATATAATTTCCAAAGATAATGAGACTCGCGTAATAAGGGAAGGGATGATCTACATTTAAGTCATGTTGGTGTTTTGAAAGTATGTATAGATATATTGTGAAGACATGCAAGGTTGGTTGAGCATTGGAAACCATATAAGAAGTCATGTGTCCATAATTGGCATTCCTCGGTCCGAACAAAAGCTACTAGTAGCTTGTACAACGGGCAAGCAATGTATGCATAAAAGAGTACCTGATTCGATAGGATGAAAACAACCTATGCATAAAAGAGTACGTGATTCGATAGAATGTAAAAAACCTATGCAAGCTTTCTTGCTTGAAATTCGTTGTGTTACGGATCCATTAGCTAGAGACAAGGCTCTATGCACACAAACACCTTGTATTAGTGGAGGCTCTAATGATGGATTAACCCGCCAACCTTGCCCCACTAGAGTAGTGCTTGAGTGGAGAATGTCCTTGTGATTTTTTGGGCGAAATTCTAAAATTGTATTAAAAGTAGAAGAAATGATTACAAAAAAGGAAAACAACCTACTGAACTAGGTAGGCTATACCATAAATGTCGCACGACCATCACAGCCCATAAGGGCTGCTTCTTACAATAGTTGAATCAACCAAATGAACACGAGAGTTCTTCCTCGCTAAAAACCTTAATGTTGTGTTGAATCTCTTTGTGCTCTCTCTCTCTCTCTCTCCTCTGTGTGTGCGCATGTGTGTGCGTGTGCATGCGTGTGTGTGCACGTATGCACGCACGTGTGCACATTTGTGTATGTGTGTGTGTGCATGTGCACGTGCGCATTTGTATGTGTGTGTGCATGCGTGCGTGCGCATTTGTGTGTGTGCGCGCATGCGTGCACGTGCATGTGCGCATTTTGTGTGTGTGTGTGTGTGTGTGTGTGTGTGTGTGTGAACAACAAACCAACCCTACTCCCCCCCTTTCCCCTTCTTCCTAGTTACCCCTCCCCTAAAATACGTCAAAATCTAAATCTGAGCATACAAGCTCTTTCCTTCGATTTGTGCCCTCTCTCTCTCTCTCTCTCTCTCTCTCTCTCTCGCTCTCTCTCTCTCTCTCTCTCTCTCTCTCTCTCTCTCCCCATCCATATCATGCATACATACATGAAGATAGCATTCATGTCCTTGCGTGCCGCATACATGCCTAATCATGCTTGAGTGACTTACTCACATTGCCATTCCCCATGTAACCACTTGGGAGATACATGACTCATATGAGAATTGTGAAGGCATTTGATATACAAGAACTATTCTTTTAGTCTTAAGAAAATAATGTTAACCCTTGATCCTACGTTGGATGCTAGAGTAAAGCTTAAGATGTAGAAGTCATACTTTTTACAACTAGCTTAACTAAAAAAAGCCAAAGAAAAATTCCAATGGATTTAGATTGATTATAATTGATGTATCCAAAGTCAATTGATCAAATTAGAGTCAAATTTCACTAGCACTTGCAAAGAGCTGATCTATTCAATGGCAATTGACTTGGGTGAGTTGTGAGAGAGTTGCTAGAGGCACTAGGTGAGACAATTGGGTGAGTTGTTGTGAGAGAGTCACTAGGTGAGACAATTAGTGTGTTTCCACCCCCCCACACCAAGTAGTGTTCAATTTGCACAGATGTTGTGAGAGAGTCACTAGGTGAGACAATTAGTGTGTTTCCACCCCCCCACACCAAGTAGTGTTCAATTTGCACAGATGTATGAAGGGTGCCGAAGGGGTGGAAGTGGAGGAATTGGTGGTGGCAGGTGAAAGCAACATGTAGCACATGCATCGAGTATGAATTAATGCTATAAGTTTTTTTCCTTGACTTGGATAAAATAATGCTTCCACTTACACATAATTGATTTTTTACATGTTGAAATGTTTAATTTGTCATTAAAAAAAATAAAATGCATAGAATGCGGTCTGTAAATGAAGGCTAGAATAATCTTAGCGAGTTCTTGGACATTAGAGTCTGCAAAAAAATATAGAGAAGACTCAGTTTTTGTAATGGCACTGTGGACAGGAGTGGGAAGGTGCGAGCGAATCAAAACTAAACTTCTTCATAAACTACCCCCCTCGCTCCCCCCATTCACACACACACACACACACGTGGCCATCTACGAGGGGTGCAATCGCATGTGGCCTATGATGACAAGCAACCAGGTTTCAGCCGAGGGGATTGAACATGGGTAGCCAGCTCAGGCTGGCGAATGCCTGGCATTGTGGACAGGAGTGGGAAGGTGCGAGCGAAGCAACAAAGAGAAACGGAACTTCTTCACAAACTACCCCCCCTCGCTCCCCCCACTCACAAACACACACACGACCATGTACAAGCGGTACAACCGTCTGTGGCCTATGATGACAAGCGATCGGGTTTCAACCGAGGGGATTGAACATGGGCAACTAGCTCAAGCGGCCGGCGAATGTTCGATGGATGATAAGTCATTGAATGGGGGGAACGAGGTGGGATTAAAGGGGGGGGAATGGGGAGGAGTTAAGGGTGGGGTTAAAGAAAGAAAGCAGGATTAAGGGGGTGATTAAGGGGCTTCTTCTTCTTCTTCTTCTTCTTTATCATCATCATCATCTGCAACTTCGTTTTATGAAGTTCGCCATAGCCAAAAAGCTCAGAGCTTCCGCCATAGCCAAAGCTCCCAAGCTCAAGCTCCGCCATTTCTATTTCCTTCGCCTCCTCCCAACCTCTCGCTCGCATCCTCCCCCTCTCAAGATCTCTGTTCTTCCCCTTCCCCTCGAGATCGCTCCCTCCCACTTCCTCGCAGCTATGGAGCTCTCCTCCCTGCTCCCTGCGCCTCCAGTTTCCTCTTTTCTCCCGCCCCCTCTGCGGCTCGCCATCGCCATTGATCGCTGCTGCTGCGGAGCCCGCTAGAGCTAGCTGCGACCCCTCCTTCTGGCTGTGCGGGCACTCCTCATCTTCATCATCAATTGTGGCGGAGCCACTTTAGACGGGATCCTGCCCGCCCAGTCCCTTTCCAAGCGCCTTGGGTTTCTCCGACTGGCATTATCGAAGCGTGCCCCTTTTCTCGTATATCTCGCCGGGGCTCGTCGATCATGGGGGATAGTAAGTGGGATACTGGCTTCCGCGTGTCAGCTCCACTATTCTGTCCGAGTGCAAGGTTCAGTGTCTGAGCGATACGGTGAAACTTGTCCATGGAATCATCAGGGGGGGAAGGACGCGAAGGAAGAAAGAGAGACAGGGGAAGATAGAGAGAATCCATGTGCTTTCAATCTTTCAGATTGCGTGACTCTCCCTGCTTGCTCTCTGTTCAGCTTCATCGTTTGATCCTTTCTGTTGATTTTGCCTGAGGATCTTCGTCGAAAGGAAAGCTGGAACGGCGACGGGACTCTTCTTTCCTCCAGGGTTTCATGCATTATTACCTATGTAAGCCAGTCCAGCTGTGCTCGTCCCTCTTATCTGAACGGAAGGGGAGACAGGGAAGTAGTTCCGGAGACATCGTTGAACCCACGACTATGCCGTCGCTCCTCAAGCAGCTCCAAGATGCAAGAGCAGCAGAGCGAGCTGACAGTGGATCGAAGAGAGCAGGCGCCAGTGGCGCTCGAAGGACTTCAAATCCGCAAGACCGAGGCAGTCAGAAAGGTTTGCTGCGGCCGTCTAGCTCAAAATCTCGCCAGAATGCACATCGGGAGTTCTTGAGAGCTACTGCCATTGGAGGAGAACACGTTTATACGGATCACGAGAGCCTTCCCGCCCTCCAAACCGCATTCTCTAGGTTCAAGGAGATGTATCCCAGGTATTCGGAAACAGTTTCTATCGACAAGTTGCGAGCAGAAGAGTATGGGCACCTCGAAGAAACTGGCCGTGTGTGCTTGGATTACTGCGGTTTCGGCTTATTTTCTCATCTCCAGCAGCTCCAGCAGTGGGAATCCGCATCATTTGCTCTTACAAGCATATCCGTGAATTTGTGTTCGCATGCTCTTTTTGGGGCTGCTGAAGCCGGGACAGTGGAATTCGACATAAGGAGACGGATCATGGAGTATCTTAACATTCAGGATACGGACTACAGTATGGTGTTCACTGCAAGCAGGGGCGCTTCGTTCAAGTTACTGGCAGATGCATATCCGTTCGAAACATGTCGGAGGCTGATTACAATGTACGATTACGAGAGCCAATCTGTGGGCTTGATGGTGCAACGAGCCAGGGAGAAAGGTGTGAAGATCTCAAATGTAAGTTTCAAATGGCCGACATTGCGCATTGTATCCACGAAGCTGAGGAAATTGCTCGTTGCGAGGAGAAGGAGAAGGGGTCCTGCTAAGGGCCTCTTTGTTTTTCCTGTTCAATCTCGTGTTTCAGGTGCAAAATACTCATACCAATGGATGTCCTTAGCTCAACAAAACAAATGGCATGTGCTCCTGGATGCCTCTGCCTTAGGCCCCAAGGATATGGACTCCCTTGGCCTCTCCCTTTTCAGGCCAGATTTCATCATTGCCTCCTTCTACAAGGTCTTTGGAGCCGACCCATCTGGCTTTGGTTGTCTCTTCATCAAGAACACTGCCATACAAAGCATACAAGATGCGTCAGGTGCCCCTGCCTCTGGAATCGTCAGAATCGTTCCTCTCCCTTCTCAATGGTCTATGAGCGAGTCCTCTGATGAAAACCTCGAGGAAGCAGAGGAGTTTGACGATGCTGATGGTGATGGACGAGAGGCAACAGATTTTGAATTCCCTAAAGGCAATCAGCTGATTCCTGCTGTAGCTTCATTTTCTGGTCCAATGCTTGGTTTGAACAAGCGTTCTCCATCTGATGAAGATGCTCACACATTGCCCAGGATTGAAGGGGTGCTGGAAGAGGATGACGATGATAGCTCTATTTGTGACTCAGTAGGAGAGGTTACTCGCAGCCCTGTCTTCAGTGAAGATGGCACGGACAACTTATTCTGCATAGACATTGGCCGAAGTCCTGTTGGAACTGCAAGCCGAACTTCGATGTCCGAAGACCCCTTCAGTGGGCCATTTAGTGGGCCCTTCAGTGGTCCTTTCAGTGGACCTATTCGAAACCCTGTTTACGATGGAGGCACAAGCCTCCCTCCTTCGGGGGTACTACAAAATCCTTTGTTTGAGGGCAATCATAGTCTTGACAATGGAGCATCTTTAAGTAAGGCAATGGCAAGGAACACAATCTGGGATACAAAAGACCAAACTAACGGCACTGCAGAGGATGGTGATCTTAGCGTGTCTGACAGTGGGAGTGAGGATGTGGTTGCTGCAAAATTGTCTTCCCAGTCAAAGCCCAAGGGAGAAAAGTTCAAGGAGGTTGAATTATTGGACCCAGGGAAATCACCATTCATGGCAACTGAGGTATGCCAAAACACTCTCTCTCCTAGCAAGCCTAATGTGGCGTTAACACATTGGCAGGATGCTTCTGAAAATTCAGCCCGAGAATTGAGTAGGAATGCTCAAGGTAAGACAGATGATGAGTCCCCAGCTACAACGGTGACAAATGAGGATGTTTCTGGCTGCTCGCAAGGATTGCCACATGCATACGATGGCATTATCATGGATGATGATGCTCAGCAGGCTGGACATGAAAGTGACCTGCATAAAAGTGGAGATGATTTTCCTGAGGAGGTGAACAGAACTGTAGGGGTATGTATGAACCCCCAAAGCCAAGGAAGTGAGATTGAGGAATGTGACACTTGGATTGATAGAGGCAAAGAAAAGCTTGTGCAATCCTTGGAATCGGAATCGAAGCAAAAGTTAAAGGAAAAGGCAGTTTGGAATCAAAGTGAAAGTGCAATTCGAAGGGAAACAGAAGGAGATTATAGGCTTCTAGGCAGAAGGAATGGTGACAGAGTATTTGTAGGAAGGCACTTATCTCCAATCATGCAGGATACTGAGGAGTTGGGCTCTTTTAAAAGTGCAGAAAAGGTTACCTCAGATTTATACTTCATGCAGAGCGAAAAGGGGTCGTCTTCTCATCAAGACAATGAGGAAAACCAAAGTGATGATGAAGTGGCAGAGCAGGAGGAATGGACAGAGAAGGAACCTGAAGTTGTATGTAGAAGTCTTGATCATGTAGATATGTTGGGCTTAAACAAAACCACGCTTAGGCTCCGATACCTCATCAATTGGTTGATAAGTTCATTGCTTCAACTCCGCCATCCAGGTCCTGAGGCTGGCCTCTCCTTGGTGCAGCTATATGGCCCGCAGATCAAATATGACAGAGGAGCATCAGTAGCTTTTAATTTGTATGATTGCCATGGTAAAATGATTCATCCGGAGCTTGTACAACTGCTGGCAGATAGGAATAACATCTCTCTAAGCATAGGGTTTCTTCGGAATTTGCAAGCACCTGATAATAGTGTGGATATGCATGGGCTTACTGACAACAAGAAAAATATTATTGGAACCAAGAGTTTAAATGGACGGGATCACCGCAAAAGGATGCCTTTAAGGGTTGAGGTGGTGACTTCTGCTCTGAGTGTCTTATCAAGCTTTGAGGATGTTTACAACATGTGGGTATTTGTGGCAAGATTTCTTGATGCAGATTTTGTTTCCAAGGAGCTTGGTGGCCAACAGGCTCCAACTGGGGTGGTTGTCAATCTTGAGTCTTGACAGCCCAAGTTCTCCAATTCTGTAAGTTTTGCAGAAGGTGCAGGGGCATCTTTCAACAAACAGAACTCAGTGCAGAGCGACCAGTCTTCTTTATCAGGAAGATATGTATGGATATTTGAAAGCAGACTCGCAATTTCTCACCATGTTGGCTTGGGTTGCATGAGCTGAGTCTCAACTGACAAATTGGGCTATTCAAGCTAGCTGTGAACTCTTCATCCTTTATCATGTATCTTTTCTGTAAGACATTAAGAGTGACCAATGCCATTGAACAGCCCTTCTTCTAATTGTCTTGAATCTGAGCTCACACAATCTTATAGGTGACTCAGCTGGGGACACTTGCAATATCTTGGCAAAAAGAAGTCTGATAGCTCCTCTTTTTTCCCCTTTGGGGACAAATGCTTTACTGCATAGATGTTTGGGATTGGCCGACAGAATACATTGCACCTCAGCAGCCCTGTAAAGTAATTTCCTATTCTTGCTGCAGAGGAGTGTGAAGAAGAGGCAATCTATTCTGTCTCATCCCAAGCTACTACCCCATTGACATGTAATGAGGTAATATTTTGCTATGGTGTATGAAACATTTTCACACACTATCTCCCAGTCCTGATATGGTGAATGGACTTCGACTACATTTATACTTTTTGATGAAATGTTTGTGAGACATTTATTATCTTAAGCAACATTTTTGCAAGACAAATTTCATGCATGAAGGCTCTTGCAAGCCTTAGCCTTCTGTGATCACCAGGAATATGTAAACTCAGGTGAAGGCCAGACATTTAGCGCTTGGTTTTTTAATTCATGCCTTCACATTAGAGCATTAAAGCTTTTAAGTGTTACGAACAGATGTCACACATCCGAAATGGTACATCGAGTCTGCATTTTGAGAATTGTAGCAACAACTTAATAGATTCTTGGTCTTACTGTGTATATTTTGTGTAATGCAATGAGGTTTTGGGTGTCTTGAGGTGGAACCTCCCCGGACTAGGCAGCCCCCAAAGTAATAAACAGAAAAGCATTTGTAGTGTTTCAGATTAGGGGATTTTAAGAAAAGAGGTGATGTTGGATTTTTTATGGTTGCCAGTTGGGATTGGTTATTGGCTCTGTAATGATGCCTCATTTAGTTTTCACTTGTACCATAAGGATTAAAGCAATGAAATTCTGTCTTCAGACAGGCAATGTGATTTGGAAAGCTATCTGCTTCAGAAGTTGGAAAGCTGCTTACCTAGCTTACCTACAGTGATTTGGAATGCGACCAACTTTGGATTTTTGGGTCAAATTGTCATAATTCATATATCATCCTGTTATGCTGGCTGGTGCTTCTATATTTTCTTTGAAAATGTCTCATTTTAGTATTCTTGGTAGAGGATGAGTTTGGGAATGCTCCTGGATTCATCTAGGTATATTTTAGTATTCTTGGTAGACTTGGTCTCACGTGCTTCTTGATGTGTTAAAGTACTTGTTCGTTCATCTTCTTGATCAGATTTGCTGTGGGCTTTATGAGGCAATTTCATGTCAGTTTTGCTTTACAGTGCGAACTTGATGTGGTATTTTATTGAGATCGATTGACTCGCTTTCTCACGTGTATTGAATATACTGTATGCTGTAACATACCCTGGCCCTATAAATACATAAGAGGCTATATTACACATTTCTCTTAAGATGCCCTTATATTTGCTTCAAACATTGCAAGAGAAAGGGGACTATTACATCCATAACTATAATTCTCTCTACGCGGTAGCAAATTTCTAATTTCATTACCATATGGTTTGATTTCCTTCCTCTTTAATTAGTCCCTTTCCTGTTAATGAAAGTGGGGGGAGGGGGGGACCCAGCAGCCTTTAGACTTGGACTCTTTTGTTAGGGTAAGGAATAGTTTTGTTCATTTGAGTATCTATCCTTGTACACCCCTTCACTCATATGTTTGCAACCTATGGAAATTTTACGTGAAGGGAAGGCATAACAGTTTAGAAGGAAAAAGATCGAGGCCTTAGGAGCTTTAATATTACGTAGCCTAGCCAACAAACGTTTCCAGGCCTTGTGAATCCCAGACCGTCTCGTGTGGATGTCTGGGTACCTAGCTGCGCACCAACTCTTTGGATCCTACCCTCTCATAAAGCTTAAACTAGTAATCGTGCGTTATGAGTCTATTGGTTGAGCCTCCCTTATGCTTCGTCAAGGTGTACATCACCTACGTGTTCGCGTGGGATATCAACCCCCTACAACAATACGACCATGCAAAGTTGTGTTAAAGTAATGTGTCTGCTTGCTTTTGTTATCATTGCATGCTAACCTTGCAAGAACCTTTTTTTTTTCCAGAGAGCTAACCTTGCAAGAACCTAATCGGAGGGTCTATGTACTTAGTGTTTGATAGCGCCCACTTCGAGATATACGCAGTCACCCTCTCATTCCCTACCCCTTTGCATGCTCAAAGGTTGTGCATTGCTTCCTTGCATTATTCCTTCCTAACTTGCTACCCCTGAGCATCAGTCTGATCAAGTCCAAGGTACTAGACCAGGAGGTAAGCCCTCAGAATCTACAAATCATCCCATTGAGATTTTTAAGGCCTTGAAGCAGGAGCAGACTTAGGCTACTCTGGACTAGCTGCTAGGCATGGTATCAAAATTCAAAAGAAATCAGTCAAAGAGCTCTTGTCAGAATGTTAAGCAGTATTCAGATGACCAGGTAGAACTAGAGGATGTTGACTACAAGGTGTCGACCTTAAAGGTGTAATTTCATGGCCAAAATCTACTTGGCGCATTGCTTGATGGTGGATCAGGTGTCAACATTTTGCCTTTCTTCATTTAGGAGCCCATTTTAAGTGGCAAACCAAAGAAGAATTAGCCACTAGGCATAATACGGAACTAGTTAATCAGGGGGTAAACCAAAGAAGAATTAGCCACTATGCATAATATGGAGCTAGTTAATCAGGGTGCAGGCACTAGTTTTTCGTATCAACTTTGTTGTGTTAAGCAAGGTTAATATTATTAAAGGGGCCTGCTACACGGAGGGTTAGTGTATGTAGTGGGATCATTTAGTAGTGTAGCAAAGGAGTGCCTGGATGTTTAGTGTGTTGCTTTTCTCGATGCTGTTTTTTACCCCATTTCTTTTGGGGCCCGGTTGAAGTCAAAGTGTCTTTGATTGTTGCGAAAAGCAGGGAGTGGTCTGATCAGTAGACGAACTTAGTGCCTGCTGTGGGTAGGGGTGATGTTGCGTTTGTCCACACGAGGTCGAGGGTGGACCCGTATATAGTCGTGGGTACGGGACATGAAGTCTTGGAGATGTTGCTTGGCCTTGGAGGATGTTTTGTAGACTACGTTGAGGTCTCCCACTACATATGTGGTCATTGTTGGTGGGATGTGCTGGAGTGTCATTTGGGGTGCATGGAGGGCGATGGGCACGGGTGTTACAGGTGGTTTGTACATGTTAATGCTTGCAAATGTGTCTATGTTTTTGTTGTCCGATATTGTTAGCAAGCACCCACATCCTTGTGCGAAGGTTCTTGTTGGAGTAGAAGTGAGTCTTTATAGTATGTCGTGATTCTGAGACCATCATCCATGGACACTTGCTGAAATCTTGGTATCTACGATGCTTGTTTGCCCCTACTGCATGTCTCCTGCAGGCAAAGAATTGTTGTGGCTATCATGATGTCACAGTGCAAAATATCGTCCGCATAGCAAGCCAGAGATTGTGTGTTCAAGGATTGGACCATCACTTTTCCTGGCGCCTTGATATCGAAGAAAGACCTCTTGTTGCACCATGGGGTCCACTTTGATATGCTTGTGTTCTAGTTTGGAGAGAAGAAAGAGGTTAGAAGGTCTTAGGTTTTTATTATTATAGTGTGCTCTGGCTTCGACGTGGCGGTCATTAAAGTTGATACAGATTACACTTGGCTTTCCTTTGGTGTCGTTGTGTTCAAAGACACCATCAGCACCATTAACAATCCCGTCTTGAATGTCAAGGTTTCCAAAGAAGATCTCTATGATCATCCCTTTTTTGAGCTTGAGCTCCTTGTGTAGTCTTGCTGTCATCGTTGGGTCTGTTGGGATGTGTACCGTTTTGCTGCATGATTTGTGCCTTATGTCTGTGGCTTTCAATATATGTGGTTGTGTCTTGAGCGCGTTGAAGACGTAGTCATTGTGCTTGTCCTTCGAAGCATTAGTGTAGAAAAGATGCGGCACGGTATGTTTAGAGGGCGGCTATTGGAGGTGTGTTTTGTTTAGTTTTTTGAGGTCGTCATCCATTTGCGTGCCTCTCCTGATTTTATTTAGCAAGTCAAGGAAATCTTGGTTACTTTGGCGCATCGGCATGCTTAGTTCGTAGTATTGCACTTGTGACCTCCACAAGGATCCGAGTAGAGTGGATGCTGTGGATCTTTCAAGAAATATCCACGAGTATTTAGTGGGGCTGGCCTGGTATAGGTCACCACATAGAAGTCCACCGAAGGGCTTGTCGTGTTTGTGCTTGATCTCATGTCAGCGCAGGTCTGCTGCAACGAATGTGTTGATTCCCACCAATGAGATGTCATCAATTACCACGAGCTCGACATCTTTATATTGTGTGGACAGTGTTTGGAGTTTCTCAGCAGACAAAGCAACGTAATTGGATGTCATAAGCGGGGGAGGTGTAGTGCGGAGTGTATCGTCATTCCGCGTAATGTGTGTGCCGCCCTTCCTGTATAGGCTAGTACATTGTGCCTTGTCAGTGTCTGCGAAGACATTCACAACACTCCCACGCAGGCCGTATTGACCTTAATATGTTAGTTCTCGTATTTGTGCGAATGGTATTCTTACTGCGACCAAGCTAAGGGCATGTTCTCTGACCAGAACTTTGGCCTTTTCTGCTTCCGTGCCTGGTTCATGCAATTGCTACAGATGGAGTGCTCATTGCGTAATGTCTCACTGAGTTGGATACCAATGCTTTGGAGCAGAACCTCAGTGCAAGGGGTTAATTTTTTAAGCTTCCCATAGAATGTTAAAGTGCGGCAGCATGCACATGGGGAAGGCGAGAGTGTTGCCGACTCTCTTCTCATATAAAGATTGTTGATCTACAATGGGTCTCTTCCTTTTCTTGGTGCCCTTAAGGCATTGTGTAGTGTTATTAGTTGTTCCTTCTGGCCGTCCTACCAAGAGAAGTGGTGTTTTGGTTGCTTTGCTTTGCTGTGGCTCAGAGCGCTCAGGAAAAAAAGCGTGGGAGCTCAATGCCCATAGCCTGTAAATCTTGTCATGAATGGTGCGTAGCGTGTACCGACCATGAGGGTTTTAGTTAAGATAGAGACTTGCTACTACAGCCGCCGCAGTGAGCTCGAGGAACCTGTGCAGTATTTGCAACAGGTCAACCTCATGTTCTTTTCTCCAAGTGGTATACCTTCTCTTTCTCACGATTGGAAGCAGTAGAGTAATTGTAGGAGGGGAGGCATGGTTGTTTAGAAACAGGTTGTGCACTGGCAGCACATTTTGGCACCCAATCTCAACAATTTCAATAGGGTTTCCGTTGTTCCAACAAAGAAGCATGAAAGCTGTAGAAAGCTTTTCAGAAATTCGGGTGAGGTAGTCATACAGTATGGCTCTCGAGCTGGAGGATGTTGCAAGAGCTGATGACAACTCTGACTTTTCGAAGCATGGTGATTGGCTAGTAGAAGATATCCGGAGGAGGTCATGCCAGGGTGTTCTCTTTCCTACACTTGTTTGTATGAGGTGGTCATGCACACAATCCAACAGGGAACTGCGTGACTGTCCAGGCAACAGACGTGCCACACAAGTACATCTGTGCAGCTCTCGTTGTCCTTAATGAATTCCATGCCCCAGTCAAGGTTGTATACAGTAACATCAAATTGTTTCTCCATTCTGAGTTTTGCAAGTCCTTCATCGTGGATGTGTGTACCTTTCCGTGACGAGAAGATTAAATGAAGCTATGATTTTGTAATGTGTACGCAATTGCAAGGTGATCCTGAGCTCATAGGTAAAGCAAGTTGCATGCTTCACAGGGACATGGTTGAGAATGTGTTTTTATGACTTTCATAAAGGCAGAGTAACATGAAATGGAAACCCTCCTTATACACTTTATCAATTTCAATACAGACATGCTTCACAATTCACATTGCAAACAATGAACCATTCTATGTTTTCATCACAAGTGTTGTAGAGTAAGCTTTTCTTATTGCAAAATGTATGGGCCCTCGCCATGGGTTCAGATTGTGTACATCATTTCACCACATTTTATTGTTGAGTATGTACAATGTAAGATGCTTGTGGTGAATACACGGCCGAAGAGCTAATGGGCATTGTCTTTAAGCACCAAGATTGAAGACCAAGATTGAAGGCCATGATGAAGCCTGCAATATTTATGGTGAAGTCACGCAAAGGTTGTCATTCCAGCAAGAGGCTCCTTGTAGCAACCACACTACGCATGCAGTACTCCATCAATGGGTGCCTCATCCACGTGTACACCACAAAGCTTAACCTCCACATGGGATCCATCTCGAAGAACCACGCAGCCTTTGAGAGAAGGTACTCGAAGGATCTCCTACTGGCTACGACACGTGTAGCAAAATGGGTGAGTGGGATCATGGCTCATGCGGGAGCCCGCACACTCAGAACATTGAAACTCTGCCAAAGGGCCATTCAAATATGTAAAATGCAAGACTCCATTCACCTGCAAAGAAGAGCCCAAAATGCATTCCAATCTGCATGAGCATGGAAAGACATATCTCCACAATGTGACCACCCGAGCGCTAACAAAAGTGTTTTGTTGACTTTGCCCTCTGATCATAACCGAGGTCGAAAACCAACCGGCCAAATGCAGCAAGGAGTCTTTCACGAAGCCTGCCCTCAGGAACCACTACAAGCATAGTGAAATAAAAAATGGATAGCGAATGCGCACACGCATGTAAGAAATGTTTCTTGCTACATACATCACAATGTTCCCATCGACAAACTCCTGGATCAAGCGTGAGAAGATGTCATACTGATTGGCCACACAGGATAACTATAGGAAAGCAGACACTGTTAGTTACAACATAAGCACTTTGCAATCGGAAATATGTGAAAGGAGAGGACTTACGATCGCACGATCTTCGGGATTGGGCCCAACTGCTATAACAATTTGCTCAGATAAAGAGATGTCTTGGTTGATTTTCACTACTACAAAAGCAATTGTCTCCATCACTGGTGTGAAAGGAGTTCTTTCATTCTGCATCTGTTGTACCACCCATGGTATGTATGCAATGATATTATTCTATGGCACGAGGTGGAGGGTCCCAATGAAAGGCTCAGCTTTCAAAACACTTAGGGACACACCGCATGTTTAGCCTTCTTCGGCTTTTTTTTTTGCTATTAAAGCACCCTCGACCCTATAAAATTCCTCCCCTTAATTGGAAAAGGTAGTTGTGGGGAACATGGAAAGTGATAGTCTCATAGCAATCAGAGTCGGTGAGATCTACTTGCATATTGCCACCGGTGTTGGGCTCACTGGATATCATCAAAAGGATTCGTTTCATTGGGAATGATATTGCTTGCTTGGAATGCCACTTAGAGCTACGGTTTTCTGACAAATTCAAAGGCACCTATGTTTTTGAATGCGGTTAAAACAAACGATGAGAACCCAAGCATATATCATGAGCTTTAGTAGTAGGTTTTGCACTAAGGAGTATAAGAGGCAGGGAGCTCTTATGCTTTCAACATTTTTACAAGGTATTAGCACAACCAGACACAAGGGATTCAAAGCATCTCAGATTGATGATGATCAAGCTTCCCAGTTGTGCGGCCAGAAGACAGCAAGCACAAAAAATCAAAGGAGACACACCATACGTGATCCTTCTCAAAAGACCATCGTTCAAAGTTGCCCATGTAAAAATAGGATTGTGAGCATCCAAGATCACGATTTGGAGTGGAAAAAAGAAGTTGGATTTGAAAATGATCCCAAAGGCCGGTTTGAGGAAGAAAGTGTGTTCTATGATTGCACAAGGAGTCCATATGGTGTTGATTTGGATGATGACAAAGAACAATGGTTTTCAAGTCATCCATTGTACCCATTTTTGAATTTGATGTGAACCAAATTGTCTAGTAATACGTTTGGGTGGAACGTAATCTAGGTGAGGTGTTTGTTGTTTTGGTAATAGACCTAGTAATTTCTAAATGGACATAGGAAGAAACAAGAAAACATATACTATAATTGGAATTAAGATCCGATACCGAGGAAGCCCTTCACCATACATAGTGGAACGAAGAAGTGATTTAAAAAAAGAGAGTGGCATATAAATAACATATGCAAATGATCTCTCATGTTGAGAAAGATGATCTTGAAGAAATCAATTTGGGTATGGAGCAAAGTCCTAGAACCATAAAGATCAATGTGCATGTGGAAGGAAAGTTCTGGAATAACTTGAGAATGTTGCTAAACGAGTTCAGTGACATTTTTGCGTGGGAATTCACAGATATGAAGTGTGTCAATTGAAGCATGCGCAAGCACCAAATCAATCTAAAGAAGGATGTAGTTCTATTTGGGTATGGAGCAAAGTCCTAGAACCATAAAGATCAACGTGCATGTGGAAGGAAAGTTCTAGAATAACCTGACAATGTTGCTAAAGGAGTTCAGTGACATTTTTGCATGGGAATTCACAGATATGAAGCATGTCAATTCAAGTATGTGCATGCACCAGATCAATCTAAAGAAGGGTGTAGTTCTAGTAGTGCAACAAAGATATAGAATGAACTCAAAATTTTTCAAAGTGGTGAAGCATAAGATCCACAAATTGCTAAAAGGAGGATTTATTTATACATCAAAGAAGGTGATTTAGTTGTCTCCCATCATAGTAGTTCCAGAGAAAATGGAAGTTACCAATTTGTGTGGATTACAAAAAGCTCAATGTGGTGACCATTACGAATCTATTCCCACTTTTCTTCTATTATACACTACTAGACGTTATGGTCGGTCATGAGGTGTATAGCTTTCTAGATGGATACAATGGGTACAATCAAACCAGATGGTTGAGCAAAGAAGGGGATATGGTCTTAATGTACAATTTTAGGCTTGGAAGATTTTTGGGAAAACTTAAACTCCGATACAATGGACCATTTTCGATAGTTTAGGATTTGGGACAAGGAACTTTATGAATTGCAAAACTATAGGGCAATGTGTTTCAAGAACCGGTCAATAAATTTTGTTTAAAAACATTTGTCAAAACCAATTGGGGCATTACCCATTCGAGAGCTATGGTTGGTTGACTCTTCGAGATAGACATTGCAAACTTTTCCATATTTTAGTGAATGGGTACTAGCATGTGTGGACATTTCAAACTAGAGACATTGGAGTCTAAACGCATGTGCAAACATATTTCAGTGAATGGGCATGACATTTCAAACTAGATGTTGGATTTTGCATGCCTTTCAAAATCATCACCCACGTTGCAAGTTGTCCAAGCTTCTTTCATTGACTTTCCTATATGGGGGCTCACTAGTGGGAAGGTGACCAATCCCCACATTGGCCAAATCCAATTCCATCAATGAAGATGCTCCAGTAGCTCCCATGTCGTAGCCCTCTAGAACACTGGTGTCGTCATAGTTTTTCCCTGGCTTTTCAACTAGTGGCTCTTGCTCCGCCAAGTTCGGTTCCACTTTCGTACACCAATTTGGTCCACAAGTCCATACTTTGCAGCACCTAATGGCACCACCACCTTTAGTCATGAACCTACCTCTTGACTCAAGATCTCCAGGTACCAGCATCCTCCTACCCTCCCCCTCATGATGGGTGAACAACCTGAAGTCGTCCAAGCTCCTAAGTAATTTATCATGGAAATCTCTTCTCTTCCTTTGCCAATCAACTTTTAATTTCATAATGACATTTGATTTTTTTATTTCGTCGTGATTATATGATGTTATTTTGACCCAAACTTGGTGTGGAATTTCTCAATATTTTTATCTTTTTTATTCAAAAACTCAAAGCAACATTTTTATGGGAGGTATCCAAAACCACATTTTATAAAAAAATTAGAAATGTCAATGTAAATATAAATATCGATACTAATGTCTAAATAGATGCCAGCTAATACCATCTTTTATACCAATGCAAATATTAATCACTATGTCATTGATGATATTGATAAATATACTAACATAAATATCATCAATAATATAGGATAGAAACAATGGCAAATTGGTTAGAACATATTTTTTAGTTGAAAATAAAAAGTACCTAAAATTGTTGCAAATAAGGGTCGAAAAGGGCCTCTTGTGTAATAGTGTGAGAGGGTGATCTGCTTAAGCATATAATCAGTTTTCAAAATGCACTTTCATCTTTTTGTAAGAATGTTGTGCTTAAACCCTAATATGAAAAGGTTTTTTGAGATTGACATGCCTAAGTAAATCATCTTCTTACATAATGTTTCTTATTTTATGAAATGCTTCCTAAAAATTTTCTAACCAATAGAACTTTCAATTCTTGAGCAGTAATTTCCTTAAAGGTGCTACCCATAGTGACAATTTCGGCCCCATTCTAGCGTGAAATTATACCTACATCCGACCATCCATAGGAAGCATTGAATCTATTTTATATTTTGCAACATAGGGTAATCTTGTAAAATTTTAAGTTCTTTTGATATTTTAGTTTGATAACAGATGAAATAATGAAGCCAAAATATTTTGAGTTCTTGCTTGGCCTATAAGCTACATTTTTTGGGATTAAACTAAAGGTTTACTGTTGAATCCTATGATACAATTTTTCTAGATTAAGGTGAAGATTGACTGTTCAAACATTTCCAACACTTGTCTTAGGATCAAGATATGTCCTTCGCTGTTTAAGTACGTATGTAGATGCAATCCAAGTATACTAATATGGTGCCCTCAAGATGGTCTTACAATGTGGAAGGATGCATCATGATATCCAAATACACTAGTATACTATCTTGAATTATTAAAAATGAAGAACAAAGTTCAATACCCATGGATTTATGAGCCCGATTTGGTAAAGAATCAACCAATTCATATAGATTTTGTATTAATTTTTGGCCCCTTGATAAGGTAACCATTGAAGATGAATATCTATTACCTAGATTTCATGACATTCTAGACTCATTGACAAATTCTAAATTCTTTACAACTCTACATCTCAAAGTACTAGCAAATTCTAGTAAAACCATTAGATAGAGACTCAAAAGTACATTCCAAACTCTCTTTAGGCTTATAATTTAATGTCAAGTATTATGCCAAAGGTTGCAAATAAAAAGAAACTACAAACATAGAGGATAGTCCTCCATCCAACATCTGTAGAGATCACAATCAAAGCTCTCTCTTAAGAGTGCATAGGTGGACAACAATTTTGGTATATCACAATTTTTTATTTTTGTCAAAGTAGTTTTGGTATATCAAATTTTTTAATTCTCTCTGATTTCCTATCGTGTACTTGCATTCCCTTGTTATCTTTTGATGCATTTCTTTTTTGATCTAGTAAAATTCCCTTATATCACTTCAACATTTGAGGTAGCTTCCATCATAGAATATGTCCCTATTTGCTGTTAAAATTATTCATTTGCTACTCAGAGTATATCCTACATGCTTAAAAATCTAAAACTATCCATTTTATAGCTAAGATTAAGGCCCAACGTTTCTCAAAGAACACAGAATCAAGGACGAAAGACTTTAAGAAAAGCTTTATTCGTGGCCCACATAATTGAATTTAAGTTTGTTTCAAAGGTATAATCTTTACCTGGACCATTGTTATCAATATCTTTATTTGATTTTGTAGTCATGGCAATGAAAATTGATCACATTCAACATGCTCAGGTAAACAATTGACTGCACTTTCATAAAAGGAAAGGTAACTTTCTTGAATATTCCAAGCCACCACATTGGTTTTTGCAAGGACATCCATTATGGTTTTATTCCAACAAATTTGGGTATGTGAAGAAATATTATCACCTCCTTGGCCAATACAGAAGATGCAATTCTAAAGCACTTCTGATTAGTTGGTTTTGAACAAAAAACAATTCTATCCTTGAAAAAGGCTTAAAATAGAGAATCCTCGGTCCAAGATGATTGACTTTGTTATAGAAACTCATTTTTGAGATAATCCTTGTCACTTAGTTATTTTTCAAAGATAATTAGACTTCCACTAATCCTCTACCATGCTCAGTTGAATACTTTTTTGTGACAATTGCATCAGTTTGAATTAGGTTTTATATTGACATAGTGACTATTTTCGAAAAAGATTTCTTTGTTCCTAATACAATGCTACCAAAACAAACTTCCCCAATTACATTGGGTGTGAGTGGTTAACTATCAACTAAGCTCTCATCGATTTCAAGAACAAATGCAAACCTCTACTACAAAATACCTCCTAATCCATGGGTTCATTTAGATGTGATGCTAAGCACTAAAAATTTGACCTCACTCAAGACAAGAGTGGTGGCTATTGTATAGTGCACCATATGGGATTAATCGACTGACTGACTACAAATCCTTTAGAAGTCATACTACCAAGCTAACTAAGATTGTATATAAGTCATAACACTGGGTAGGGCGCCAACACATGCCATCAGTGGGGGCTATCACCCCTTGAAACCCCCCCCCGCTGAGGCTAGTATCAAGCTGTATCCCACTTGACTAAATGTTAAGTCCCATTAAGGGAAATTTTGACTCAAAAAGGCCTCCTTGCTTTAGGCCCTTAAGATTTCTTTAATCTCAATATTAGCAAACCAGCTAATGGGAAGTCCTGGGCATTAAAAGAATGAAGCATTCCATATTGATTGGTGGAGATACCTCCCTTGGTCCCCACTCCCTACCACTTGCCTCCCTCTTTCCCCCACCACCATCTAGGGCATTTATTCACCCCCTTGACTTTTGGATGGTCCACCTAACCTCCTCCCTCTCTAGTGGTGGGCCAAAATCCACATGGATATTTTTTCCCTCCAAAAAAGTCAAAATTTGGAAAAGTGTTCCCACCACGAGTCCCGCAAACTATACCCATTCACTCATCTCCTTTCTCTCAACAAGCACTCTTTTTGTGTGATCAAACATCATTCAACTAGTCTTCAGATCACCAGAACCATCTTGATTTATGCGAGTAACTATATTAGCCCCCCTGAAGTTGGACGCCTTGTAGACATTTTGAAAACAAAACATCTACTGTTCAAATCCCTAAAAGGAAATCTACTACATATGGAAGAACTCATACATGCATTTCTCTTTTAGCTCCAAGATGCTATCTAGTCCACACTACTAGGTAAATTGGTTCACTTTGCTTTGTCAGCAATGGTTGCAAGCTAATTAAAATAGTAATAACAAAATCAATAATCGTTAGCATCTTGCAAGCATCACTATATTTAACACGAAGGGTTTGCCACTTGCCTTGCAAGCATCACTATATTTAACACCAATAGCTTTGGCTTTGAGGCTGAAGAACAAGACGGATAAATGGATCTTACCTGCATGTTTCTACTAGTGTCTCCAATTGTTGCAAGATATTGCACAAATGAACATAACCATAATGAGCCTTCTGTGTTAAATACCCCGTTTCTTGTATGAGGCTCCACATCACATTCATTCAAACTTTCCTAGTTCCAGCATTGTGATTTGATTGCACATGTTCCTACACAAGCAACATTACCTTCATCAAGTTCTTCCTTAATCTTACAAGTTATATTTTGTATGCATGCTTGCACATATGTATCATTAATTGAGTCAATGTCACATTATGGGGCATCACATAGTGAGTTGTATGGTCACACACACTAACACACATGGCTTCTACCTTGCAAAAATAACACCTCAAGGACCCTATGACCTTGTTGCTAGTAGGCACCATGCCAATGTCAAACTTCCGACCTTTAAAGAGTGCATTATTCTTTATTCCAATATTCAGCAATCTTGAGCACAACGAATTGCACTTTTGGATGCACCTGTACATGAACTTTTGTAAACCGTGTCCTCAAATGCAATATTGCATAGGTTTTGTCCATAGATGGCCATCATATTTGAGCTCCATTTCCTCCATAGTCATTCCCTCCTTTAGGGGGGGTAGCTCAAACATACAATCCCCATCGTACTCTCATTGTATCTCCTCCACTCTCACAACCTACCCAATCTTTCTCACCAAGGCACCTAAACTTGAACATATGTAAACTACAACACTACACCCAAGAGATATTGCAATTCTCTTTGCCTTTGAAATTTCTAAGGAGAGTTAATCCTCGTCTGTTTCCACTATCTCTACTTTAGATTGCATTGGAGGGTTTTCATCAACAATTAGAAAATGCATCCTCTTGGAAGACCCAACCTTCTCTAAAATTGCTTTGTGTGGCATCCTTAATAAATATCCACTTCTAATTGATGTGGGACCTTTACTTGAAGGACCTTGATATTGTGGATTCCAATCCACTATAGATTGCATGCTCCAATTGTGTGTGTGTGTGTGTGTGTGTGTGTGAGAGAGAGAGAGAGAGAGAGAGAGTGAACATACACACACACGCACACACACACACACATATGTATATATGTATGGATGTATGTATGTATGTATATATGTATATCTATATATGTATATGTATATGTGTATATACATATACACATGACTTTAATGAGGATTTGACATCCCGTTATTCCAATATGATCATGATCACATCATCAACATATATGATAATGAAGGCTAAGTATGAGATCTCTTAATGCAATGATGTCTTTAGTGACCTGGATGCCTCTAATGAAACCCTCAATGTTTCAATGAAAAATTAATATACACAAAGAAATAAATATTTAGTAATCATTAGACAAACCCTTTAGAAGCTCTAATTTCTTTGAACAAATGCATAATGGCATTTTTGACACCAAAAATGAACTCAAAAGGTCTAGAAATCCTAGCAACAACTATAAACATGGGTAGCTTTTGACAATTTTTCAAATTCCAATACGGAAAAAGGTACACCTATAGGGGCAAGTCATTGTCTTTTGCCCAACAAAAGCCAAAGATTGGCTATGGCTCATTGAACTTTTTTAAAGTCATGAGCCAATCCATGGCTTTCGCTGAGCGAAAGCCACAGATTGGCTCATGACTAAAGAAAAATTTATCTAAACTTAGAGCAAAAGCCATGTAGAAGTGAAAACATTTTAAGTTATGAGACAATATGTGTCTTTTGCTCAATGAAGGCTATGTATGAGCTCTCTTAACACAATGATGTCTTCAGTGACCTTGATGCCTCTAATGAAGCCCTTAATGTTTCAATGAGAAATTAATACACAAATAAAAAAATATTTAGTAATCATTAGACAAACCCTTTAGAAGCTCTAATCTTTGACAAAAAAAGATTTTTTTCTGTAGATGCATAATGCGGCGTTTTTTACACAAAAAACAAGCTTAAAAGGCCCAAAAACCCTAGAAACAACTGTAAACATGTGTACCTTTTGACAATTTTTCAAATTCCAATATGGGAAAAAGTGTACTTATAGGCACCAACCGTTGGCTTTCGCTAGTGAAAGCCAGAGATTAGCTCATGGCTCATTGAAATTTTTTTAAGTCATGATCCAATCCATGGCTTTCTCCAAGGAAAAGCCATGGCTCATTGAAATTTTTGAAAGTCATGAGCCTATCCATGCCTTTCGCCCCACGAATGCCATGGATTGGCTAATGACTTAAAATTTTTCATTGTCCTTTGACCTAAGTGCATCAAAATTTTTAAATCATGAGCCAATTTGCTTTCACCTAGCAAAAGCCATAGATTGGCTCATGACTTTTAAAATTTTCAATTCTAAATGGCATTTTCTCTAAGTTACAGGGTATTTTTTTTAAAATCATGAGCCAATCCGTGGCTTTTGCTCGGAGAAAGCCATGGATTGTGGCTCATGAATGTAAATAATTTCAATGAACCATGAACCCAATCTCTGGCTTTTGTTGGGAAAAAGACAACGATTGGCCCCTATAGGTGCATGTTGTTCCATATTGGAATTTGAAAAATCGTCAAAAGCTACCCGTGTTTACATATGGTAATTTAAGCATGTTTAAAGTCATTTCTACAATTTTTGGGATTTTTAAGCTCATCAAAAATGCCAAATTATGCATCTACAAAAAGACTTTTTTTTGTCAAAAATATTAGAGCTTTTAAAGGGTTTATCTAATGATTTCTAAATCATTATTTCTTCGTGTATTTATTTTTCATTGAAACCTTGAGGGCTTCATCAAAGGCATCAAGTGTGGGGGTTAAAGGTCACTGTGCCTTTACCCCGGTTATGTACAATACTCAAACACATATATAAATGAATGAAAAAGAAGATTAGGGTGGTTCTGCACCCACCAAAACTTGTGTGGCTCTCTGTCTCTATCTCTCTCTCCCTCTTCCGTTCTTGCTTCCGTTGAGAGCACTCTCAACTGGTATCAGAGCCCGGGTGATCTAGTTGAGCGTGCATGAATACTTGGAAGCTCAGCAGCTCTGTGGGAGGAAGGAGAAGCTCTATGGGAAGCTTTGTGGGCGACTTTACTTGCATCTGAGTGTGCAAAGACCTTGAAGGAACCTTTGGAAAAGTCACTTTGGTTTTGCGAAGTGGTTTTGAGAGCCTATTAAGTGTTTTCAAAGAAAAAGTCGTTTTTTGAGCTTTTCCCTATTCCGTTCGATGACAGAGACTCCATATTGACTTGTAGAGGCAACTATTGCTTGCTTTTGGTGTCCACTTCACTTCAGGAGCTTGGAAACACCTTCATTCTTGAATCTGGGATCATTTCATTGGATTTCTGACTCACTGTGTCAATTTTTGTGTTTTTCTGCCCGGGTGTTGGAACTCAAGTTTGGAGTAACCATTTGCAGATCTGTCAGTTCTGGTGGACTCAAGAGGTCAAAAACTTCTATGTTGCTCATCATTCACACTCCGGTGGAGTTTACAAACAGCTCTATTTTTAAAAACGTTTTTCAGCCCGTGTGTTGGACCCAGTGATTGAGACCACGGTTTCCAAAATCGTCCATCCCATTGCATTCCGAATGCCCAAAAATTCCTACCTGTCAGTTCTTACATGATTTGGTGGAGGATTTTCAGAGTTATAGATCTCTGTGTATTCGATTTCATCTCTCTGTTATGCATTTTTCATTCTAAGGTTTTGAAACCTTAGATTTATGCCACATGGCAGTGGATAAGTGTTGACTCCCATTTCTCACTCATCGGTTGGGATTTTGGAGTTCCAGCAGAAGAGAGATATTTGCAAATTTTCTTACTGAGTCCGATTATGCAATGGCACCCATGTTTTGAGGCATCTCAAGTTCTATTTTCAGTAGCGGTCATTACCGTGGGACCATGATTTCTTGAGCATACCTTATGCACATCACTTTGGTTGCAGTAGTAGTGTGCGTTCATTCATGGTGTGCATTGGGTTGTAGTGGATGATTTATAGGCCATTTGGATGCATTGCGGTCCTTATTGGATGTGCCGATAGGCCCAAATTGCCTTGTGGGATGCTATTTTTATGGATGCTTTGCACATGGATGCTATTTTATGCTGAGGGACAGCTTTGACACATTGCAGGTGATGCACTGATAGTGCTATGCTCTCTTGGGGTGGAGTGCTGAAATTTGATGATGTTATGGGTAGCTTGTTGGCCGAGGAGATTAGATGGAAGTCTATGGATGGCAACAAGCAAGATGCAGCCTTAAATGTGCAAAGGGGTAGATCACAGTTTAGGGGGAAGTCCCAAGAAAGAGGGAAGTCTCGTAGCAAATCCAGGACACGGAACATTGAGTGTTACCACTGTGGCAAGAAGGGCCATATGAAAAAGGATTGCTACAAGCTGAAAAGAGAGCAAAAGGATAAGAAAAAGAATACAAATTGGGGTGCAAATCAAAAGGAAGAGAGTCCAAGGGAGGACAAAGGAAAAGTGAAGATCGAGGAGATCAATGCAGTCACATATGATAGTGACAATGACGCTCGGAGCATGTGACATAAAGTTTTCTTTTGCAAATGGGACTGCATTTATTTTGAAACATGTGAGACATGTACCTAAGTTGACCAAGAGTCTTATTTTAGTGGCTCAGCTATGATGCTGGTTTTCACACCACTTTTGGCTTTCAGAGTTGGAAAATTCAGAAGGGCTCTATGCTTTTGGCCAAGGGTGCCAAGTGTGGGACTTTGTATCCCTTACATGTATCAGGGGTATTTGATCATGTTGTTGCAATAACCAAGCAGCCAAGCACTTCTTTGTGGCATTGCAGGTTGGGGCACATGAGCCAGAATGGAATGAAACTCTTATGCCGTTTGGGTTATGTACCGCATTTGAGTTTCTCTGATTTTGAATTTTGTGAGCACTGTCTGTATGGGAAGTCGACTAAATCAACCCATAAAAGAAGGGGAAAGAAAGAGTTTGAAAAGCTTGATTTGGTGCATTCAGACATATGTGGTCCCATGCCTACACGATCATTAGGCGGGGTTGAATACTATGTGACATTCATTGATGATGGAACTAGGAAAGTGTGGGCTTATGCTATAGCTCGGAAGAGTGATGTGTTCCAGGTATTTCAGAAATGGCTGGCCTTGGTTGAGAATCAGTCAGGTAGAACGCTTAAATGCCTAGAGACTGACAATGGTGGAGAGTATCTCTCTCATGACTTTCAGCATTTCTATGATACACATGGGATTAAGAGGGAGCTCACATCCCCTCATACTCTAGAGCAAAATCCAGTTGCAGAAAAGATGAATCATACCATTCAAGAAAGGTTGCAATGCATGCTTTCCAATTCTTAAGCAAGCACCTAGAGAATGGTATCAGAAGTTTGATGCTTTCATTCGGTCCCAGGGTTTTAGGAGTGAAATTGATCACTGCCTCTACACTAAAAGGGTAATGATAATAGCCTGATAATCCTGGCACTATATGTGGATGATATGCTATTGGCTAGCAAGAATACTTATGAGCTAGATGCATTAAAGGCCAAGTTGCATGAGGCCTTTGATATGAAGGATTTGGGACTTGCAGCTCATATTCTTGGTATGCGCATCATGCGTGATTGGAGTAGGAAACTCCTTTGGCTTTCACAGAAGGAGTATGTTACAAAAGTATTGTAGCGTTTCAATAGTACTCCAGTGCCTCCATATGCGAAACTGAGTCATACAGATAGTCCCAAATGAGATGAGGAAAGGGCCATGATGGCCAAGGTTCCTTATGCATCAGCAGTTGGGAGTCTTTATGTATGCTATGATAGCTACTAGACCAGACATTGCATTTGTAGTGGGAGTTGTTAGCCGATATATGGCTAATCCAGGAAAGAGGCATTGGGAGGCAGTTAAGTGCATCATGAGGTACATGAAGGGTACCAAGGAGATGTGCATCTGCTTTGGTAGAAGAGACATGTGTGTACTTGTGTACATAGATTCAGACTATGCAGGGCATGTGGATAGTAGGAGATCCACTTCTGGTTATGTGTTCACCTTTGCAGGTGGTGCAGTGTCGTGGATGTCTCGCGCACAGAAGTGCGTTGCTTTGTCTACCACAGAGGCTGAGTATGTTGCAGCCACAGAGGGTTGCAAGGAGGCTATATGGCTTGATCGGCTAGTGGGAGATTTGGGGATTCATATAGGTGTACCAACATTGCATAGTGATTCCGTGAGTGCTATTCAGCTAGCACAGAATCCGGTCTTTCATGCAAAGAACAAACACATTGAGGTCAGGTACCATTTCATCAGGGAGGTACTTGAGGACAAGCACATAGAGTTTGTCAAGGTTCATACAGATGATAACCCTGTAGATATGCTAACGAAGAGTCTACCTAGTCAACGGTTTGAGTATTGTCGTGTATTGATGGGCATTGGATAGTATGCTCACTGGTTGTTCTCCCTTAAAGGCACATTGTCCTTTAAGTGGGAGGTTGTGGGGGTTAAAGGTCACTGTGCCTTTACCCCAGTTATGTACAATACTCAAACACGTATATAAATGAATGAAAAAGATGATTAGGGTGGTTTGGCACCCACCCCACCAAAACTTGTGTGGCTCTCTATCTCTCTCTCTCTCTCCCTCTTCCGTTCTTGCTTCCGTTGAGAGCACTCTCATCAAGGTCACTAAGGACATCATAATTTGAATTAAGAGAGCTCATACATAGCCTTCATGACCATATATGTCGATGATGGGATCTTGGTCATATTGGAATAATGGTGTGCCAAATTCTCATTAAAGTCATGTAAATATGTACAATATCTTTAACCTATTAACCATGGATAGGGGAAAAAAAAGAGAGAGGACACATGGTAGCTTGGAAAAAGAGGAGTTGCCACATGTCTCAAATAGGGACGATTGTGGATCATTCAAGGGGAGAAGAGGGAAGATCGATGGGGAGGAGATGGAGCTTGGAAGGTCAAAGGTCAATGGGGAGATGCATCCCAATGTTTCAATTCTTAACTCTGATGTCGCGTGTTCCTCGAGTCCCCAGCTCCCTTTAAAATGAGGATGGGCATTCGACATAATAGGGAGGAGCAGAATGAACACCATCCCCCCAAAAGCCTAGGGGATTCTTCGACACAGTAGGGAGGGGTAGAATGAAGATCATCCCCCAAAAATCCCAGGGATCCTCATAGGCTAAACGGTAGGGAGGGGCAGAATGAAGATCATCCCCCCAAAATCCCAGGGACTCTTAAGAATTCCCCCCGCAGGTTTTAACCTCGGAAGTTTTGATGATTGTGGCTATGGTGATGTAGAGGAAGAGGAAACTGGCAACGAATTGATCACTGCAAGCAGCGTAGAAGAACCAAGGGTGAGATTTGGCATGCTTGAGTGAGAGGGAGGATAAGATTGTGACATGGTTTGGAAGGTTAGGCAAGCCTCAACCTTCACATGCTTCACTCTCTATCAATGCTCTTCAAGTCCTATGCTCTCTCTTCATAGCGTCAATGAAGTCGCAGGAGTGGAGGGGGGACACTAGCAGATGGATGAGTGAAAGGAGGATGCTAGATGAGTAAATTCGAACGAGTCCACGTACACTAGCAACCTCTAGCAGGGAGGAGAATCTGTTCAACAATAGCAAATTAGACATTGGGCTCTACGGATGCTGGTGTATGTGTCGTGGAAGAAGCAACCAGGCTATGATCACAACAAGAAATCAAGTGCCATAATTTGGAGCTCACCGATATTATCCAATGGAGCCTTCATCCTCAACTTGGACAGTGATGATCACTATGTCTACAATTCAACAAAAGGCATTAGGGGCGGATAAAAACTTTGCTGCTTTGATGATATAGACCCAAATAACATGTATGCCAACCACAATATGGTATTTTTTGATGGAAACATGAGGGGTTTATAGAGTGGTACCCCCAGAGGTATAAGGAGCATGGGTGATTTTGCAAGTGCTGTAGTAAAAGAAAAAAGAAAGACCATAATAAAGAAAAGCAATTGGAAAATAGTGATGACAATGAAGACTAGGAAGCATGGGTACAATGAGGTCAAAAAAAGAGAAAATGGATTAAGAAGGCACTGGGTGGCTAACAAATCAAAGGTGGTGATAGGTGGAATCTATTACACATGGATTAAGTTTTTGCTACAGCAATGCACAGGTTCTCGCACTAGGGTACAATAAACACACACACACACACACACACACGTGTCACGAGAGCATGAAAGATACCCAGTTGTTGAGCTCGAAAGGTGGCTAGGAGGAGAAAAACTGCAACAAGACTATAAATGCTTTTGAGCATTCAACTAGCAATGAGATTTGCTTAGCAGTATACAGTGTGAAAACCACAATCGGTGTCACTACACATAGAGATGAGTTCACTTATAAGGATCAAATAGACCTCTATTTGATCCTTATAAGTGAACTCATCTCTATGTGTAGTGACCCTGACTGTGGTTTTCACACTGTATACTGCTAAGCAAATCTCATTGCTAGTTAAAAAGGGAATAGAGCATTACAAGGTGCTGCCAATGGTAGCTTGCTTGTCAACTCTGCACATGGCTAGTAGAGCAGCAATGGCTACATAACCAACCTCAACCACTTGTGAAGAGGCTAAGAGAAAAGGCGCAAGAGAGACAAGCAAAATTGTAGAGACGTAAGTGAATGGACGTTGTAGAGATCCGTAGCTAGAAGAGTCGTAAAGGTGAAGAAGTGGCCAAGCAAATAAGAGAGGAGAGGACAAAGCATCCGTCTAAAGTCATGCTAAAGTTACGAGAAGCAAAGTGGAGTTAGTATTTGAAATGAAGAGGGCCACGCACCTGAGTAGCAAACGTAACCATGGAGAGAAAGAACACAGCAATGAGCTCAAGGGTGCACATAAGGGATAGCAAGAGCAGGAGCAGTAAAGGAAGCGGGACTAGTACGACTACTAGCAGGAGCAAGAAGGAGCACTATTCCACTGTATCCAGAGCATGTAGGGCAATATATATAAGTGCAAGAGAGATGTCTAAGAGGCATGAAGCAAGGAAAGCAAGAGCAAGAAGCCATTGAGCAAGGCAAAGGCGACAAGTCAGTGTGCAACCAGCAAGGGGGGAGGTCGTTCTTTTGCAATTACAATTTTTATGGCACTAAGTACGTGTGAGAATTAGGAAAAGTAAACAAATAGAACAAAAAATGCCAATACACTAAGGCAAAAGCTTTTATATATATATATATTGTGTGTATGTGTGTGCCATAAAATTAATAAAATAAAAACAAAGGTAGATGGAGAATAAAAGTGTGTCTCTGAGATAGAGAAAAAGATTATGTGAGTGTGTAATCAAAATAAAAAGAGGATACCAAAGAGGGAAGAGGGGTATTTTTATTTACTAAAACAATTAAGTCTGAGTTTAAGTCAAGGAATTTAACAATAAAATAATTAATAAATTAATTAAATCGAGGGTAGGGGAAGAAGTATGTGTGTATCCCATTAAATTTATGAAAAAGGGTACAAAAAATAAATAAATAATGGGGGGAAACGTGTATGGGGTAGTGTATGCATGTGTCCCATTAAATTTATGAAAAAGTGTGCAAAAAATAAATAATAAATTGGATGTGTGTGTTTTTTTAAAAAACCTTTTAACAACACGGCACACGAAGCTCTAATAAGTGTGGATAAAAAATTATTTATTATATGGGTGTTCATAAAACAAAAGTTGGTACAAAAGTATCGAATCCGTCAGGTAGTCCAAGCTCCAAGGTTAGGGTCCACTTACCTGTCACCATCCACAAAAAACCATTTTTTAGAAAAAAAAAGGCATCGTGTGGGAAGACAGGTAATGCATGTGTTCCCCAGCTTGTTATCGCTTATAGCAAAGAGACTTAGCACTACAGATAGATCCTAAGAGTGAAAGACAATTAAATTGAATGGAATTAATAGGGGGGTAATCCACAACCAAGAGTAAAGTCAACTTAATTGATAAAGTAGGTGGGGGGTAGTCCACACCCATCAGAAAAAGCAATTAATAGGTAGGGGATAGTCCATAGAGTCAATAGGTAGGGGATAGTCCACTAGAGTCATTAAGAGAATTATGAACTAGAAAATGTTTTATATACATACCTATAAATAAGGTTAAACCGCAACAATTAGCAATGTGCCAACATCTAAAAGGGGTTAATCCACACCCATAATCAAAGTCCATTATCTTAATCACACAAATTATTGGAGGGAGGTAGTCCACACCTCCATTACACAAATTATTGGAGGGAGGTAGTCCACACCTCCATCAGATTCCATTATTCTAATCCCCACACACAATTGTTCCATATCCTTACCAATGACAATAAGGGTAAAAATAAATGGGGTAATCCATTAATTTAAACAAAAAACAATTTTCATGAAATAAGAAGAAGTAAAAGGATTAAGAATCCATGGATTAAATGAAGTAAATTAAATAGACATTTTGTTTTCATAAAGGAGAAGCACTTGTTTTCATAAGGGACAACAATTGGTTATATAAATTAAAGAAACAGTTAGGACAAGGGAAAATTAAATGAGAAAAAATGAAATGAATCAACTAAACAAAAATTCCTTAAAATTAGCCTAAGACTTTGGTAAAGTAAAGCATAAAAGAATACACTCCAAAGCAAAATTAAGATGAAAAATTACAAGGCTTTTAGAGAATCAATTATTACAATCCTAAGGCAAGTAAGATGGAAAAAGTGTTTACAAGGGTAAAGAGGGAGAAAATTTTAAAATAACTTCCTTTCATAAGGACAATATATAGGGATCAACAAAAATTGTACAAAAAAAGCATATGGAATTGTGAATATATTTAAAAATATTAAGAAGGAAACTATAAAAGATAACTCTAAATAGAGTTCAAATTAGAGGAAGAGGAGTGAAAAACTTAACATACAAGGACAAAAAAAACAAGGGGGAAAAAAGGGGGCCAAAAATTTAAAAATTAAAAATTAAAAAAAATATATATTTGTATATAGAACCTATATACATATATATATATAAGCATATAATATTAAATCATATAATCTAAATTGTATATATAGAACACTCAAAAATGTAGAATAAAAAAGGAAAACTAAAAAAAAAGAAGAATATATTTATTTATTTATTTATGTAAACATAAAGGCTAACAACTATAAGTGAGAACCGATAAGAAAGAAACCTCAAACCCATAGCCATATGTGTCTCCGTTTGAAAAAGGAAGCAAGCAAGCACCAGGGAGTCACGCTAGGACCGGGTCAACCAATGCTAAGAGGAGGTAAGTAAGAAGAAAAGGGTGGTTGCAGAGCCAACAAGGAGCTACCATGAAGGTCTACCGACCTAGAAGAGTCCCCAAAAAAGTGACGAGCAACAGAGTGCCAAGGGGGGTTCCTCGAATGAACGTACTGTAGACTAACCAGTTTTCCATAATGACATAGCACAGGGTTGAAAGAGAGCTATGACAAGAGGTAAGAAGAGCTAGTAGGAGAGGCGAAGGAATAAGGTAGGGTTTGTGAAGAGTACAAGGTAATTGCCAATCACGGTTGCACTTAAGGTAACGGCCAAACAAAGTTGCACTTATGGTAAAGGGTGAATGTGTGATAAAATCAAAGACAAGAAAGTGGGAACCAAAATGACAGCAAAAGATCAGCAAAATTGAAGCCACCAATGGTTGCAAAAGAAGTAAAATGGGACATGAGGCGATGCTCAAAGATACGCAAGGATCACAGTGGATCGAGGGACTTTGATTGCAATGATAAGTGCAAAGGATAGGACCTGAGTGGTCACACCATCTAGGTGGCTTGAGATGGAACCTTGCAAAAGAAGACAAGAGAGAAAGTCGAGACAATCTGATGAACTCCGAGAGGGCCAACAAGAAAGCTTGGATGCAAAGTTGAATGTGAGGAGGAACGACCAAGGGAAGGAGGCGACACAGTAGTAGAAATATCTAGATCAGGAGAGCTTGCATGGCATTGCATGAAGAAAAGAGATGATAACGCATGACAACAAGGCAAATGATCAACAAAAGCTTCACATAGGCAGCATCCGAGAATCATTCGACCATATAGTAGGACAAAAAATGCACGGGCGTAGGTGGGTACGCCATCCACCTGAGAGTATGAAGACACCATTCAACAATGGGGATGGAGTGCTTGCTATGTATGAAGGATACTATGCTGGTAGTCAAGAAATGAAGAGACATGAGAGGTCGCCATGCTACTGAGCAGGGAGATCACGAGATGCTTGAGTGTAACATAAGGTCGGAGCAAGTACAAGGCCTCTAAATAGAGATGAAGATAGAGGGACGGTGGTAGTTATACAAGATTAGCAGTGACCCAGGGTGTGAGTGGGAGTGGGGGAGAGAGTAGGGATAGTGTAGGTTAGTATATGAACCCATAATTGAGAAAGGGGGAGAAGGGGTTAGGTTAATTCCTATTTAATTGAAATATTATGAATGCAAAAAAAGCTCTTGGGTCTTTTATAGGAACGAGGAGATTTTATTAAAGGAAAGCAAAACATTAAATTCTTCTATATATAAAAATTCTCTCCATGAGATTTTGATGATAAAGAGGGTAAGTAATGGATGTGCTAATAATCTATAAAAAGGGTTTAGTTGGGCAAGAAAGAGGTAGTTAATTGATATAGGCAATGTAGAAATTAGGTAAAAATAAGGGGTTTTGGCCTCGGGTTTTTAAAGAGAGGTAGAGGACTAATATTAACTAAGTATGATGTGTTGCAAGTAGATAAGTCCAGGTAGTTTGGTTAGCTAGGTGGTTGGCTAGGATTAGCTAAAAAATGAGCAAAGGAGTGTGGGAGAATTAGTTGGAATTGTTTAGGGGTTCGGCAAAAGAGGGTAAGAGCACGTGGGAGGGAGATAGCCGGCGTTAATTAAAAATGCACAAAATAATCAATCAACTTCGGGGAGATCCCAAAGCTAGGGGGGTCAACAAATGCATAAGGGATGATGTGGATGTGGAGTGCATGTGATTAGTGGGGTGTGTGTGTGTGTGTGTGATGGAGAAGGGGAGGGTGGAGAGGATGGGGAAATTTTTAGATTAACAATACAAATTATTTTCTAACACTAGTTCCAACTGGGTTACTTTGTGTGTGTTATAACTCCCAGGCGTACATAATTATAAAGAGAAAGGGGATGAGTATGCTTGTGTAACAAATTACATCATAAAAGGGGTTGGCTATTATATGCTTATGTAAGTGTGTGTATGGGGAGGGTTGTGAATGAGTAGGTGGGTGGGGGTGTGTGTGTGTGTGTGTGTGTGTGTGTGTCTAAATGTGATAGTATCAAATGAATGTGTGTGTGTGTGTGTGTGTGTGTGATAGAGAGAGAGTGTGTGTGTGACCCTAACTTATATAAGAAAAATTAATGTGTTTGTGTGTGTGTGTGGCCCACCCCCAACCCAACAGTAAGACCACATGGTGGGGAGTAAGTCCACCATGTGGAACTTACTCCCCACCTAATAGTAAATGCCAAAAAAAAATGGATCTCTATGATATGTGTGAAAAGTGATATAAAGCACAATGCCATCAATAGATGCATAATCCAGTTTTTGGAGCCAATGTTTCTGCACATAGAAAGTAATCATTAGTAAATAGAGGAAAGGGATAGAAAATAATTCAAATGATAAACATTTGACCATGCTCAAAATTATCCTATTATTGTGAATTAATTGTATGGTACTAGCCCGACCAAAGGCTAGTTAGGAGATTAGTGTGTGTGTTTAGATTTAATAATCCCATCAATAAATGAACCATACAATTAATTCAATCATTTGGATAATTATAAAAAGATGCATATGAGAAGTGGATTGAAATTCTTTACAAAAACTAAATTGAAGTAACTTTTGACAATATTGTAATCCAAAAATTTGGCACGAAAAAGAACTGCCCGACACTACACTCATGCACCACTGGAAGAAGCAAATCAAAGGCTTCCATCAGGTAGTCTAGGCTGCGAGGTCAGGGTCTATTTACTTGCCACCATCTTAAAAAAATAGGTGTTATAACATCATAGTTTCAGTTGGGTAGACAGGTAATGCATGTATTCCCTAGCATATTATTACTTTATAAAGAAGCAAAGACAACGGTCTAAATTCACAAATACCAAAATTTTGTAAAATACCATGTTGTATGTACTAACAGTGTCACAAATCCCTCAGATTAGTCTACCACCAAAGTGTGTGAGACTATAAGGGGGATATAGTCCTCGCCCTTAAAGTGGGGGAATCCCTGCTTAAAGAGAAGGAACATCCACTTGTAGTGCACAAGCAATTAAGTGCCTAAGAATTCACTAATAAAAGGCCATAAATCATGAATTTAAAAAATGACCACCAAAAAGGACCCACTTAGTTAAAACAAGTCTGCAAAGGTAGAGGGGGGGTGGGGGAAATGAAAAAGACTTATATATATAAGTTTAAATAAAAGAAAATTTTATAAATATTTTCACGAGGCCTAACAAAATAAGAGAAAGTAAAATGTAATGGTGCATGTGAAAATGTTAAAGTATATATATATAGTCACAAAAACAAAAAGTACACTAATGGAGAGTAAAATTTCATTAAACTAGTGGAGTGTAAAGAAGAGAGGTATTTAAACATACATTGAAAATTATAGAGAGAAAAGATTTTACATATAAATAGAAACTTTAAACATAAAGAATAAATACACATTATTAAAATATATAAGACATATATAAGTATGTAAACAATGAAATATATAAGTGAATAAAGGCAAACAACCAAAAGATAAGTAAATCTAAGTAAAGAGCAACCAAATAAAAATTGTATTAAAAGAGAGCAAAAAATGGAAAATAAGGAAGAAACTTAAGGCTTGCTTTTAAAGGTTGGCAAAGTCATGAGAGCATGAAAGATAACCAGTTGTCGAGCTCAAAAGGTGGCTAGGAGGAGAAAAACTGCAACAAGACTATAAATGCTTTTGAGCATTCAACTAGTAATGAGGTTTGCTAAGCAATATATGCCGTATGATGTGAAAACTACAGTTGGGGTCACTACACATAGAGATGAGTCACTTACAAGGATCAAATAGAGGTAGATAGGACAAGACGTAGGGAAGAGTTAAATAGGGAAGAGAGCATTATAAGGTGCTGCCAATGGTAGCTTGCTTGTCAGCTCTACACACGGCTAGTAGAGTAGCAACGGCTGCATACCCAGCCTCAACCACTTGTGAAGAGACTAAGAGAAAAGGTGCAAGAGAGACAGGGTGAACTCTAGAGACGTAATTGCATGAATGTTGCAAAGGGCCGTAGCTAGAAGAGTCATAAAGGTGAAGAAGTGGCCAAGCAAATAAGAGAGGAGAGGACAAAGCGTCGAGCTAAAGTCATGCTAAAGTTACAAGAAGCAAAGTGGAGTGAGTCTTTGAAATGAAGAGGGCCACTCACCTGAGCAGCAAACGTAGCCATGGAGAGAAGAACACAGCAATGAGCTCAAGGGTGCATGTAACAAACAACAAGAGGAGGAGTAGGAAAAGAAGCAGGACCAGTGCAAAATACCAGTGGGAGCAAGAAGGAGCACGATTCCATTGTATCCAGAGCACGTAGGGCAATATATATAAGTGCAAGAGAGCTATCTAAGAGGCGTGAAGCAAGGAAAGGCAAAAATATAGAAGGTCATGAGAGAAAATGGGTGGAGCAAAAAGCTATTAAGCAAGGCAAAGGCGATAAGTCGGCGTGCAACCAGCAACAAGGGGGGAGGCCATTCTTTTGCACTTACAATTTTTATGGCAGTAAGTACATGTGAGAATCAGGCAAAGTAAGCAAATAAACCAAAAAATGCCAATACACTAAGGCAAAAGAATATATATATATATATATATATATTGTGTGTGTGTGTGAGTGTGCCATAAAATTTCCAAAATAAAAATGAAGGTAGATGGAGGGTAAAAGTGTCTCTGAGATAGAGAAAAACATTATGTGAGTGTGTAATCAAAATAAAAGGAGATGGAGACCAAAGAAGGAAGAGGGGTAATTTTATCTAGTGCCAATAAATAAGTAATAGGGAAGAGGGGTATTTTTATTTACTAAAACAATTAAGAGTCTGAGTTTAAGTCAAGGACGTTAAGAATAAAGTAATTAATTAATCAATTAAATCGAGGGTAGGGGACAGAGTATGTGTATCCCATTAAATTTATGAAAAAGGGTGCAAAAAATAAATAATAAATAGGGGGAAACGTGTATGGGGTAGTGTATGCATGTACCATTAAATTTATGAAAAAGCATGCAAAAATCAAATAATAAATTGAATGTGTGTGTGTGTGTGTGTGTGTGAGAGAGAGAGAGAGAGAGAGAGTAAGGTAAATTATTTAAGCAAAATTTGTGTGTGTGTGTGTGTGTGTGTGTGTGTGTGGCCCACCCCCACCAACCCAGAGGTAAGACCACATGGTGGGGAGTAAGTGCACCATGTGGAACTTACTCCCCACCTAATAGTAAATGCCAAAAAAAATGGATCTTTATGATAAGTGTAAAAAGTGATATATAGCACAATGGATCTCTATGATAAGTGTAAAAAGTGATATAAAGCACAATGCCATCAATAGATGCATAATCTATTTTTGGAATGAATGTTTATGCACATAAAAAGTAATCATTAGTAAACAGAGGAAAGGGACACAAAATAATTCAAATGACAAACATTTGACCATGCGTGAAATTATCCTATGATTATGAATTAATTGTTGTCCTATTATTTGCGGCAAAAAATTTGTGGTTATTTTTGCTTAAAAACATTTATGGTAATGACTCACAAATATCTGGACATTGTGAAGTGTTTGCACATTTACAATAAGTCTACATGAGGAGAAGCCATACAGTTTGAGAGAGAGATTACAATAAGTCTTTAATGAGGAGAAGCCATAAAATTTTAGAGAGAGAGGGAGAGAGAGAGATTACAACAAGTCTACATGAGGAAGAGCCATATAGTTTGTGTGTGTGAGAGAGAGAGAGAGAGAGAGGGGGAGGGAGGGAGATTATTTGGATAGTTTGAGTAAGACATCAGTCAGAATGGCAAAGAACTCATGGCAAAGAGTTTGTGTAAGAGGTTCTATATTCACGACCAAGAAGTTGTGGAGACGAGTTGCAAGTATGAGCACCTCATAATAAAATTGCACATATACAAGAATTTTGCGAGAAGATATGAGAGAGAGAGAGAGAGAGAGAGAGAGAGAGAGAGAGAGAGAGAGAGAGAGAGAGAGAGAGAGAGAGAGAGAGGGGGGGGGGAGGGAGGGAGGGAGGGAGGGAGGGGGAGAATTTGGAGGGAGGGAGGGCGGGAGAATTTGGAACAAAATATAAGATTCATAGTAAGGACCCTTTAGTAATGAGTCACAAGTAAAGCACCTTGGATTTTTTACTTTGCAATCAAGAGTGTGTGCGAGGAGTGACTTTTTTGAGCGAGTTTTCTTTTTTGCAACAAACATGTTTTGTTCCACTTATTCTACTTATGACACATCTATGATCTCTCTCTCTCTTACACACGCACACAATATTCTTTTTGTCTCTTTTATCTCTTCATCCTCCTTTTCTTAATTGCAACACTCTAACTCTTCTATGTCTAACTCTGTCACCTCTCTCTCTACCCCCTCTCTCATGCATGCACTGCTCTCTCTCTCTCTCTCTCTCTCTCTCTCTCTCTCTCTCCTCTCTCTCTCTCTCTCTCTCTCTCTCTCTCTCTCTCTCTCTCTCTCTCTTTGTGTGTGTGTGTGTGTGGGGGGGGGGGGCCCTTTCCCATGCAAGCCTGGTGCAGTGGATGTGCGGTCACAAAATGTGTGTGCACACGTGTATGTGTATGTGAAAAAAAGAAATCCATGGAAATTTTTTAGCCCAAATTGGCATCTAGATGATGGCGCTAGTGCCCCCCTCTCGATGCCAATTTGGGCTTTAAAAAATTTCACAACTTTGCTAGAAATGTCCAAATTTAGTCATGTTTGGTATCAAAATGATCAAAAAACATCAAATGAGCTCATTTCCCTTGTTAATTTCAGGAAAATTTGTCTCTAGTGTGATTCTGCGCATGCTAGCTCTCCTCTGAAAGCCCTTTTGGGCTAAAAATTTATCCAAAATGGTGGGAAAAAAGACAAATAATCATGGTATGAGGGAGAGAGAAAGAGAGATACTAAAAAAAGAAATCAAAGAACTTTTTCTTAGCCCAAATTGGCATCCAGAGGTGCCCTCCTTTGGATGACAATTTGGGCCAAAAACAATTTCACAACTTTTGCTAGAAATATCCAAACTTAGTCATTTCTACTATCAAAATGATCAGAACACATCAAATGATCTCATTTCTCTTATTACTTTCATGAAATTCTCTCTCTCATGTGATTTTGTGCATGCTATCTCTCCTCTAAAAGCCCTTTTGGGCTAAAAAATTTACCCAAAATGGTAGGGGAAAAAAGACAAATTATCATTCTAAAAAAGGTGGGGGAGAGAGAGAGGACCGCAGTGCATGCATGAGAGAGGGGATAGAGAGAGATATGACAGAGTTAGACATAGACGAAGATAGAGGATCTATATGGAGGACGAAGAAAAAGAGAGAGAGAGAGAGAGAGAGAGAGTATTGGAACCTCAAGTGGATGAAATTGGGAAGCTATAAAAATGAAATGCAGGGCATTTGTGTTTACAAATTGTGTACCGTATAAGCTTGTTAAGGATGTGTGTGTGTGCGTGTGTGCGCACGTGAGAGAGAGAGAGAGAGAGAGAGAGAGAGAGAACATTGCGTGCATGAGAGAGGGCGTAGAGAGAGATGTGATAGAGTTAACGTAGACAGAGATAGTAGAGGGTTGCAATGAGGACAAGGAGGATGAAGAGAGAAAAGAAACAAAAAGAATATTGTATGTGTGTGTGTGTGTGTGTGTGTGTGTGTGTGTGTGTGAGAGAGAGAGAGAGAGAGAGAGAGAGAGAACAATGCATGCATGAGATACGGGGAAGAGAGAGATGTGACAGAGTTAGACATAGACGGAGATAGAGGGTTGCAATGGACAAGGAAGATGAAGAGAGAAAAGAGACAAAAAGAATATTGTGTGTGTGTTTGTGTGTGTGTGTGTGTGTGTGTGTGTGTGTGTGTGTGAGAGAGAGAGAGAGAGAGATGTCATAAGCGAATAGGTGGAACAAAACATGGTGGTTGCCAAAAAAAACTCGATCAAAAAACTCGCTTCTTGCCCTTCCTTCCCCTGCAATCAAAAGCACAATGAAAGGTATGCAAACACCTCCACTTTTTGCTAAAATTTACACTTTGGAGTGAGAAGCATAATGAAATGTATTCAAGCAAGTACCGTAATCTTTATAGTAATTTATTTTGTAATAATTCCATACATATTGGTCAAAAACATTCCTTTGTTTGTTTTGTTGATGAGTTTTGACTTCAAGAGACGTGTGTCTTGTTCAAGCATCATGAGGTATCTTGTCCACCAAGTGTCTTTAGGTACAGCCTCAACACTTGCACTATCTAATGTTGATTTAGTTGCTTTGATCTTGGTATCTTCTATAATGTGGTGCTTTTGTTACATACCAAAGAATGAACAATGTTGGCTTGCCTGGATATGTTATTTTTCTTGTAAACAGCACATACAATATCATTATCTACAAAAAATAATGATAATTTGTTAGATTTCAAGATACGTTGGGTTAAAAACAATCCATAATTGACTTAAAAGCAACTACCACAAACAAAGCGTACAAAATGAACTTGAAAGCAACAGCATACAAAATGGCAGAAAAGTTAAGTTCAAAGTTTAAAATGTTATGATGAATGACTTTGATGCTCCTGAATGTAGAAACAAACTTCACCGTAGTTATTCAAGGTAAGAAACAAAGATAATATATCAGATATCAACTCAAAAAGATCATTTAAAATTAGGTGCATTGCTTAGAGAAAACATGTGCTAAATAATCATAGTCAAGAGGAACCATCATTTTTAAAGAAAAGAAATACAATTCTAAAATTGAGACAAGTTGAGATGTTCAAAGTGGAAGTATAAAACCGAAACAACCATGTAAACTCTTCTCAACACACATAGATAAAAGGAACATTTGCTGAAAGTGCAATTGCAAGAAGAAAACACCTTCCAAATCAACCATGTTGACGTCAAGGTTAGCTACAGAACTTAGAGGCTCACTAGACATCAAACAAGAACTCCAAAGCAAGGGTTCCAAACAAGAAAATTGAACCAATAGGTACTTATATAGACAAACAAAAAGGACATAGTAAAAGGTAGATATTACAAATCTTCAAGGTCTGAGCATATCATAACCCCATTTTTTTCTACCCACAATCAACATGCAATAACGAGAAATGTTGCATGCTATTTTATGGGGCATGCACTGTGAATTTTTAACATGGGTTAACACTACACCGATTGCAAACACAAAATACTAATGGACCTACAACCCATACAAGACATCCACCAAAAACAGGTCGATGGACCTATAACGCATACCGGACCTCACTAAAAAATATCAATGGACATCAATAGCACAACAAAGAATTGAGGAGATGAGTTTTGTAGACAACATCAACACAACAAAGAATAGCATGATGAGATAAGATTTGTAGCAAATGATATGGGATACAAATGGAGAAGAGTGAAACACCAAATTGTACCTGAGATAATACAAAAAAGATAGGGATGATTGTCGAGTTGCATAGAGCTTCTTCTTGAGGAAAACAGGTGCCTCCACAGTGTTTTGACAATGATGTGGCTGAGATGCTGGTGGTAGCAAAACACTTGAAGGGAGAGAGGTGGCATGGGAGAGCCAGTAATGAAGTAGGAGATAACGAAGAGAGGCAACCAAAAGGGAGAGAGGGAACATGGGAGAGCCAATTAGGAACCAAGAGGGAGGCACTCATAATATACCACACCCTACAATACCCTAATAAAATCAATTAGAGTTAACCTACTTCATTTACACTAACACCCAATCTAAGTCAATCGAATTGACCAAAATAACACTAAAAATGTGGTAGGGCCGCTTGGAGCCAAAAGTATCCCACCTTTCCTAGTTCCTTTAGAGGGCCAAAAGTGCAAAAAAAAATCCCCATTTCCCACAAGGCCATAAAGTCCTAAGTTTTGATAGTGAAAGGCAACATCACATGACCACGATAACTGCAAAATATGGGCTTGCAAACTGAATCTCTTTGTTAAACAATGATTTTTCATCTCTTCTTTTCATTTTAGAAATTCAAAAATTTAGACTCATTGAAGTCTAATTTTCAAGATCGACTTTTGCTCATGAAATGGTTTATTGAAGGTGGGCATGGAGTAGGAGTTGGCTTGTGGTGTTCCCTACCATGGTGTGACAAGTTGTTCTCGGATTTGCCCTTGAAAATAACCGATTCTGATTTGGTGGCTAGTCTTATTGCTACATAGAAGCTTTGTGTTAATAAGCTTACATGAAAAGGGCAAGGAGACTTGAGGGGTGGTGCCACTCTATGCGAGAGTATATGGTGGGGCAGGGTGTTTATAATCGTTGATGCCCTATTTGCAGATTTGTTGCGCCAGAAATATATGCAAGAAAGGTTTGGGAACCTAGGCTAGAATCTGGGATGCTTCGAGGGGGGTTTGGTTGGATCTGCCCTCTATTTAGGAGAAGTTCTTATTGAATGCAAGAGAATCTTGCCTTATATAGGCTGTACTGAACCAGGTGCCTGAATCTTGGCCTTCGAACTGTGTTGAGTCAAAGGATTGGAGAGTTAATGAATGGCGCTTTAGTAAAACCACATTGAAGAAGTCTATGACTGCAGACCTTTTCCTATTGGCTTGCCCATCCATTTCAAAGCATTGAAGGTGCCTTTATCCCCCTGTTAGCTCCAAGTGCCACCTCCCTATTGGCTGGAGAGGAAATGCACAGTTGGTGCTCAAAATTGCAACCTTCAAATTTGAGGTGCCATATTGAGCACCAATGGCGCTCCGCCTACACCTCGAATTCTGAGCCAACCTCTCATGCACTAAGAGCCAGTGCACACTCTGGTTGCAATGGATGTTTGGTGCGAGTCCAGTTTGCAATTAGTCGCGTGAACAGTAAACGAAATTGTGAGCATCAAAAATCGATGCCAGTAGCTTTGTGTGAGCGCCAGAGAGCTTGATAGGGAGACTTGTGTGAGTGATAGAGTCTCCTTGGCAAGTTATCAAGCTTCTGCGAGGTGGCAGTTGATTGGCTGAGGCCAAAATGGCACAGCAATGGCACTGAAATTCACACCTTTAGTGACTGAAGGTGCCATTTCTCGCACTTGCGTGTTGGTTTTCTCTCAATCGTGCATTTCCCTGCCTATGTGCGATGGCTCCAAGCCTAATGGTGTAAAGGTGGTTATAAAGAATACCACCATCCTCAACGGTGACGTGGACTGATGGATACTAGTAGAGTGATGAGAAAACAGGACTCACTTGTGGGTGATTGCCTTTTGGAAGCGGTAAAATTCCTATAGGGTTTGGCATTCCCGGTGTTTTGATCCGCTCAGGAGTCGGGCTACTGATTGACCGCATTTTCTCCAGACAAAAAAAGATAAAGAAGATCGACGAGGTCACGAGTACTAAGCATTTGCATCGGTCTGAAGACGATCATCATTGCTCCAGTCCAATTGCATTCGCCATCAGAAATCGCGTTTCATGATTATCACGTCGACCCATCAATCGTATTTCGTGATTATCATGGAGGACCGGCCGGTTCCGAAAACGCCTGTCGTGTTAGAAGTTAGAACTTAGGATTCTTAACGTTAAACGAAGTTTCATGGGCGTTTGTTTTGCGGTACCTCTCACGAGACAATACGGCTGTGGCAGGAGTCAGGATGGTGCACGTCGCACGACATGGCAGCCAGTGGAGGGTATTAAATGAAAAAGAGTGGAGAGCAGTTGCGATTCGCAATCCGAAACGGCAACAACTTTGGCATGCCGCAGAAGCCAGGACTGGTCACTACTACTGAAGCTCTGGAGGAGCCCTCACGAGTCACGAGTCACGAATCACGATTGAGCTTATTACGGTTGGCACAATTTGAGAGGACAATCGAGACAAAAGGGAAGTAGTAGAAAGCAAGTTTGGATTGACGATGCTTTTCAGCAACTCTCGAAATGTTCTGTTGCCGTAGGATATATTATCGATAAGTTGTAAGTTGTAACCCGTCAATCCGACCATCTGCAACGTTTCCGGCTCCATGTGCCAAAATCCACAAAAAAAAGGGACCCAGATCGTCACCTTGTGCGAGCACGCGAAAGCTCAATCGTGAAGAAGTGTTGGAACTTGGGAGTCTTGGGATCTACAATGTACATATATTGCCAGCCATATCTCTCTCTCTCCACTATTCGCATTACTCCCAACTGCAGCCCACTCCGTATCAGAGGCCACTAATAAGAGAGCATACACATCGGAACTTGCCACATACCTCTATCTACGACAACAAATCACATTGTCACCCTCGAGGAACCCGTTGCCTGTCTTAGGCTCTTTGAAACCATCTTGTGGTAGGGAAAAGTGGAGTTTCATGGGGGGACTTCATTGCTCCAACTCCTCCAAATATTCACAAGCCATCACTTCATAACCAACCATTGAGTGAAAATATAGACGTGGAAGGCCCTCATATACAGCCTCACACTTAAGGAAATATAGCAAAAGTTGCAATGTGGGATCCCCCAAGGAAATATAGCAAAAGTTATATTGTGGGTGGGTAGGATCCCAGCAACAAGCTTTGAGGGATTTGGCACTTTCTCCCTTTTAAAGTTCCAATTTGTAAGCACGTGGGTTCTAGAGGCTACCAAACGGTACTTTGGAGAGTGGGAGTATTTTTCCATAGCCCCAAATCCACTGAGCGTACTTTGGAGAGGCAAAATGGTGGGAGGATTTTTCACACAAGATCACCATAAGACTATCCGTAAACCTTCCACACCCACTTGAAAATTAGCGCTCAACAAGAAATTCATATGCTTCCAAAACATGAATTGTCATGGGCACTATCTCATGTGGTCTATCCAAAACATAGATGATAGCGGTTCTTGGTGAGCTTTTAGAAGGGTTGAGAGAAGCATATATAGTATATTCTTACTTTTTAAAAATATATTTCCCATGCACATGGTTTGTTCAAAAATCGAGTTGAGTACTAAGAGAGAGAGAGAGAGAGAGAGAGAGAGAGAGAGAGAGAGAGAGAGAGAGACCAAGGCATTCACTAAACAGGACATGCGTTCAAGGGGGGCTGAAGAAATCTATATACACAACTTCTGTTTAATGAAAATAACCCTTTTATATGGCAATTTTCACTTTTTGAATTAAAGAACCCCCAATGTGTGTATAATTTATGTACCTCCCCAAGAAATAGAAGCAAATTTTGTTGATTGGACGTGTTATCCTACATATTTCTTAGTGAACTGTGAAAGAGAGAGAGAGTATGTGTTATGATATTGCATTTGAAGTGGATACATTGAGAGTTGAAGTATCCTACAAAAATCCCCACCATGGACACCAAGGTTAACAATGATAGAACCAACAAATATCTTAATGGAAGTATCATTCTAAAAGAGAACATGGGATAGCTCAATTGAAGTGCTTGGAGCTTTACATTATGCATGCAAATGTTCAATTGACATAAGTGTGAGAGCGTCCTCTTTTTGTTAATTTATTAGAGACAAAATCTCTCAAAAGATGTGCATTGTGCATTATGAATGATAAGAAATAAGTTGGCATTATTAAGATGAATTTTATTTTCCCTTGAGCCTTATCAAAGCTTGAGCTTGAGGGGTTGGCATTACACACTAATGTCACATAGGACTATTGAGAACATGGTGGATTTTCCAAATATATTTATATACAAGCTCATTTACATGGAAGCTACAATGATCTTTTGTAATAACGTGGGCAAAACTTCATTGGTAGATGATCATGGAAAGGGGAAGCCTATTGATTTTGTTATCATTCCAACTAGCATCAAACTACAAAGGTGTAGAAGATCTACTCCCAAAATCAATTGGTAGACTTATTCACTAAGGCATAAATCCAAGATTGAAATTCCAATAGTTCAGAGAACTATGTACTGTAGATAAGAAGCATTGATTTGAAGAATAGAATTTTATTAAGGTTTCATTATTGTACTTAGTTTGCATAGGTTAGTGTGTGGCTAGAATGGTATAGTGTGGATAAGGGCATCAACCCCATCCACATGGGTATTGTGTGCATATTCTTTGCTTCCTTGTCTAGGCATTCAACATTTATTGGCTAGCTTGTGTTTATGCTCTTGATTTAATGACCTATGTCTATCTCCCTGCTTAGCTCTCCTTCATAGTAGGACCAAGTGTTCTTCATCCACAAGAAAAAATTTGACATCTTCACCAAATTGCTACACTTCATACAATTTGAAATTTATTGAAATAGAGTACACTCAAGAGAGGGAGTAATGCTTGAGTATACATATTTTCTACTGCAAGCACTTCACAAACTCAACTTTGAGTTACTTGACTACTTTGACATATCAATTTTTTATTTAAAATAGGAGGCATTGCTAGTTGTATATTTCTTAGTGTCATGCACAATCTGGAGTACTCTAAATGGATCTAGGATACCTATGATTGACCAAGAACGTAAATGTCTTGCATCTTAACACTCCACATCATAGAATCCCCTGAAATGCATCTTTAATGTGGCCTATATCTTTTACATTTAAAATACCATGAAACTCATCTTTAATGTGGCCTATATCTTTTACATCTAAAATCTTATGCTCCATTGTACCTTGGAAGTACTTAAATCCTCTTCCCCAATTCCCAATGATGCTCACATGGGTTTTCCCTAAATTGAATATCCAAGCCCACTACATAACATATATCTCATTTAATTGCTATCATCATATAAACTAGTTTGGCAAGCATTTGTTGATAAAGAGTAGCATATATATGCATGATAAGATGGTATAAAAAGTGCTTTCTGAGATGTTTGCTAGCATAGGTGCTTTTAGAAGCACTCAAAGGAGTCCTTTTTGAACCATGTTTGAAAATTCAAAAAAAATTCATGCACGTCTAAAGATGCTAAGTGAATCTTGATGCACTCCACTCCCACGTTGTCTCAAAGTCCTTGGATAACCAATTCCTCACACACCCCATCCCACATCATACTAAAGCCATAGTAAGCTACTCCAAAGTAGTTATTCAAGCTCTCTCTCTCTCTCTCTCTCTCTCTCTCTCTCTCTCTCTCTCTCTCTCTCTCTTATATATATATATATATATATATATATGTATGTATGTATGTATGTATGTATGTATGTATGCCTGTCTGTCTGTCTATCTATCTTGTGCCTATAGCCTTAGTTTCTATAGGATGTTGCTAGCTACTCTTGTGACATAGAGATAGAAGATGCATGTATTTGGGAGATAGAAGATGCATGTATTTGGGCATTTCCTATGAAAGAAAGAACATGAATCGTAGTTTCAAAATTGGTGGGAGAATTCTAGGTAGTAACATCAAGGAATTCAAGTGTCTACCCAGGCTTATGCCTTCAAAAACTTTATGCTTCACCCAAGGATTCATGTGTAACAACTCAATCAATGCCACAAGCCTAAGAGTTGCACACTCAAGACATTATACTCCATGACTTGAGAGATGTCCTCAATAGTAGTAGTTAATTTTTTTCCTTTCAAACAAACACGAAATCGTTTAGGTGCACAACATTGAGGATGTTGTTGATCAAAAGTACCATGACTCCAACTATCAAAAGTGATGCAACCTAATGTGAGAGTGAAAGCAAAGGAGAGGTAGGGTGAGTGACGAAATCATCACTACATTGACATTTTTGGCACAATGATGTAAGAGTTTCTTTAAAAAAGGACTTCCAAAGGCTATGGGAAGGATGCTAGCATACAATGAGCACGTCATACAATCTAGGCTAGTACACCATCAAACCTCCAACTGTATTTCTGCTATATTGTTTATGGACCCCAAAAGATTATAATGGTTTCTTTGCATTTACATAATGGTGGTGTGTGGTGGAAATAAAGTGATAGAACCCTTTGCATCCAATTTCCTACCTTTGAAACTAACTTCAAAACTTTCCCTATGGGTTCTCAAGCTTTTTTGGTGGGTTTTCATGAATGAATGACTGTTTTCATGATCAATTAACAAAATGGATTTGTAAACCATAGGAGATCATTATTCACTGGAATGGGATAAGTAATTAATTTATGTAATCTCTCTAAGAGTGAGTCATCTTTACTAGGTGGGAGAAATCGCAACCTCTACGATTAATTTTAGTGGGAGCCTATGCCATGGCGATGATGCAATAGTTACCTCGGCTTGATTTAGGGAAAGTGTTTACAACCTTTGATACTAATGACTTTCAAGCTCCCAACGTTGTTGGACACTTTTGGGAAAGTGGAGTTCAAGTTTACCGATTCTTCAATCATGATTTCCAAGATTTGAGCTCCAAGATTATGTACAAAAAAAATAAACAAATTTGGCTTGAAATATTCCAATATTCAAAATTAAAGAGAGAGAGAGAGAGAGAGAGAGAGAGAGAGAGAGAGAGAGAGAGATTTTCTTTTACAAGTGACAAGCAAAATGACTGAATTTTTAAAATGATTGAGATTTTCTTTAACAAGTGACAAGAAAAATGATTGAAATAGTAAGCTAGCTTACTAGCCATCTAATGAATGGGAAAATTTAGGCCAACCATCATACTAGTTCTAGCCATTAGGTTGGTTTAGGAACCAACCTAGTGGTGGAAAGAGTCATCTTGTTGGCACTTGGTGAATTACCCTAGAATGGTTTTGACAACAAGTCCATCTAGTGCTACCTAGCTAACTCGCCCATTGATTTAGAGACTAGCTCGATAGTTGAAACAATAAGCTTGCTATGTTGATGAATATATTTTGTGTGCTTGACTAGCCCAATGGTTAAAACAATAAGATTATTGGATTTCATGTTTTTAAGTTGGATGAGTAGACAAAGTCGTACCTTAGATCCTTGGTTGAGGACTGCAACATAAGGACTAGGTAGATGAGCTTTGAGTATTGCAAGCCTTGGTATATTAAAAGACTCAAAGATTAAAATGTGTGTTGCACAAAATGCACTTTAACTTTAACCTAAGCTGGCAAGATTTGAATGACTTGAGATGTGATCATCTTAGAGCATCACTATAGGGATATATAGCTCATGTCTCCCAAGTAAATGTCATATATATCATCCACATAGATCCTCATCATGTGTTGCAAGAGAAAGCAAGTCTAATTTCCAAAGTACGATGTGAGAACCAATGATTTTTTTAAAGGGAGACTCAAAGTGGAACATATTAAATGCATTCATGGCAAATGCATGTGCGGTGTGAAGGAGAACAAATTTGTATACTCAGGGTAGACAACCCACTCATGTGAAATGGAGGATATTTGAAATGGATGATGTTGAGCAAGTCAAAGAAGAAGAAATGGTATTGTCATATAAGACCACTCAGCTAGAAGATTCTACATATCATTTAGTTCAATGTGTCCCAAAATCCACACTTCACAATTTCATTGCTCAGTAGCTACCTAGTGCAAAAAAGTTCCAAGAAAGGCCAAGAATATAGATTATTACATAAGAGTCCACAAATGTTTGTCTAGTCACATTTAGCTAGAGCTATTATGTTTCAAATGTGAGAGTTGTCTAGAGGTTAGAAGCATAGTTGGGGTCTTCAAAAATGGATCTTGAAAACTCACAAGCAGATCATGTAGTGTCTTGGAGTCAGTGAGAACTGAGCTAACTATAATGACCAAAAAACATTTGATGGATGGGTGCATTAACACAATAAATTACTAATTTATACATATATATTTTACAACAAGGCATGTATTCCACTTCATGTATACTCATTGCAAAACATCTTTGATAGTGAACTATGACTATATTCAACAATATACTGAGCCTTTCTATACTTCTACTACTTAGCAAAGTACTGAGCACTGACTAAATTCAACATCAATAAATATTCAATGATGATATAGTTTATATTTTGCTCAAGGTTCATGAATCTATCCTATTCAACAATAATAGTTATTCATCAAATCCATGCTACAATGAAAAGTTGCTTCAATTAGGCCATCTAGAAATAGTTATACTTCCTTTTTAGAATCCAAAGTGCAAGCAATCTGAATGCATGTCTGAATGAAACCAATCATAATATTACCAATAATTTGTAGCTAGCATTTTCTACGATCCTACTAGGTATTGTATGTGCTAAATGTTACCAAAAAAAGGAAGCTAGTGGGATGAATTCTACGAGAATCATAAAACAAATCTATTACTAAGGAATGAGAAAGATGAGAGGAATTAAGGTAGAGATGGGGTAGAGATACCAACAACTCCTAGAAGAATTGTAGGCTTGAAGTGTTCTAAGATGCAAGATGCGTTGAAGTTGGTGTGAAACTATCAAAAGCGAAATGCCATCAACAAAGTCTGATGCAGCCCAAGTGCCAGCTCTTCAAGTAGACAAGTTGTCTCAGTACTATCCCCACTACACTTTGTACCCTAGGAAGATTAAGTTCATGGCATATGTCAGGTTGTGGAAGGGAACTTACTTGTATCCTAATGAATTCATCAATTTGGCAAAGATGCAATTTCAAAGGGATTATGTATGGGTAAATACACAAAGAGGAAACCATGGTATTGGAATGTCAAAGAAGATCAAAAAACCATGAATCAGTCCAAAATGTTCATTTTGGGTTGATTCATACTACTTACTTTTTTACCTTCTTCTTTAACATATCCAATACTATGGTCTTTTTGACATTGTTATTTAACATATCTAAGCACAAAAAAGGATGTAAGAGCTCATCAATAGCAAATATATTACCAAATAAGAGAAGAGTGGATAGTGAGAGTATGAGCAATCTCATAAAAGCTTGTCACTAAACAACAAGGAAACCCAATCCAAATAAGAGAATAGTATTCAATTTTTTTGCCAAATATAGTAAAGAGGGAGGACCAAAAGAATGAGGAGAGAGTTAAGGCTCTTCCTCCAAAGGAAAATTGGGCATATCATTACACAAGGCATTGAGACATGTTGTCACACCAAATCAATGAATGCAAGGAGTGCACCAAGTTCAATCGCATGCTCCACAAAGATGGAAGATTCAATAGAGAGTTCACCAACAACTTCATGAGAAAATCCACCAATATTGGCAAGATCAAAGGTAAAGATCAAATTCCAACAATACATGAGATAGAGAGGGCAAAGGTCCTCATGCCCATTTGCAGATCTTCCTACAAATGGTGGAGATATTGCAATGCCATTTCCCATGACATTCTTAGAACAGGCTACTGAATGGTTTGACAAAATTTAGACCTTCATTTCAACACATGGCATGTGTTGAGGAAAGCCTTGAGGCTCAATCAAATTAACTAGACTCTCAAGAGAGATAGTGTAAAACTTTGTGGCTTGAATGAGGGTGCTCACACCTCAACAAACTACAACAATAGATGAGACAATGCTTTATTTATAGTCTTTGAGTGACCTCACCAATAGTGAAGAGTTGGTGAACACGGAATTTGAAGGCTTCATCACCAAAAATCCATAATTATTGGTGGCTAGTAATCAAACTTTGGGTTTGTAGGGCTGAAATTGAGAAGGCCTAGCTTGAGTCCAAAGGTTCTTGTAGAATGTGTATGTAGAATGGTAGCAAAGCTTCGCTTGTATTACATGAGCCTAGAAATAATCTCTCTGGAAATATCTCTTAGAATTCCTACATGCACATTCTACGTGCAGCTCCTTAATGTGATTCCTATATATGCATCCTATATGTGCATCCTACATGCAATTCCTACATGCAAGTTCTACATGTGATTCTTATATGCGCATTCTATATGCAATTCCTACATGTAGAGAGAGAAAATCCTACAATTCCTATTTGCAAAGAGAGAAGATCTCCAAACTTGTATAAATATCTCATGATGAATGAAGCCTGCACTCTTTTGGGCATTGTGTTCAAGTTCAACTTTGTGTTCTTATGCAATTGTCTCCAAGTGTCCATGCTCCCTTGCACTATCAACATCTAATAGCATGTCCTACCCTTGTCTCCCACTCCCCCTCTCTCCAACCTTGCCAGTCCTCCTCTCCCTCTCCTCCTCCCTTCTTCTTCTTTCTCTCCCCCAACCCTTTTGCTCTTACATATTCCTTCTCTCCCACTCCTATGCTTCTCCTAAACCCTTACACTCCTAGATTAGTTTCCCTTATTGTCCAAGATCTATGAGGGAGATGAGTTCTCCACCATGTACTCTATTCTAAACCCTAGAACCTCCTTCTAACCTTGGAATCTCTTTTCGAACCCCAAAACCTCCTTCTAAATGGTGGAGCCTCCTTCTAACCTTAGAATCCCAATAGAGGTAAAAGCCTTATTTGCCCCAACCGTGTTGATGAAGGGTTCTATCATGCAAGAATGCAAAACATTTACTTTACACATGAGCCTATGTCTCTTACCCAAAGGTGATTCGAGGTCCTAAGTTACACATATACTACAATGACTATGACACCAATAAATTTGTAGGTGTCAAAAGCCTTGAAACCCTGCACACTCTCTGCAGATGACATAGAGAAGTGGCAATATTTTAGTGCCATGCCAGAGAGACTAGCATCTTAAGTTAAAGGTATATATTTGTAAGCATGCATGATGAGAATAAACTTCAGTCAAGGTTCAGGAGAGCTAAACTATTTCCAACTACAACCAAAAACAATAATCCTTAGTGGAAACCTTTGGTTACCATCTTAGGCATTTTATGATTTTAAAAAAACAACCAGTTAAAGAACAAATCAAGCCATAATATGGATATCAATGTGTAGAGCTTAAAATTTTAAACATTTATTCTTTTTATAGAAAAGCAATTTGACATATCCGTAGCTATCCACCATTGTCTTCCTCAACCATCTTGAAACATCGATAGAGTTCTTTTAGGATAAGCATTTGAAGGTGACCATACCCTTGGATTTTTGTCAAGAGTTGCATTTTGCCTTTATTTCTGTCATGCTTTCTTATTTCAAGTCAAGTTTTTTTTGTTTTTCATCATCCTTCTCTCTTTTCCATTCCCCCTTCCCCTTTCTTTCATTTCCCCCTCCTCTCACTTCTGTCACTCTTTCTACTTTCCCCCTCCCCCTCTTTTTGCTTCTCCCCTCGATTTTGTCTCTCTCACTCGTTCCTCCATACTCTCTCACCCCCAATTCTCTCTCTCCAACCACTTACATTCCCTGTTTCTCTCCACTTTCTCTCTTCCTCCCCAACTATTTTGGGGTTCATCTGGAACCTTAAAAAATATTATGGATAGGAATCTATGAACGTATAATAAGTATATTGCAGGAATGAACAACATTGTTAAGACAATATGTATTGCAATATAGTACCATCAGAATACAACACAAAATATTACAAAATTATAAAACAATGAGCAGTAAAACCATAAACATATGAATAGAATCTCTGAGGCAATAATCATATATATTCATCTGACTTCTTCATAGCAACCACATCTCTTCTCATGTATATCTCGCACGTGTGGATTAGAGGGGATACACCCGACAGGTGGTGTCCCTTGCCTTCTAAAACTAGCTACCATAACTATATGGAAAATAGGCAATACTTATCTAGATATGTATAGGTATTTTATCCATATATCACCAACCCCCTCTATCCTCTTTCCCTCTCCCTACCATTCCATCTCAACCCTCCTCTCTCTCAGTTTGTTTTGTCCCCCCTACAATTTCCATTGGCACTGGTTTTTTCTATCAAGTCAAACTTCCATCATGCCTAAATTTGTTTCTTTGTCCCTTTCAACCTCACGTGCCCATGCCCATTTTGTCAAAACTTCACCCCCCTCATCGTTTTTCCATCAATCACACAAATTTCCATTGAGGGATTGGTAGTGATTAGTGTTAGGTTCTTGAGGAAGGGGACTTATTTTTTCCTTTTTGAGAAAGAGGAAATGGCCTTCAATGCCTTGCACCAAATTCTATGGACTATTAGAAACCAGCCTCTCTACCTTGAATATTGGTCACTAGATTTTAATCATAATAGACCAAGATCCACCTTCATTCCAGTTTAGGTTGAACTTCTAGATCTCCCTAGCCTTGTGAACAAGAATCAGTTGAATAAAAAAGAGGATTCCATATGCTGACAATCTCTTGTTGTACTGACAAGATGTTAAAAAGAGAAGGATCTGCTTTGAACCACGAGCTACCCATCTTACCCAAACCAAAATCAATCCATACAAGCACCAATTTATGATCTAATAGTGTCAAAGAAGAAAAAAATTTACTCCTTTTTGTAAACAAAAGGTCTAAAATTGCATGGGAAACATTGACTCTTCTATCTAGTCTAGCATCCCTTCTTAGATCTCCAATCTGCCTATTACACCATGTCAAATTGCTAGCTTTCCCAATGTCATTTATCTCAACCATATTGAAATCTCTTAATAGTACACAATTTCTTTCTAGGGGATTTCTAGTTCTTGAAGTGACTACTAAGGAAATTTTCTAGATAGAACTCTTGTTGGAGCATAGATTGATGCAATAGTAAGAGAAATATCTCTAATCATGCACTCTAGAGAAATTCATCTTTTATTTACATCTTGCTTAAAATTGGAGGTTCCTGCTTGGTAGTGGGAGAGAACACCCAAAGCGGTACCACCCCTGCCTTCCTCATGTGCAGTAAAGGACCAAATCCACCTTTTATCTATTATTTTGAGCTTGTTTCCCACTGTATCATCTATAACTTTTACTTCTTGAAGAGCTAAGAAGGTTGGGGAGAGAGAATTCTCCTTTAACCATTTACCTAGCTCCTGACTCCTTGATGGTGAGTCCAACCACACACATTCAGTGTGAGAAAAGTGATAGGTTTACTTACCATTTCTATTCTTCCCCTTTTTAGCCTTGGGGGGGGCGGATTTTTAGTAGGGCTCCCTGGACTTTTACTTGAGAGATTCTCCTTTTATTTTGTAATATAGCCCTCATACTTTGCACTGTGAAATCCTTCTAAAGCAATTGTGACTGCCCAGGAAGTTCTTCTTTTGAGTTCTTGACATCAGTTTCACTCATATTGGCATCCAATTGATTTACCTCATTCTCGAATTCTTTTGACCAACCTGGATTCACCTCATCCTCTTCCATCTCTTTGTCCTATATCCACTCTCTGTTTCTTGATCTACCAAAGCATCATAGGCATTATTTATCATAAGAGGAATTGCATTAGTTGTCACAAGAGGAACTACATTAGCTGTCACAAGAGGAAAACTGCATTATTCACCTACAAATTCTGAACTTTTTCCTCCTTAACTGACTTTGTTGCATTAACAGGAAAGACTTGCTTCTATTGAATTTTAGCATCCTTGGGAACCCATTTGGGCTTAGGTGGTTGTTGGACATTTTCTTATGCAGACTTAGCCATGTTTCTTTTCAAGGGACAATTCTTGATAGTGTGCATGGATAGAACACAAAGGAAACATGAGTTAGGAAGATTTTTATAGACTAGATGTTGCTCTCTAAAAATTCCCCTGTTTTTGTTAACTATGACTAGTGTGTCAGGAAGTTCCTCTGTAGCAGTAGTAAGCTTCACACACACCTTTAAATCATTGTATCTATTCTATATCTATTTTTAAATTATTTTGCTGGTGCCCTTCTCAAATTGGACTGGAAGATTTAATCAGGTTATGCATATCTTTTTTGTGGGGGGGCAATGACACTAAAAGAAGGATATCTAAAGTTAGGTGGTTCTATTGCACAAGGCCTAAAAGTGAAGGGGTTCTGGGAGTCATTAACATACAACAAGCTTCTTATAAACTACCAGCTACTTGGATCATAAAAGCAATCTCTAATCTTGATAGGGACTAGGCCAACTTATTACTCAAAATTTTCAATTTGTCATACCAACTTCCAAATGGAGGGACTTCCCCATGCTCTCTGCCATCTACAACCCTGAACCATGTGCAACTCTTTGGAAATCACTCTGGTATGCTTTTGAGAAAATAAAAGGAGTTATTGTTTTCTTAGGTAAAGGGTCATTCATGGGCCTAGACTCTATTTGGGTCCCTAGTATTTTAAAAAACAAACCTCTAAATGATGACAAGCTTCTAAAAGCCTCGCACCTCTTCAAAAAAGGACTTCGGACTTGGGATCAATTATGGAGCAAAGAATACTTTAGATGGAAAGAGTGGCACAAAATTACAAGGTAGTTTAAACTTTCTGATCAAGATCAGGCATTGATCATGGGCATATTAGATTTATGGGATGGAGACATTACTTGGAAAGGGGGCCGAGTATCAATATATGATAGGACTATGTTAACTCTATGTCAACAAGGACTCAACAAGTAGCACAGAATGTGTGTGTAGAGTAGCGACAAAGCTCCACTTGTACTTACGTGAGCCTAGAAATAATCTCTTTCTCTCCTAGGAGTCTTATAGGCATATTCTATATGCAACTCCTACATACAATTCCTATATGTGCAGCCTACATGTGACCTCTACATGTGATTCCTACATGCAAGTTCTAGATGCAAGTTCTACATATGATTCCTACATGCACATTCTACATGTGGTTCCTATATGCACATTCTACATATGATTCCTACATGCAATTCCTACATGTAGAGAGAGAGGATCTCCAAACTTGTATAAATATCTCATGCCCACACTCTTTGGGGCATTGTGTTCAAGTTTAACTTTGGTATTCTTGTGCACTTGTCTCCAAAAGTGGGCATGCTCCCTTGCATTATTGACATCTAATAGCATGTCCTACCCTTGTCTCCTACTCCCCCCTTCTCCAACCTTGCAACTCCTCCTCTCCCTCTCCTCCTCCCTCCTTCCTTATTCTCCCTTGACCCTTTTCCTCCTACACATTCCTTCTCTCCCACTTCTACGGCTTCTTCTAAACCCTTATGCTCCTATATTAGTTTCTCAACCCTTACCCTCCAAGATCTATGAGGGAGATGAGTTTTCTAGATGTACTCTATCCTAAACCTAAAACTCCTTCTAATTTTGGAACCTCTTTTTGAACCCTAGAACCTCCTTCTAAACCTTAAACTCCAAATGGAAGTGAAAGTGTTCATTACCCCAATCATGTTGATGAATGGTTCTATCGTGTGCAAGCATGCACAAATACTACTTTACACACTTGAGCCTATGTCCCTTACCAGAATATGACCTGAGATCCTAAGCTACACATATACTACAATGACAATGACAGCAATATATTTGTAGGGGACAAAAAGCCTCGAAACCTTACACGCCCTACAGATGACATTAAAAAGTGGCAAAAGTCTTCCTAGAAAAATCAAAAGTTCTAGTTCCATGTCTAGCTTTGATTAATACTTAGAGATCCACAACTTTTTGCCCATAACTTTGAATCTACATCTTTCTAAAGTACTTAGCTCATCTTTTTCTACATTGTGCATTGCTTAGTTGGCACTTTCGAGCAACTTGATAGATAGTAGCATGAAAAGATTGACCATCAAGTCTGCATGACATATATGTGCAATTTAAGTTCTTAATCCATCATTTAGATGACATCAGTAGTAGCATTTTGAGTGCCAGACACCTTGATGCTTGATGGAAATGACTTCCACATCTAGATATGTTGGATAAGTAATCTTTTCATGGGATGAAAGCTATGGGCACTTAATAATGGTAAAGTCCTACTCTATGTAAAAATGCCAAAAAGTAGAGAAGGATGCTTATGATGAATTGAATGCCAAAGAATATGCATCATTATAACATGCCTATAGAAAGTATTATTTGCCAAAGTGATGTATTTTACCAAACCATAGGATGTATGGAGTACATATAAAGACATAGTTGGCAAATCTTAGAACAAGACAAGGTGATGCAATGACAGATAATTTAAACAAGATGGACCATTTAAACAACATGAAATGATGCAAGACAAGGTGATGCAATGATTTTAACCCCATCCTTTGAGAACCTTAGGTGGGGGTTTGCAAAATGATTTCCACAAGCATGACTATCAAGTCTAATGAATCAATAGTCCTATTGATCTAAGAGGAGAATTAGAGAAAAGGATTAGGGAAGACCATGCTAAGGGCACACTAGTGGCAAAGATGCATCATGTGCAGTTCAAAGGTAGGAAGCCCTAGAAGAATGCATAGAATAGTGAGAGTTATTGGTCCAAGTTTGGATAAAACAAAAATGGTCAAACTCAACAAAGAAAACAATTTTATGCTAAGAATAAATCACTTGCAAAGAATAAAATGAAGTGATATAGTTGTCAAAAATTTGGCCACATTACCAGAGATTGCACTAGAAAGCCTAAGGTTGGGCATGGCAACCATGGCAATAACCAATTTAGGGCACATGCATCAAAAGCAAAGTATGCTTTAGAAGGTAAAAAAGACTTGAAGACTCATATAAGATGCATTATACAATGTTAAGAGTGTTAGTTCTAGAAGATTAAGGAGGTGTCACCGATCGTAAGTCTATTCAAAATACACATTCATGTTGAATTCTCATCTTGTATCTTGGTCTAGCAAGAAGGGGGCAAGAAGTAGGCCATTGTGACATTATCTATTGCAAAGGCTAAGTATGTTTCTCTTGATTCGGTGTGTACATGAAGCAATTTGTCTTTGAAGGGTTTTGGAGGATCTTGGTGTAGTCCAAGCTAGTGCTATAGTGATCTTTTATGAAGAATTAGAGTGTCATTGCCTTGGCAAAGATTCCAAAATATTATAAACGATCAAAACATGTTGACATCCTCTACCACTTCATCTTACATCAGCTAGAAGAAGGAACAATTTTTGATGGTTTGCTATTTGTTTGAGGACAATGCAACACATTTGTTCAAAAAATCATCGCCTATTGAGAAGTTTGAAAAGTTCAAAAAAACTCTCTTTGTGTAATATAGAGACCATCCAATGTAGGGGACTGTTGAAGTATGGGCCATTGGGATGGTCATCATCCATGTACTTACGGTGGAACATATGTCTATATGTTGTATACATGGGGTAGATGGTTTGGGATATGGACAACTCTAGGCAAGACATAAGTTTTGGTATTTTAATGCTTAAAAATGGCCTTCTACTCATCAAATGTTGCTTTTTGAGGCTTAAGAAAATGGCCTTTAAAGGAGATGTAACCAATGGTGTTTTGGAATATGCTTTACAAAGTTTTAAGATGTGGCAAAAAGGCTCATATATTGGTATTAGCATTGTGCTCTACCATTTCTCCATTTGTGTTAGGTCAATGGTCATCTCCAACTCTACCTTTCTCTAAACCTCCCTTTGCTACTCTCTTTGGATTCTTCCGATATGGATTGTAGTTCTTGACAAATTTGTTCTCACTTCCTTTGACCTTCTCACTTGTATGCTTTTGTTTTTAGTACTATGTTGACGAACCTTCTTGCTCTTTCCCCCATAAAGTTCTTTGTCATTTTTGTCTTTGAGGAGATCTAGTTTGTCTCCTATAGCTTCATTTGTAGTTCTTCTATCATTGTTTATATATAATCTCATTGACAAATACAGTGCTTGCAAGATACATGTGTTATACAAACCACCTATTGTTGATTAGAGACTCAAGGGAGTCACTATTTGTAAACCCTATATATTATGTTCATTCAAGGCCTATTTTTTAAATCCCTTATCTATGAGTATTGTATGATTAGAAGGTGCCTTTTTTGGTACAATCTATAACTTTTATTAAAATGTATTTTATGATATCCCTTTGTAAATATATTTTTATTAACATAATTTTAAAATGTCCCTTTGTTAAATTCATGTGATAGTCACATTTTTTATATGTTCCCCCCTTGAGATACTAAGCATTGTATGGAATAATAGAGAACGTATAGCATTAATTTTCAAGTTTGTATCTTCCATTGGAGTTGTCTTTTTGAGGAGTAAACTACGCAGGGTCATTCTTGGACTTGGATCTAGTTGGTAGTAGCATATACAAGTGGGTGGTGTAGACAAGAGTCTATGGGATGAATATCATATGGCTAGAGTAGAAGGCCTTGTAAGGGCTCCACATAGGGAAACCAACATGGACTACCAGGGCCATTATATAGGACCTTAGATGGTGGTAGCAAGGATTACTAATTGGAAGTCTATAATGGTGGGTCGAGTACACAAAGAGGTAGACCAACCAACAATTGCCACATGGTAGGGTGGTTAATAATAGCAAGTCAAGGTAGAAGATCTACCACAAACTAGGTTAGCCCAATGTATGGGCTATTCAGCCTATTACAAGGGCATTGTAGACCTATAAAAGGACCCCTAGGGGGCCATTCCATTATCTAGCTTGTGCCTCATTGTATGGCTACTATTCCAACAATCAGGAAGATAAGAATCAAGGAGACTTGTGCCTCACCATTGGATACAAACAAAGGCAATGAGAAGTCAAGAATCAAGACACAGGTAGTACGTCACTTTTGCCTATCTAACAATGTAGTAAGGAGGTCTACAGGGAGAGCATTTACTCAACCCATTGAAGCTCTTGGAGAGCATGTAGGATAACAAAGTTTTTGGAGGTTCTAGGAGGAGGTAGATGATAGTTTTGCAATGCCAAGGTCCACATCTAGTTAGCACCATATCTGCTAGATGGTAGCACACTTTGCACACCATTGTACAAGGTTTTCTCAATCATTAGAGCAATACATATTTATTTTTTCTACTTTCATGTGCATGGTTCATTAGCTTCGTACATCAATACAAAAAGTAAAGGAGTGAGATTTGAGTTATCATTATGTGATTTTTGGGATCATTTACACAACCTTCCACTCCACTATGCAGGTTTTGGCTATAACAAATGACCTTGTATTTGTTTTCAAACATGGTATTAGATCCTAAGGAAGAATCACAAGTTCATGAAACTTGAAGATTAGAACCTTTGAAAGGATATCTCAGTTCATGCTTGTAGAAATCATCAATAACTTTTGAATGATAGATACCTTATAAGGAGGGTGATCAACATTCAAAAAACCATGTCTCAATGAGGGATTGATTAATGTTGTTTTTAGTGCATGTGTGTTAAGTGTAATCTAAGGTCAATGGCAACACCTGTAACAATTCAACGCTTTGGAAAAGTGGGAAAATTGGAAGAGGATAACTACCTTGTCTGGAAGGTGAAGCTATGGAGCCACCTTGACGTAAGGAAGTCATGAAAGGTGATAGCAAGAGAAGACTAATCCCAAAGGGATCTAAGATGCAACAAGAAAGATTATAAACCCAACTGACCTAGACCAATTAAAGGACTACAAAGAGAAGGACTGTCTATGATAATTGGGACAATGGTAAATGGGGTGATTCCACACATTCAATTTGTGGATACTTAAATGGAAGCATGGGAAATTCTTAAGGATTTGTATGAAACAAACAACCCTCAACCTCAAATTAATGGTCTACCATGAGGATGGACAATGGTGATAGTATGGGGACTACCTCACAAAAATAAACATATTGAGAGATGAACTCGAAGAGATTGGTCATAATATGGAACCAATTTAGTTGCTAGTTCTCATTCTCAACATGTTGCCAAGCAGCTTTAGGACCTTTTTAATAACTAGCATTATGACTTGGGAAAGGACAAGGCCACTCACTTTGAGGAGCTAGCAGCCATGTTGGTAAGGAGGAAGCAAGCTCATGGATTTATTTAATAGGGATAATGGCATTGACAAAGCCATTGTTGTGCAAAACAAGAGTAAGGGCACAAGAGACAGCAAGCCTAGCAATGGCAAAGCCAACAACAAAAAGAGAGAGGGTAAATTTGATAGTGAAGATGGATCTTCATCTAGTGGTAGCAAGAAAAAGAATAAATGATTCTATTGTGACCCCATCTAGGGCATTATGTCAGGGACTATAGAAAGAAGAAGGTTGATCCAAAGAGAAAGTGTCTAATCAAGGACTAAAGGAGTCAAGTTTAGCCAATAATGTGGTAATAAAAGTGAGAGGAATTTTCTTGGTGACTACTCCAAGTGTTTTGAAGACATGTCATGCAAATTTAGGTGGAATTGCTCTCATGTTTGGCATTGAGAGATGGTGTGATGAGCCAAAGGGACCAAAGGCATTTGTGAAGGTGGAGGGCAACAATGTTTGCTCAAGATGTTATGAGATTTAAGTGGACACCACATCCATAATGGAGGTGTCTTTGGAGAGACTTCAAGATTCAAAGTTAGAGGAATTTAGGGACAATGAAGATGGCATTACAAAGTTACACATGGATGCTATGAGTGGCTCTTGGAGGTAACAAGCTTGTTTGCAAAGCAAGAATTTGTACAAGTCGATCAAATGGTATTCATATTTCCCTTTCATAAGGTGTTTGCCATGTGTTTCTCATGACTTGAGAGAATGTAGACAAAGAGACCTTCCTAGCAAACATAGGGGGAAGACTCACCACATAGGTCATGATTGCGTGCTGCATAACTTAGGCATCGAAGGCTTTGTCAAGGCCCAATTACAGGATACTAGAAGAAAAAGGTGAGCTTTTTGAATCCTTTATGGTGGAGACATGGACATCAACACATCTAGGGAGTATGTTGTCTAGAACTATTGGAGAGATTCTCAAGGTGATGGTGGTCTATGTGGATGAGCCACCATAAGCATGTCATTACTCAAGATTTTTTTTTGTTTATGGATGGTTCCAAGTTGGTGACGTGTTGAAACAAACCTTGGGGTCATGGTGCTTGTTTGGTAAAATCCAATGTATCATCGGATTCGGGATCAATGTGGATCAACCACATGGATCTTATCACTCAAGCTCCTTACTTGACTATGGATGGTGACAGGTTGGTGTCGATTGTGAAATAGAACTTGGGAACATGGTGCTTGGTAGGATCCATCCTATCCTTGGATCCTAAGGGGTGTATTTAGATAGGCATGATGTTTGTGCCAGGATTGCAAAATTTTGTAGGTTCATGATGGAAGACGGTGGCGCCATAGACCATTGATGTTACCTAGATGGTAGTTGTGTTCCATATGGTTTGCTCATATGGGACCAAACCTAGATGATCAAGACTATTGGTTTCAAGGACCAAAGATTGCAGATGTACTTGACTTGTTCCTTAGAGATTCTCAGTGGGAGCTGGTGGAGCATCTTGATCGACACGTGGGTGTTGACCCATAGTGAGTTGGTGAGAGAGGTTGTTGGGATTAGATAGGTCACCTCCCCACCTATGAGCCCCCATATGAGGAAGACATGGAAGATCTATATCAGTGGCATCTTTTGGGAAAGAAAGAGTCCACAAGGGTAGATATGAGAGGAGAAAGGATACCATAATCTACCATGATTCAAGTGTGGGGAAGGTGATGATTTTATGATAGCATCCTCTTCTCTAAGAGACTCTTGTCCATGTCAACAAGTCATGATCCTTAAAGCTTTGTCACTTATTGTCAACTACCTATGTAGGGGGAAGGGGGAATTGTAGTGTTGGTCAAGAGTTCGACTATAGAGAAATAACATTTTATGGATGAGGAAGGTAGCTTCCTAGCAGTCAATTTCTCCTTATGTGGAATTGTTTACAATGCTCTTAGTCTACATGCTTTGAATGGGTCAATTGAGTGTAGTGACTATTGAAAACTACTAAAAGATAAGATATACGGTCCTATTGGCTTCTAGGGGGTGATTGGAAAATGACAGAGAGAATGGAGGATAGAGCGTACAAGAATAATAGTATATCTTGTTTTGAGTCTAAAATATGGGAAGCCTTGTGTCAATCTTGTGATCTAGTTGACTGTGCAAAATTGGATGAGAATCTTAAGGATCTTTGGGGGTTCTCATGGAATAACAAATGGAAAGGGATAGAGTTTCATTAAGTATAATTGAAATATTTTAATTTTAGGAGAGGAATGGTGGATGAAAGCCCCTTGTACGGCAAGTATTTGTTCGATTCAAGTTTGATTGATTATATGCTCTTGTTATGTTCCTTTTTTTATCGACTATGAGCGAGTGATCCCTTCATGTACCTTTTAAGTTTAATAATGAATATTTGAAAAACACTAAAACTTGGAGAGGGAGTGACTCGGGCGTTGTTGATCCCTATCATAAGTTTACAAAGTGGTACAAGATGTTGTCTCTATGTCTATTAAGTGGGATAAAAAGATGCCTATTGTGCAAACCAAATGTATGGGGAATCTTTTAGAAGTTAGGGTGTCTCATGTGTAGGTTTTAACCTTGCCCTAGAGGACACAATTATGGCCACCCTTTCATGCAAGATATATAGTTAGATGTTGGCCTTCTCTAAGATACTTTCCCTATTTCTATAAAGAATGCACATATATTTCCTCCAGAAAAGCTATATTTTTTGTGACCACCTAGATCCCAAACCTCTCTATTGATCATTCTTTAGGCAACCATCATATGTTCCGAGGGTAGGAATATTAACCAAAATTATTAGAAACAACCCTCCAAATAAAATTTTGAGCGCCAAATTTTCAAAACACTATCTAAGAACCCCCCCTAGCTATGTATTCCAAGAAATCAATGCAGGCATCATAGGGTCCCTCTTCCAACTCCTCCTTGAAAACCTCATCTATGTGCCAACACTGAGTAAGCCAGGTTTCCTTCTTTGTCTGCAACCTTGTCAACTATCTCTATCTCATGCTTGAGTTTCACTGACTAAAAGAACACACTCAAAGGCAGTCCCCCATAGACAATTAGAGCTATAGATCTCTTTAATCTAGTATTTTTTGCATCCTCAAGTCCCACGCTTGCAAATTATCCTCCAATTCCACCATCAAAGTGGAGGATCACAACCTCTAGCTACAATTCCATGAGGTTCCCTCCCAATAAAGAAAAACTGCCCCTGAATGTGACCTTTTGTAGAGTTTCCATGGTGCAAATGTAAGGGTTGCATTTTTGAAGGAGGAACTCTAGAAAGCCCTAATCTTGATGGAAAAGGAGAAGTCTCCCAAGCAGGATGTCTTAACAACAAAATTCTTCATCGCCTTAGCTCCCAAGTCTCCCAAGCCAAATGGCTTAACAACAGAATTCTTCCTCGCCTTATGGGACCTGCTCAAAGGTGATCTAGTTGCAATGGTGAATGCTACAATTAGTAGAGGTTTCTTGTCTAAATATTTGAAGGCAGGATTAATGAGCCTTTTCCCAAAGCATCAAAATAGATTGAGCACGGGTGATTTGAGACCAATCGCCATGCTGAATACCTTGACCTTGTACAAAGTTTTGCGAGTGTCAGGATGTCAAAAGGTTCCTCTAGGTTGAAGATGGGGGGAAAAGGAGCTTCAATACATCCTATGGGAGGCCTTGAATGTCTCTAGGAATCGGGGTGCATTGGGTGTTTCAGATATTAGGATGCAAAATATTACACTAGTCTCTAAATCACTACCAACGATCTCTGGATGTCATGCACCATGAGTGGGGGTAACCAAATGGGTGGTCTAGCAGAGCAAAGGCTTTTGAGTTGGATCTTGGAGAAACATGAGTTGGTACAACAAGATCCGTTTATGTTATCCTTTTAAAGTTTTGGGTCCAAAGGTCATTTTTGTGCTGGTCTCAGCTTGTGGAGGGAGGTGGGTTCCTTGTTCTCCTCAAAAGGTGAACATAGGCCGAGGGGGGATGCCATCTTATGAGAGATCATATGGTGGAGTTAGATAGTCACTAAGGATGGTTTGTCTTGTAATTAGATCTCTTTTTTCATTCCATTGTTATCTACATGTTAATTGATGACAAGCAATGCATTTTGACTTATGGTTTCTATTGCAATCGTTGATTGGTGCCATACAATGTTTTAACAAGGTGGATTTCTCCAGGTGGCCTGTCGTGTTCTCGATTTTGTGTCTCAATGATGTTGTGCACATTTTGATGTTTGGTGGGTTATGCTTTGTTTTACTTGCCTTTGCTATCGAGGGTTGTCAGCCAGCAAGGAATGGTCCGACCAATAAATCAATGATGTCGACGTGCGTGGCATGACTCCTATTTTGTTTGTCCAGATGTGGTCGAGTGTGGAGCCGTAGATTGTAGTTGGAACTGTGATTAGTTGCGTCATGTTGTGGTGGTCCATGAAATCTTGTAGTTGGCTCATGGTACCGGTTCTTGTTCCGTAGTGTATATTGAAGTCTCCTACTATGTATGTGTATGTTTGTGCTAGAACATGTTGTAGCATGTTTTGTAGGGTACAAAGGAGGCACATAGTTATTGTTTTTGGGGACTTGTATAGGTTCAAGATGGCCAGGTGTTGGTCCTCTTTGGCACAAAATATTGTTAGCATGCACTCGCAACTTTCCACCATGATTCTCTCAACTATTTTTAGTTGCGTTGTGTCCTTGCAGTATGTTGCAAGCTCGAGCCCGCCGTCGTCTGCTGCCGCTATTGCCATGAACCGTGGTAGTTGTAGTGGGCCTGCTCCGTTGCATCTTGTTTCTTGCAGGTAGAGTATAGTTGCATCTAGCATCTGGTCGCAGTGAAGGATATCCTCAGCGTGCAAGATAGTCGATCATGTGTTGAGGGACTGCAATGTGCCAACACAATTGTCTATTTTTTAAAGTCTGCCACTCAAAGCTCCAAGCACATTCTACTTGAAGGCATTGGACTTCTTCCTGCACCATTGGGTCGACCTTGATATGCTTTTTGTCAATACGTGCAAGCACGTATAGATGACTTGTGTCACCCTGGAGAGGGTTGTGTAGACAAGTCCGTGAGATTTGATTCCTGTTGGCTCGAATGCTAAGGCCTCCATGGTGAGACCCTGCGATCGATGTATTGTACGAGTGGCTGTTGGTTGGATCGAGAACTACGTTCAAGTCACTATGTTGAAGTGGTTCTTCCCTATCTGGAACTCATGTGTAACTTGCAGTATCAGTGTCCAGGATTGAGGTTGTCCATGTGTGTAAAGTCTTTTGTTTTCAAAATGGGATTTTGCCCCTGTCCGCGGGTCTGGAAATTAGAATCTAGATCCAAATGACTGGGTGTCGTTGGTCGTTGTTTCCATCCTTGAATGTGCCATATGCACTATTGACAATCTCATTAGCAACATCTAGGTTCCCTGAGCAGATCTTGACTATCATCCCTGGTTTCAAGTGAAGCTCCTTATGAAGCCCTGCTATGACCCTACTATCTAAGGGTATTTTTATGCCCTTGGAGCATGTCTTGTGTTTATTATCTGTGGCCGTGAAGATCAGTGGCTTTGTGTCGAGCTTGTTGAACACATACTCATTGTGTTTATCCTTTACAGCATTTGTGTAGAAGAGGTGAGGCACTTTGTGTTTCTGTGGTGGCTCTCGTAGGTTGGTTTTGTTTAGCATTTGCAGATCGTCTTCCGTCTGTGTCCCAGTCCTTATCTTATTTAGGAGTTGTAGAAAGTCTATATTTGTTTATCGCATGGGGGTGCATAGTTCATAGTACTTCATGTGCATTATCCAGAAATATCCTAGCAATGTGGTGCTTGTGCATCTTTCCAGAAACACCCAAGAGTCCTTCAAAAGAGAAAAAGAGAAAAATACAGGCTAAGTCAAACATAATATTGTGTAATACATTGAGATCAAGGTAAGACTAGCCTGTACTTCCATTTTGTTAGATCTTTTAAAAGGTTTCTCCCATCAATGGCCCCAATAGCAGGGAAAGGGTCCCTTGCCACACTAATGGCTATTTTCAAAGCTAAGCAATCCATGCTATGTTATAAAACATGTAAAGTAACTATCAGGCTTTTTGATGGTTACCAAATAATATGCGAACCGACAAGTCATGAGGGTCCTCCAGTGAGTGAGTGAGTGTGTGTGTGTGTGTGTGTGTGTGTGTGTTGCTACATGTTGACAGATTTGTGTAATCATCCTTAAAATAATATGACTTACACTCCTTGTAGAAAGTAATAAGCTCTTTCACTGGGGTCAATCATCATACATAACCCTATTACATGATTTCAATGGATGAATATTCTTAATTTCTAAATTTTACAAAAAATAATTCGTGTAAGGGAGTATAGTTCCTTGATGAAAATATTATATTTTACAAAGTCCCTTGAACACACATGATAGAGAGGGCTTATACATGGGATATATGATCTTTAATCATGTATCCCATGGCATACACATATGAGTCTCTACTGTAAACATTAGTGTTCTTAGGGTCATTTTTTTAAAAACTTGCCAAGGCTAGATTTTATTGTGTCTTATTGCCTTAGCCACACGTTATCCCTATCTAGAGTGCACTTCGCAAAATTAAAACCTTTCTTGTTTCACCAAATCAAAGCATCAGTACAAAAATGAATTATTTCCACTTGCAGGATAATGATCCTTGGTGAAAGCTAGCATTACAATGAAAGGATGTAGATCAAAAGGTCTAATGTCTGCTTGGTGTATAGTTTCTTAACAATAGTTGGGTAGCATAACAAGACATAAAAGTGTCCTTTTGATGTTTTGGGAAAAAAATCACAACTCGATATAGATGTTTTTTTTAATGATTCACTCTCCTGAGCTTAAGGTAGAACCACAGGACTATTTTTAAAAAATAGGAGGACAAAAAGCCATTACATGTGATTACAAAATGCTCACAAATGTATGGTAAGACATTTTTCACCCAAGTAGTGCTGAAATTTGACACTTTGTCTAGCATGCTTGAAAATAAAAAGGATTTTAGCATTTTTTACAAAGTGTTTATAAGTATATCAAAAACTAACAAAAGTTTTTACAGTGGATTTTGATAAAATTGCCAAAATTTGTTCTCTTTCCTTTTGTGCAGACCATTAAAGATTAAGATTGTAAGCAAGTAGGGAGTGCTTCAGCAAGTGAGCCCCAAGTATGTGAAGAAAAGCAGGGCCAAGTCAAGCTCCCCAACTGCTTAGTCCAAGTTATTCATTTGGAGTGGGCATCAAAGGGTTTCCCTAAATTACCTTTACAAAAGCTCTTCAAAATAGAGCAATTTCCATACGTGGACCCCCAACCCCAAAATACCCACTAGTACCCTTGTCATAGATGGTATTTGGAATTTATAGATCCAAGATCTTTCTCTTTTGTGTTGCTAGGAGTTCCATTTTTTAGGCAAACAAAAAGAATTACAAGTGTTGTGGCACCGTGAGGTTGGTCATTGACAATGAAGATGAAAGCTATTTTGTGACATTCATGTTTAACAAAATAAATATTCCACAAAAGCAAATTGCACTTCTTAAGATGAACTGTGACTTTGATAGCATCAAGCATCTTGCCTAATTACTTGTAAATATGTTAATTTCCTCTTGCTAGACGATGCTATAAGCTACTAATATAATCTATATATAAGGATTAGCAATTTACATAGCACCTTAGAAGAAAAAAGTAAACGTGAGATATCAACTAGCTCTTGTAATAGTAAGCATTGTATTACTGATGTAATTTTTCAACATCAACATCCACATTACCATCCCTATTTCAAAAGTTGTCAAGGGGCTTTGCTATTACAATTCTATGAATGTGCATGTGCGTGGACATCCAATTTCAATTGTTCTCTAAGCATGCATAACTATGTTGCAACGACCTATCAATTGAACAAGACTATCATAATGAAATAACTAGATGGATATTGACTATCAGTAGCCAGATAAAGACTATCATATTAAAAAAACACTAGAATGGGATGGACTAGATGTAGCAAAATAAAAGCCGAGTAATTGTATATTCACAGTTTTCCATCAAAATTCATGATCTTAGGGTGAAAATATGTAGTGTATATATGTGTGTGTGTGTGTGTGTACACACACACATCCAATTTCAATTGTTCTCTAAGCATGCATAACTATGTTGCAACAACCTATCAACTCAACAAGACTATCATAATGAAAAAACTAGATGGATATTGACTATCAGTAGGCTAGATAAAGACTATCGTATTAAAAAAACACTAGAATGGGATGGACTAGATGTACCAAATCAAAAGCCAAGTAATTGTATATTCACAGTTTCCCATCCAAATCCGTGATCTTAGGGTGAAAATATGTAGTGTATATATATGTGTGTGTGTGTGTGTGTGTGTGTGTGTAAACATCTAGCTTCACAGCGTCCTGCAATACTACATCAGCTCCCACCTACAACTATTGCTCCAGAAAATACTACCTCTCCAACTTATGGTCCAGGGCCTAAGGCAATGCCTAGCAAGTTGGGTGATGTGGCATCTAAATCTATTCTTCCCAAAGAAAGTGTGGTCCAGGTTTCAGCTAAGCAAAAGGATAAGGGAAAGGGCAAAATTTCAGGATCCCATGCCTCTCCTCAGGGTGCCTGGCAGCAACCCAAAAAGGTATTTGCGCTTAAGCCACGACCGTTACAATCTCAGCATTGGGATGCCTCTACTTCCACCCCTGGCAGGCCTCTACCCCTGCTAATAGCCTGACTTCTCGATTGTGGGTTGATGTGCTCAAGAAGGGCATTCCTGTATGTGACAATGATGCGGATGATAGAGATATTGATCCAAGAGGCCAGGTGGACATCGATGTCATGGCTGAGGCCTGACAACTTATACCTTTACTATGTCTCTTGGCTCGACTATACATATCTTCTATGTCTGCTTCAATTACTTGCATTACATACAATGTTCAAGGTCTTTGCAATGTCAATAAGTGGAGACTTTTTTGGCACTATGTACATAGAATGCACCCCGATGTAATTTCCTTACAGGAACACAACCAACACTTCTTGGCTGGCCAGCAAGGCCACTTTGCTAGTTATGACATCTTTTATGCTGGTACAATGCACTTTTCCGGGGTATGCATGCTGGTAAAACATGATATGCAGCCCACAATTGCTCACAACAACCCCCAGGGTCGATGGATGGTAATCAGATGCATCTGTCATGCTGATCTTTATGAAATAGCATCGGTTTATGCCTCTCAAACTTCTGCGACAAGAGCTCAAATGTGGGACTCCCTCAAGCAATATCCATGGCTATCTAATGCTTTTTTGTATGGAGACTTTAATAACTCGCCTGCCATGCAAGACAACACCACTCATCGTTCTCACATGATCCCCACTGAGAGCTTCGATATTGGGAGGATATGCTTTCTTTTTTGCATGCAGAAGATTTATGGCTCTCAACAAGGGATAGAGATATGGGTTATACATACCATTACAATGCTTTTACTCATTACTGGGCTCAACTTGACAGAAGGTATTTGTTGCAGGCTTAGCAGTATGCTAGTTTCACGTGTGCATTATGGTTGATCATTCCCTCTTGCTATCTGATCACTTTCCAGTATGCCTGACATTATCTATAGCACATTTGACAGATGATATGCCTTTTTTTGGTCGTCGCCTACTCCATGTTAATAGTGCTTATTTGCTTCATCAACAATTTCGGGACATGGTGAGAGTGGCTGTCCGCCCCCTCCTCTTACATGCTCAGGAGGACATGGATTTTGCTTGGATCAGGTCTTGCCCATCACTTGCAGGCTGTTATTCAAGATTATGGATGGAGTCACATGGAAAACCTCAGACTTAAGCTGAAATGGGCTCAATCTCACAAGCAACAGATGGATGCAATCAGCTCTTATAGGCAGCCACCTCTTCTGAACAGGATTCTTGCGCTTATGCAGTTCATATCATCCATCAAAATGATATTCGTAAATTAAAGAAGTGGCAAATCCGAGCTCGCATGAAACCCCTTTTGGATAAGGGCTGCTCCTCCAAGGCCTTCTTTAAAAGCCTGCATGTGGATAGGCGAAAGGAGGATATTTGCAGGATCAGGCAGGATGATGGCACCTGGACCACCTCTAAATCAGAACTGGAATCGCAATGCTCTAGTCATTTCCAGCATCTCTTTTCTCCTCAGCCTGATTCTTCGATGCAAGTGAACTCAGCTAGGTCTCAATTTCTTATGCATGTTCAGTCTATATTGTCTCGGGAACAGGCTCATGCATTGGAGCAGCCATTTATGCTTAAGGAACTAGATGATGCTTTGAGTCATTTACGTAAAGGCAGCTCTCCTGGTTGGGATGGATTGAATGTTGAATTCTTCCATGCATTTTGGGGTGATCTCAAGCACACTCTTCTTCTTATGATCAATCATGCTTGGGCAGAACAATCTCTTCCCCCTTCTTGGAAACATGGACTTGTCAAATTGATCCCCAAAAAAAGATTGTGTGAGACAATGGCTGATAGGCGGCCCATATTTCTTATGCCAGTCATCTACAAACTCATTGCATTGCCAAGATGATCGTTCTTAGGATTCGATTTATCTTGCAAGCCGGACTTCGTCCCAGGCAGTATGGGTTTGTTCCCAGAAGGCAGATTACTGACAATATCTCCAATGTTTTGCTTGCAATTGAGTATGCCAAATATTCTAAACCAGATGTTCTCATTCTCTGCAAGTGGACATTGCGAAAGCATTTGATACTGTCCATTGGGATTTTATTTCTCAGACAATGCATAAATTGGGATTTGGCCCTCGGCTCATTCATGTTATTTACTGGTTGTATTCTCGTGCCACTGCACAGTGTTTGCTTGGTAGTGGGTTGTCAAGGACATGGACTATGACCCGTTCAGTGAGACAGGGATGCCCTCTTAGCTCCCTACTGTATGCTATTGCTACTCATCCGTTATTGTTGCATATGGACCATCTTGCAAATACAGGACAGCTTCATGGCTTGCAAATTCTAGGGGCACAGCCGTTTCTTGCACAGGCATATGCTGATGATTCATATCTCATGCCCAGGAATTCTCAAAGTGACCTCTCTCATTTGATGCATACTTTGAATGATTTTGGCACAGCTGCTGGACTGCATATCAACTTTCAGAAATCAAATCTTCTAGCATTGAAAGAAGCTAATTGGCATGGACTTCTCTGGCCAGGCCACATTATTTCTTCCCATACCATTGTGAGGCATTTAGGGTATCCCATTGGCTGGAATATTACCCCTCAACAATAGCTTAAATGGGTGCTTCAAAAGATTAATAAGAAGCTGGAATACTGGCACTTGTCAACTTGGCCTCTACATGTTCCCAGTCTATCATTATGGCATATGTGCAATTTTACTTGCCTCTTCTTCACTGGTCTTTTAAGCATTTGGCTTCCTATATGTCCCAGGCTATCGAGATATTTTGGAAAAGCAAATCTCACAAAAAGGCTTTGCGACTACTTCCCATGCAGTCTGTTTGTTCTCCTAAGACTCATGGCAGACTGAATATTCTCAATCTTCAGTTTCATATGTTGGCAAGAAAGAGCATTATGATTGCTGATTTCTTTCAGCAAAAACAGCCATGGGCTATTATGCTAGCAGCTATGTTGACAAAACATGTGTGCCTCAGGATCTATGGAGCACTCTAAGGTGGATGAAACCTGTGTGGAAACATGATGAAGAGAGTGCTCATAACATGTATCTCAAGTCAATTAGGTTCCAAGATAGATTAGCTTGGACTCATAAAGAGAATCTTGAGATAGTGCAAAGTGCTTGATTGATTTACTTCAAATGAACCTCCCTTTTATAGGTGAGGGTACTTACATCCATTTGCTTGCTCACATGTGGGATATCTCCTCCATGCCATGTGGCAGCTTACCCTTTGCTCATACCTTTGCTCTACATGTGCTCATGGCACCACAACTCTCAACACCTCCCCTTGGTGCCATAATCCTTTGGCTACTGCAAGGTGGTCAGATGTGAGTTACAAATCCATCACCTCCCCTTAGTGCATACATTGCTACTTAAGGTGGTAAAGTGTGGTTTTTACATGTCAATACCTCCCCTGGGTGCTTTCATAGCTACTCTCAGGTGGTCAGGTTTGATTACAAAACATAATAGGCAAGGTTGGCAAGGTTTTTGCTTTTCAATACATTCCATTGATGTCACCTTTTGGCTCATGGCTTGATGACGACTCGTTTGCTTCTTTGTTTGGTGTAGCTACCTGCATGATGCTTTGTTCTTCCATGTGCCTTGATGCTTTATGTGTGGATGCCATGCTTCCTGCTATGGTCATCTCATGCACTTGTGCTTTTGGCATGCTTATGACAATAATGTGTGCATTCATGCTTTGATTTGTCATTTGTTGCAAAGGTCTTACCAATTGATTTCTTTCAATATTGGCAGTGTCTAATTGCATACAATGATTCTGACTTGACAGGCGCGTAGAGCTCGGAAAGACGATCACTTTTCCTTTTTGGAGCGTGTCCAAATTCTTCTTGGATTGAAAGTTACGGCTTGTTGAAGCTTTTGTGAAGAACAGGGGCCTTGATGATGTGGCTTGGCTGTTCACATGTTGCTTGCAGGACTGTGCTTGGCAAGGGGTTACTGTGCTGAGGTGGCCCTATGCCATGTGGCAATCTTTTGACCCAAATAAGATAACCCAAGGTTACTTTAACTTTATCTTGGTCCGCCTAAACCATGCAATTCAACCTAACCATAAACTAATCTTGGCTGCTTTCAATAACCCTAGTCATTTCTTATCTGCCACGTGGCATTTTGTGGGAAACCTTAAGCAATGTAGACTATTTCTAAGACCTGAAGCGTGATGGCAACGGAGCTTCTGTCGACCGTGATGGCGACGACGATGCGGCCTGCTGATTGGAGAAGAGACGAGCTACGATGTGAAGATTTGCTGCGTAGCTCGTTTTTTTATTTCCCGCAGCTGTATAGCTAGGCAAGGCTTGCTGGGTCGACGGTCACGGAGCTGTAGATGCGTTGTTGTGTCGTAGGCCGTATGGAGTAGGCTATCGAGTGGTCTGTCGAGCCTGAGTGCTAGTGAAGAGCCGCCACTATGAGGAGCCGTCTCTGGCGGTTCTGCATGCGCCTTGGATGAGCTTGGCCATTGTGGCTGAGAGCCGGACGACGTTCTATCTTCTCCGATTTGCAGCGTCTGGAGCAAAGGCGTCATTGTGCCTGAAGTCCTACTAGCGCTGCTGCTGGCTGAGTCACGCGTTGGCACGGTGAAGGCTTAGAGTCATTGCAATCAAATCGCGCTGAGAGCTTGCACTGGAAAGCGTCGTTTGATCGGTGTGCAAGAGCTTGGAAGACTTTGTGGCAGCCCGCACTGTTTGGAGGCTGGCTGGTGAGCAGTCTAGCCGAGTCAAGGGAGCTTTATGAAGTCTACCGTGGAGCGTGGGTGAGGCTTCACTTCAGAGGTCATCGCTGCTCGTTGTTGAAGGTGGTCGATGGCATTGGAGCAGTGCTGGCGAGGGCGCTGTTCATCAGGATTCGACTGTGGCAACTATGGAGCTTTGTTGCGTGCGGATGGAGCGTGGCTATCGTCGTTTGGAGCCAAGAGATCGCTGTCGATGCACAGATTTGTGCGGCTGTTGTTAACTCCACAAGCTATAAGCCTTGTGCGCCTCGACCCCCCTGTCAAAAGAGCTGCTCTTCCAACCGCGGCTGGTTGTAGAAGGCTGGGAGTCTCAAGGGAGCTCTCTTTGTGGGATGGTTGGTGCTGCAGCGAAGCTCGTAGTGAGTCGCATTGCTGGGTGTCATTTGTGTGTAGCTAAGTCAGTGGATGGAAGCCTTTGTGTCTCTTTGGAGCACCTTGGTCTAGGTGGCAGACTTTTCTCAAAGCTCTCAATAAACTGAACAATTAGAGACTCTCTTTCTCTCTAGCTCTCTCTAAGAAGAAGAACAACTCTTCACAGATCTATCTTACAAAATAGATCTCTAAAAAGAATAAACTTTCTCTCTCTCTCTCTCTCATTGACGGAATTCCCTCAATGCAATGGAAGGAATCAATGGACGGAAATTTTCTCTCAATCTAAATCTAAAACTAACCTAGGAGAAAAACATGAGCTCCTAAGGCATGCCTACAACTAATCTAGGAATGGAAGCAATCCTAGTGAACTACTAATGAGCTAAACTAGGAGAGCTAAACCTATGCTCTGATACCATGACAAAACATGTGTGCCTCAGGATCTATGGAGCACTCTAAGGTGGATGAAACCTGTGTGGAAACATGATGAAGAGAGTGCTCATAACATGTATCTCAAGTCAATTAGGTTCCAAGATAGATTAGCTTGGACTCATAAAGAGAATCTTGAGATAGTGCAAAGTGCTTGATTGATTTACTTCAAATGAACCTCCCTTTTATAGGTGAGGGTACTTACATCCATTTGCTTGCTCACATGTGGGATATCTCCTCCATGCCATGTGGCAGCTTACCCTTTGCTCATACCTTTGCTCTACATGTGCTCATGGCACCACAACTCTCAACATATGTGTGGAAACATGAAGTCCCATGCATATGGGCATTGGATTACAGATCACTGGGAAGCAGTCATGACCACATTTCAGGGGAAAATTCCTGGCTGTCCTATTTCTACTGCTTTTATTCATGACTAGAAGAGAATTCTCTCTTATGCTAAATGGTCAGGTGCTTCCTCCCATCATGGTAACTCTCTTCGTTTGGAAAGCATCCATTGGAGCAAGGTGTTTGAATCACCTCTTGCTTTACAGGCACCAATTAAAGCATATAATCTTATGAAATTGGGCATAAGATTTGTCGGAGATGTGGTGGATCAACATGGTTATGTGCTCTCATTTCCACAAGCTTGCAGGACATTCCCCTTGGGTCTGCATCATAGGCCCATTTGGAGAATACTTACAACTATGTTGCAGCCATTTGTTCCTGTTCCTCCGTTTTTTGTTCAGGACAAATTACTGGACTGGAATCTGATTTCCTTGTCTCCTGCTACCTGTTCACTTTCAATGCATAATTTGACATCTTCGATGGTCTACATATTTCTTCTTCCACCGCCATGGATTGATAAGCATGCCAACACTCTTTGGAATTTGGATAGGCCTTTATCTTGGTGGCAATCAAAACTCAAGAAAATTTGGAAAGCTAAATTGCCATTGAAACAGAGGCTTTTCCTTTAGAGATGTATAGTGGGAGCTTTTTCCATTGGGGTGAAATTGGAAGCATGTCGTATTGCTTCCTCTTCCTGCCCCCGTTGCTCTCATCACCATGAGATAGTTCCCCATTTGTTATGGTCTTGCCCGCACTCTCGAATATTGATCACTCATGTCTCTCATTTGCTACGGCTCCGGTTTCCCTCTATCAGATTCGGGAAACTCTTCTGGATGTTTGGATGCTTCTCACCTCAGATGTCTCCATTCCTCCTTTTCTTTCACTGGGCTCGCTTTTGGGTACTATGGACTATTTGGACACAAAGATTGCATTTTAGGATGGGACAACAGTTTCCTCAGGCATATGCTTTCTTCAGAATGTCCCTCAAGCAATCTTTATATGATAGTTATGCTACGAGGGACTTGGATGCTACTAGCCTTAAAGTGTTTTCTCACTGTTTTTGAGTTCTTTCATTAGGCTCTCCTTTGGAGTCTAATGTCATGTACATTGATTTCATGTTAATTTTATAGTCACTGGTTTCACCAAAAAAAAAAAGTGTGTGTGTGTAAACACACACACACATATATGCCTATTCATATCTTAAAAGCAACAAAGATATCATCATCATCTAGTTTATACCTACTAGTTTATATCCAAGGCATAACATTTCCTTGATAAGTAGGAAGGATAATGTACGTAGTTACAAAGAAAGAGGGGAGAAGCCACCTATGCATTTAGAGATATATTTGGGGATACTTTTTTACCCAAAAATTTTCCTATCATGTAATTCACAAGTATTGTGAAAAATATATAATTGAGGTACAGGCTCCAATTGTACTATAGAAGAAGGCTAGAATAAACACCTAAGAAAGTAGTAGTACATGCAGGACAATAAAAGAAAAACCATGACGTATCATGGCAAGCTTATGTGAGTAATTTGACATGAGACGGTTATTTGAATCACATTTTGGGCATTGACATAAATAGGAATGAAGCTAGGCTCTTTCTTTAACTAGAGAAGATGAATTGATGAAATGCTCAAATATTTTGATATATTATATTGAAAACTTGTTAGCACTCTTTAATTAAAATAGTTCATAATACTTTTGAAATTGTGAGCGAATAGTTCCGAGATGCCACCTTATATTGCCAAGCAATCGGCAAACTAATTTATTTGATGATAGCAACTAGACCACATATATGTTATTTAATTGACTTGGCTATTCAGTTATAACCCTATCTCATGAGAGTTTGTGATGCAAATTGGGTCGAATGTTTCTCCTCATGTAGCTCTCCATTTAGAAAGGCATACTTCATGTCCATCTAAAAAATTGGCCACTAATGGTCGGTAGCCAAATCTATGATGGTGCATATGGTAGTCATCCTAGCTATAGGAGCAAATTTCTCCCCATAATCGGCTCCCTCGGCTTGTGCATAGCCTTTGATGATGATGACAAGCCTTGTTTGGTACTTAGCCAAGGTCCCATCAAATGCATACTTGGCACAATAAACCCACATCAATGATCTTTCTCTTTGGACACGTATGGTTCTTCAAAATGGTCTCCATTTCTACTTCTATGGTAGCATGCTACCCTTTGCTTTCTTAAAGATCCTTGGTTCCACAACTTGCTGAATTTTTACCATCAAAGCGTAGCTCATGGTTGGAGATTTCTGATGCCTTTGAGATCTCCTTGCCTTTGAACTACTCTACGCAATATTTGTGATTCTTGATTCCTTCAAGTTCTTCAAGCATCACCTTGTTAACATCCTTTCCTTCCTAAGGTCCATTTGGATGGCTTAGTACTTTTGACTCTGATTCCAAATCTCTTGCATAATAAAAAGCTCACGTCTTTGAGGAGGAATAATTGGAGCCTCTAGTACAATTGCTGGTGGCTTGGACTATTTTTCTTGGAAAACTACATCTTTGTTCACCACGAGCTTCTTTGTCTTTGGGTCATATAGCCAATAATCCTTTGACTCCTTGCTACAAAGATGCACTTCTTGCTCTTGGGATTTATATTTCTTCTATATACATCCTATTCTTTGTAATATGACTAACAAAAAAGTACATAAATAACATTTTAAAGTACCTTTCTCTCACCTGATCCAATGGTGAATGGAATTCTCCCAATCCCTTCATGACTGAGCACTTCTTGAATACTCCGACAGTAACTACTGAATCTGGATATGTAGTCTACAATATCCGTCCCCATCCAATATCCTCAAACAATTGATTCTAGAGGCAAAGGGTGCATGATGTGTTGTTTGTTTTATAAATATCCTACAATATCTTATAGGCCTTCACTATCTTATCCACAAGTTGGATTTGAGGTATGACTGTATTTGTAGTGATACCAATTATCATGAGAGTGTCTCCGCATCTCTCTTTGTCCAATCTTGCACTTCTACTAGATCTATTGGTGTCACAACTCATCACAGATCCATCATGTCCTTGGGCTTCACCTCAACTCCTATAGTGATCTTCCAGATAAGCCTTGTAGCCAAATGACTACATAGCTTCACCTTTTATATAGGATAGTTAGTCCGAGATAATTTTCGACTTTCTTCAAAGTTGGGAATAGGTTTGTAAGAAGCCATTGCAATCACTTGAGAATGACTTGACAAATACTAAACTGAGTACAGCATACAAACAATAAATTGAAATTAAGCACCTTTCTAAATCAAAGTCCTTCCTTGGAGGGATGCCTTCCTTCAATTCATTGGAGCATATCATTGAAAGTGTCACCTTCAGCTCTGGTGCCATGTTAGACTTGAGGGACTATTGAAGAAATAACCCTACATAATGGAACAACTCAACACCTCTCTAATTTGTCTTACCTTGTTTGTGCACACACACGATGAACCCAATGATGGAACTGAAGTAGAAAATAGAGGAACTAAGACTTCATTCATCCACAACATGTGGAAAAAACTGCTTGGAATGAGCTAGAACATCTAGGTAAATGGAAATATGCTTCAATGGCATGAACTAAAGTGTGCCAAAAGACCCCTATTTTCCAGGGGTGGAGGGATTGGAAAACCCCCCAAACAGGGCTAATTCTTCAATCGACCCAATAACAAGTCAACAAAACTCGTTACAAACTGATAGGTCTAATACAAATGCATACATGTTTATAGCCCTTGCCAAGCCTATAAACAAGTCCTAGTCCTTTTGTCAGAACATTGTGTTGCACTCTTATAGCATTGCCACAACATTGTTTTTACCTGTATTCCTCCTCAGTGATAGCGGAAGTGAGAGAGGGAGAGAGAGAGGAGTGCACACGATATAGCTACTTGTACACTAAGTGTAGTGACAATGAACATGAAGATATACATGTGAATCCCTTAGGGTTAGGGTTAGGGTTAGGGTTTGCCCCTATGCCCTATGTGGATAGTGCAATTTACACTATCTTTAACACCCCCTCTTAAATTGCACTGGGTAAGTAGAGGGTGCATGAACAAGACCTTTTTGTGGATTTCGTTTGGTGCGTATGCTAGGATCCAAAACTGAAAAGAAATTATAGTATGTGTGTATGTGAGCACAGTGACTACGTAGCAGAAGCATGTACAATGAGTACATAATGTGGATTTCCCCCTCTTAAGTTGTGGGTCATCCTTCACCTTTGGGAATAAAACCCAAAAGATAGGACGAAGGGAAGAGGAAGGAAATATGCAAAAAGTCAAGTCCACCTAGATCGAAGACTGGTTGATCGAATGATGACTGTGCCAAGAATGGTATGTATGGTTGCATGCTGAACATGTCAAAGCTAAACGTCATAAGTCACCGTGGACTGTGTAGCTGCTCTAAAGAAGAGGCATCCGGATGTGAGGCTAGTTGATGTAGCTATGGAGAAACAATCCGGTAGGTTGTGACAAATCAGGTTGTCACCAACCCAAAAGAACTGACAGCAATGTGTGAGGTATGATGCAGTAGAAGTATAATCTCTGTCGAATGATGTGGGGTCGAAGAAGACCGCATAGTCGGTGTGGACAAAGTGATCCAAGGGTTGAAAATATGGGGCCGAGAAGGTCGTTCGATGTGTGCATGGCTAAACATCCATCGGTATGAGATGTAGCATCTGTCATAGGCTCGTCGAGAAGGAGCTGACAGTGTAAAGGCCTAAAAGCATGAAGTACAACTGTGAATGCGTAAGATGTCCCTGAGGCATATGAGGTTCCGAATGCTGATGTAGGGACTGATCTGTAATCGTAGATCCAACCACTGATCTGCATCAAGTATGGACTGTATACGACAGCCATAAGTGCATGATGAAACATTGAGTCTCCCTAGGTTGCGCTATGGCTACACCTGATGATGTCCGATGCATAGGTATCCTCGTGCTAAGGAATGATTTGCTTATCAAAAGTGGTGGTCATAATTGGATCCAAGGATGCAATGTAGCATGATTGAGCCGATGTTGGAATGCCCTGAAGACTGATGTGTTGATCTGTACTGCTGAAGGGAACTGAGACCAAGGTATGCTCTATGTCAGAGGTGAAAGCATCAGTGATGGATGTTGGAATGGAATCACTTGAAGAGCTAAATGCGCTAGGGCATATATCTCTGCATGCGGCAGAAGATGTGAGTGCCTCGTACTGAGGACTTGCCTACTGAATAATTGCATGATCATAGGTGAACTCCTGCTGAATATCTACATCTGTGGCAAAGGATGGAGTCGAATCCATGCATGAAGGTGATGGATGTGCATCACAAGAATCAGTCTGAGCTGATGTCGATGGGACTGCCTCGTATTGAGGACTTACCGTCAAATATGCCTCATGATGAGGGCTTACTGCCGAATGTGTCTCATGCTGAGGGCTTACCAACAAGAATTGTGCCTCATGTTGAGGACTTGCCGAGAAATGTGCATGATTAGAAACTGCGGGCTGATCCATGCTAACATCTGAAGCATCTGCGTCTGCATCTGATCTATCAAGGCCAATGAGGCTCGAGTCGGTATCATACACTGGAACATACCCTGTGGCAATAAATGGTCGAAGAAGGTTCTCTTTCCACTTACAAATCTCGTCTGGAGTCATGACTGGTGTATCATCAACTGTGTGATGAGAATAATTCTATGCTGGACGTAGTCTGGTGCTCTGTACAAGAGGCTTACCCGTGTACTGGCAAGAGTGTCTACCCATGAGAACACTATAAAAGAGCTGCCACTGGAGAGCTTATGCTAAACTGTCAGAACCAAGTCATGGTGGAAGAATTGCAATGTGCCAAGGATCAAGCCTGTAATTGAATGATGACAACTGTGTGTCGGGAGTAGCCAAGAGGTTGTACAAGGCTGATGTATATGTACGAAAACCAATGCAAAAAATAGTCAACAAGCGTGATTGTACATGGGAGGCATGTGTGCGAGCAAAGCTGCAATAATCTTAAATCCGAGAGGAAGATCACTGGCCAAGTGTCACACTGAGGCGCTGAAGTGCCAAATGCCAAGAATCCTGAACTGGTGTTAGATGTGTGAATTTGAATACCGATAGAACCGCATGGATTGACGCCGGTGGGAACTAATCGGGTAATGTGGCAATGGCTGACTTGGCTTGGTGGAGTTGGATCTCCTCTATGGCAGTGCTAGTCTATAGCCAGACTACATGTCAAAGCGTCAAATGCAGCAAATGAATTTTATCTTGATTCATTTTAAGTGCTGGGTACATTGCAAAGGATTAGGAGGTGGTTTCGATGACAAGGATTTAATGATGCTAACCTGTGGAAATGTCATATGGCATATTTGAGGTTCTCAGCGCGTAGAGCGCGAGATGGCGATCATTTTTGCTTTATGGATCACCTTTAAATTCCCCCTAGATCAAAAGTTATGGCTCCCGCAAGGATGACCAAATTTTGATTCAAGGAGGGGGTCCAAATTGATGATGTGGCTATGGAGGTCACATACAGTGTGTCTGTGTGGCACTGTGCTTAGAAGGCACATGGTGACTTGGCATGATGACTAGACACTGAGTGTCACATGCAGAATACAAAGTGTGCCTGTGTAGACGCAATTGTGCCCAAGAGGCGCTGATGACATGGCACATGGATAAGGCTGCCACATGGCACAATGGTAACCAACTATGCTAATTCATGGTTTAGCTGAACTTGACCATGGATAAACTTTAACTGACCACTGACTACACTTTAGGTCAATGTTGACCTAACCTCGGTTTAAAGTCATCTGCCACGTGTCAATTAAGCAAAAATTAGCAGGAGGCTTTGGAGCTCTGAGGACTCCCAGGCGATGGATGTGAGAATGAACGACGGCATTGAAGCCTCTCTGGAAGCGTCGCCGTTGATGGCTGTCGATGAAGCACACAACTGAAGCCACTATCGGTAGAAGGTTGAGTGCTCGATGGTTGGAGCCACGTGATCTCTCGGTAGAGCTGAAGCTCTGCTGTGGTGGTGGAAATCGTTCATGGCACTGAAGACGTCTCTGGGTAGCCGAACTGAGGCAACTGAGCTGTTAAGGTGCTGGCTCGTTGTTGTTGATAGCTCATTGAGGCTACTTGTGTGTTCGTTTTTTCTATTCTACCGGTCATGTAAGCGTGGAGTCGAGTCCAGGCATTGGCAATAGAGACGTTGGGCTGTGTGAGGTGTTGTAGTTGCAGTAGTAAGCGTTGCTACCTTGCTTGAGCTAGCTTGTGAAGGTCGGCTGTAGACAAATTGCGCTTGGTCAGTTGAAGGAGCTGCTGATGCCCGGTCGAGCCCATAGCCAAAGCTGTCTGTCGAGCCTGTAGCCAAAGCTATGGTTGTTGTAGTCTGCTTTGCACGTTGGAGAGTGCTTTCCATCGTCGTGGACTCGCTGATTCGTTTTTGCTGCTCATGTCAGTTGTGGCATAAACTGGTGCTGTAGGGTCACTAGGGGTTGAGTTGCCTGGGCGGGCTGCTTTCTCATGTAGTTGAGGATGGAGCCGCTTTTCGTTGCCTTAGTTGGAGCTACATGCAAGGAGAAGGCGCTGACAGCTACGGATTAGAGTGTTGGAGGCCGTAATGGTGCATGGAGTAGCCCGTGAGCAAGAGGATGGAGAGTCGTTGCGGCTTTGTTTGTTGAGGGAGACGTAGTTGAGGGCCTAAGTTGAGCCTTTGGTTTTTAGAGCAAAAGCTTGACAGCCGAGGGTTTGCAGGTTGCCTGGAGAAGAGGCTTGCTAAAGTTCTTGCAGTTCAAGTCACCTCTGTCTGCAGGTGGCCATAGAAGGCCATTGATGCCGTGAGAGGACGTTGAAGCTGTAGGGTCGTTGATGAGGCCTTTGCTCTAAGCTTTCTACGTCTTTGGTCGATTGAGTCGAACCGCCTATGTTCGACCTGAAGAGTCGCTTGAAGAATGGCCAAAAGAACCCCTTGAAGAGCTCTATCACGGGTACCAAAAGAAGAGCTGATAACTCTCTTAGAGAAAGAGTTGAATCTCTCTTCCCTCATAGAGAAATACGCCTTCTACAACGGTCATTCTCTTAAAATCTCTCAAAGAAACAGAGAACAACCAAATGAACATATCTCTCTATCCATAGCTCCAAATAGCAAGCTTTTTGAACTAAAACGGAGAGAAGATTGAGCTCTACAACGAGAGCTAGAGATAGAACGAAAATGCATCAAGCAGAGGGCTTGTGCCTGACTGAGCAAGGGCTTGTGTGCCTTGACGGAACAAGGGCTTTCACTCTCTCTGATGAAAATCTCTCTCAATAGAAGATGCCTCACGCAAGGAGGGCTTGACACTCATGAAGAGAGTGGAGCACCATCGGCTCTAATACCATGATAGCGAAAGTGAGAGAGGGAGAGAGAGAGGAGTACACATGATATAGCTACCTGTACACTAAGTGTATTGACAATGAACATGAAGATATACATGTGAACCCCTTAGGGTTAGGCTTAGAATTAGGGTTTGCCCCTATGCCCTATGTGGATAGTGAAATTTACACCATCTTTAACACTGAGCCAGTGTCATAGACCTAACCATGGGCCTAAAAAGTTTCTACCATGAGCCAAGTTACTACCGATGCAATAACAAGTTGACTAAGCCAGTTACAAACTCGATAGGTCTATTGTAAATGCAAACATGCTTACAACCCTTGCAAAGCCTATAAATAGGCCTTGGTTCTTCCATTAGAACAACATGTTGCACTCTTATACCATTGCCACAAGTTTGCTACTATTTGTGGTTCCTCCTCAACCTGTGTCACTGACCTAAACATGGGCCTACACTAGTTTCTACTACATAATCCTACCCAGGTCTATCGAACCCCATATAGGGGCTTACAGGTGGGTCAACCTCGTCTTACACATCAAGACTACAACAATATAGAATATTTTAAAACCATTACTCCACCTTAAGCACAAGGGTTTGTCTAAAGACCATTTCACGTCATCATTTGTTCAAACTTGATCATTTTTTGTCTAATACTCAATATAAGGCTAGTTGATCTTAGAAAGAAGCAATTGATGTTATGACTTCATTTATTCAACAAAATAACATCAACAATGAATATGAGATTTTAAGATAATGATTTTTTATGATAGCCATTGCCACATTTGGATATGTAGAGTCAGTAAGTTTGACAAATACTATGGCATACCAAATGAAAAACCACAGGTGTAGCTTATGATGAGGAGAATTATATTCTCACTAACAAATATGACCTTTATACATGTCATAAACCTTCCTCTTGTAACACAAATGTGGGAAAACTAGCATCCATCTATGATGGGAAGTCCGGGGTAAATAGATTGAACACAAGATGCACTTGACAACATGAGAATGGAGTGTTAATTGGAGATACATGGCTCTGACAAGAAAGCACACCTAACTAGATTCCATTATGTAAGTGGATGGAGATAGGAAGACAAAGCACATAATTGGTTTTACATTCCTAAGTCAATCAACATTGCATAGTGTGCACAAGCAAGAAGCATCACATAGTTGCTTTGTCAAGAACATTTAACATTATATTGCTTTATCAAAATATGTTTGCAAAACAATATGACTACGCAAGCTCTAAGTTAGCCCAAGAGAAAGCTAATAGGATCATTAGCAAGTAATCTACAAGATATGGAAAGGGAATGCACATTGATATTCCATCTAGCATCAAACAAGAGAGGAAGAAATTTGACTTATCTCTTGTATTTTTGAAGATCAATTCGTAAACCTAGGTTCCTCTTTAGTCAAACATACAAATACAAGAAGTTGTATTGCTCCGAGATAAGCTAGTCATTTGAAAACATCTAGAAGACAAGACATCAAGCCTTTCTACTATATTGATTCAAGAAAACTACATAAGTTGAAAACTTGAAAGAGGCATATCTCGAATGCCCTTACAATTCATTACTCATATGCTTTGCATGTCTTCACTTTTCACCACTACTTTTGTATGTTCCAATCCTACAACTCCTTGAAACTAGCTATAAGTGATCCAAAAATGCAACAAAATTTTTGTATTTTCAAAAATAAGTCAAGTATTCTCTACAAAAATGAAATTAGTTCCTAGTAAAATGATTCATTATAAAATAATGTCAAGCAATTTTTCAAATATAAATTCTAACAAAATAATAAAATATTTACTTTAAAAAACAACAAAAAGAAGTTTACTATTTGAAGAGAAGGGTCTACCAACTCCAAGTTTACTTAGGGCAAGAATCTAATACTTATCAGTATTAAACAAAAACAACAATGAATTGGTTTTAAGATGGGAGGAATTGTGCCATTAACCCAAATACTTGTTATCAATGTCAAAAGTTTAAAAAAAGGCTTTGAGAAAATTATAAAAGCGATGATTATAATACAACATACTAGCAAAATTTTAAATAGCACCTCTTCATAGTTACAAAGCTTCTTTGCCACTAAATCACAAAAGCTATTCGAGCCAAGATGTGGATGGATTTGAAAACGTAGTCATTTCCTTGATATGCAAGAGCAAGAGGTGATCACTTCAAGCATACCTAATAGAATTTGCAGTCATGTAAAGAAGTCAAAACTTCAAAAACTAAGAAAGTTTTGATTAATCTTGCTTTCTTGAAAAATACTAGCTTATGAATACCATCTTCATCACAGGCGTACATAGAAAGGTGAATGAAATCTTTGTGTTCCTCGTCTGTGGTGAGATACAAATGGACAATTAACCACCTGAAATGGCTAGGTGGTAAGCATATCATCATTACATAAGTTACTAATCACAAAGAGAATAGAAAAACTGTAGTTCATGATAAGTAAAGCCACTACATCTACCTAGAAGCTTCTAAATATAACAATCAGTATCATTAATTTACCTTAAGTCCAAACATCCATACAAATGATAGAATAATATTAGAAATATAGCAAAATTTTATTAGTCCTAAGAGTTGAAATAATGTGTGCGCGCGCGCGCAGTTGTATGTGCATGCGCGCCCTTATGGAAGTCCGCAACCTGAAGGGAAGGCTATTGAATGGGCTGTTACCATTTCAGTTGTGGGACGCACTGCTGACCTCAAACACTGAGGTTCAAAAACCGATCCTAGATGAAAATGTCCCACGCCATTATGTAAAGAGCCAACTGGTTCCTTCCCTGGCAGTGGAGGTAAAAAATGTACAACCCAGGTGGGTTCCTCTTCAGTCAAAGATAAAGATTGTATTGCTTAAGAATAAGATAGTCATTTGAAGACACATAGAAGACAAGACATCAAGGCCTTCTCATAGATGAATTGAACAAAATACGAGTTGCTGGAAAAGAGAGAAATTGAAGTACCCAGTGCGCGTACATGTGTTTGTATGTGTGTTGAGGGGGAGGGGGATTGGGATTGTTGAAGAATCCTGCTCATGCATGAATTGCAGATTCCTATCTTGCAAAATTACACATCATACTATAATCGATGTGTGTATACATGTGTATAAACAATACTTAACGCAAATGCAACCTGAAGCCCAAACTTGCGTCATTTTAAGAGATCATTGGTATCTCTCATGTTCCTCAAGGATCACATTACTTCCAATCCACCTCATTTCAGAAAAAAAATGGCAACAAATCAGGAAATTCAGCAAATTGCACAACTCTCTTCTCAATCGTGCAAGACTTCTCCCCAATGCTTGATGTATGCAGAAACACAAGCTAGCCATATGATGGACCTGGGAAGATTTCCAATTTTAGCTTAGAGCAAATTTTGGCCATGTTCGATAGGCATCACAGTATCCCATAAGATCACATTTTATTCTGACCAACCTCAAGAAAGACATCTTCTGGCAGCAAAAACTTCAACCCAATTGCCTGTGACAATAAATGGTCAATGCATATAGGCTGACAGCAAACGAAAGTCTTAACAGCACATAGCTGCTCAGAAAACACATGAACATTGAAGATACAGACCTTGGCGAACCCACTGTCTGCGTCACTATGGTCTTTGGGCCGTCCTGCAGCATCTCCAACATAGAAAGATCTGGAAATACCTTCATGCAAAAATTATCACTAAATGCCAAAAGAAAGTATATCGTAGTTTCTAAATCCCTCAGCAAGAATAAAAAAAGCAAGCAAGCAACCTCTCTTTGTCTATATGTACACCCTCGTTGAAATAACGTTCCATGAAAGCCCACATTCCATTCTTTGGTTTTCGGAATAGATCACCAGTCCCCTCTCTTCCGCAAGCTATAAAAACCTTCAAAATGAGAAATACAGATTTCAGCGCACATTCTTTTAAGAGTTGAAAGATAGCATGTAAATTGTTAGTCTCAACCAATAGACACAAACTTTGTACAAATACTAGCATAATATTAGTTTTTGTTTCATTGCTAATTAAGCAAGTTTTTGGTATGGTGTGCTTAAGACTTAGGTTACGTTCCCCAAAAAAGAGTCAGAGTCATAAAATTACCTCATTGTTTGTTTTTAAAGAAAGTCACATCCAGCTTCCTGTTATACCAACATGGAGGCAATGTTTTAATGACTGGATGTTACGAAGCACCTAAGTTGGGAATTAGTGCAAGCATAAGGCCTTGCCATGTGTCCACAGGATCTCAAGGCTTTGGGATGGCAAATTGAAAGAATCAAGACTTTTGTCCTATTTTTCAGAGTAGTTAAGCTCCAAGGAAAGCATCCTGGTGGAGTATGCTGTCTTAGCTCAAGGCGGCAAGCAGGGTCAGTTAAAAAACCCTATGTAGTCAAAATTTCATTAGCATGTATGATGCTTGTGTGTTACACTCAATAAGCCTGTGTAGGCTAAGGGAGCCTTATAAAAGTTAATGGCCCTTTAAAGGGCAACGTTCTGTAACAGATTTTCGTTTCTTCAATGAATACATATTTTTGGGATCGTAATTTTCAGTTGATATCAAAGCTTTGAGATCTGAGGATTTCAAGCTTCTTGTGCATCATGACAGATTTTGCTACAGCTGCATACTAGGTAGAAGTGATGAAGTCAGTTTAACGGTCAAAACTATCAATGCTTGGCAGCTGCACACACATATGGCAATGATCAAAGAGGGGCCCTGGAACGTAGTTGCTGGCTCTGAGCATCTGTGACTGTACCTGCATGGAGGGCTGCATGACATTTGAGCTGAGAAGGCCATGGGATTAATTGGTCTGGATCTGGATGAGCATATTCATATCTTGATGACAGCTGCAGAAGCATGGACATACGAGGAGAAACAATTTGGATCCAAGATGAAGAGCGCTAAATTGCATTTGAAGCAAGACTTAGACAGTTTGAAGATGCTGCCAGACAAAGGATTTCCTTCAATATTGAATTGGCTCAATTCTATCAAGAAGCAGCTGGTTGACATGGGGTGTACTGTTGATGATGATGTGTGTAAAACTGTTCTACTAACGGTGTTGCCACCTTAGTATTATTTTAAAAAAAGCAAAACTGTGTTGTACATATTATAGAAAGGATATTACAATATTGAAGGTGCGGTGAGGGTGAAGCAAACACAGCTGAAGGCAAGGAGCTGAAAGCTGTCACATCAACTATGAAGAATGAAAGTACAAAGTACAATAAAAGGAAAACCCTAGGACAAGGTGTCCTAGTGGTACCACTAGTACTAGGTGTCAGCTGGAAGTGGCAACTGTAGGTTGCTTTTTGCTGAGCCAAGAAATGCAGGAGTTACCAAGCCAAAAACAGTTGCCGGTGTGTGACACTCTAGTGTCAGAACAACCTGCCCAATCACTATCCGTGTTAACCTGCATGACAAGTGAACCCTGACTGATTTGTTCCTGAGTTGGAGGAGCAGCAACAGGGGTGCTAGAGGAAGAAGCATCAAGAGGAGGCCCCCCTGTAGGAGTGCCAGCATTAGGGGCCGCCACTGGAGCAGGTGTGGCTGGCCTCAAGTCAACTCCAGAAACAATGTTCCAGAAGCTCTTTGCTACAAGGACATGTTTCGTGAGATAAGACCACATAGGATAGTAGGTGCCATCCAACTTATCATCATTCTGAAGAATGCCAAACAAATCATTGTTGTTGCCTGCCATAGTGCCAAAAAATGCAGAGCAAAGAGCACTAACTGACAGTTTCCAAAACAAATGCAAATTTGTTCACAAGCCTCAAGGCTTTCCACTGCAAAGATTGGACTTGCTGTCCACAAAATGACTGTAAATTTGCAACTGTCCCAAAGTGTAGACCTGCAAGTAAAATACCAGAAGCAGCATGGGGCGTTCCCAAGGCAACACAGGACAGGGCCTTGTTCAAATACCAAATAAGCTGCAAATGGAGTAAAGAGAAAAAATTGCAGAAATCAAATACTGCAAGGGATAGGCTTCCCAAACTGTTGAAATAGCTTGATAACGCTTCAAACAGTGAAAGGGAGTGAAGGAGAGCAAAAGCTCTCCAAAGCCCTTTGATTTGAGCTAAAATTGTCAATTTGACACTTGTTCCAGATAATGTAAGGGAAATTTGCCAAAAGCCCCTTGATTGAAAGAGGGAAAATGCAAAAACTTAAGTGAAGATTTCAGCAGCCAAAAGGTCGGAACAGCTGGAACAACAGTCGAAGAGCTCTCACAATAGTTCGACCTGCAGATCTGAGAGGATTCAGTGGTCCAAATCAGCTGCAAACCTGTCGCTCAGCTGAGAGGAAAAAAGGCGACAGCTTTGGGGGCAAAAAATCTGCCGTACAGTGTGACATAAGAAGTAGGATTATGCTGATTTCGGGCGACAAACTGCTGCAGGAGAGCTTCGAACTGCAAGTTTCAACTAGAAATGGCTGAGAACAGGCGTCTGCTGCAGTCGTACAGTTGGAAACAGCTTGGAGAAGAGAATCCTCACGATAAATCTCCTTGGGGAAGCTGCCGGAACTGTTTGGAGTAGGCGCCCAGCTGAGAGCAGCTGGAAAAACTAGTCGACCAGCTGGAACTGATTGACGGAGGCAGGCTGAGTGACCAGGAGTGGCTGGAATCAAGGGAAAACACTGCTCTGATACCACTGAAGGTGCGGTGAGCGTGAAGCAAACACAAAGCTGAAGGCAAGGAGCTGAAAGCTGTCACATCAACTATGAAGAATGAAAGTACAAAGTACAATAAAAGGGAAACCCTAGGACAAGGTGTCCTAGTGGTATCACTAGTACTAGGTGTCATAGACACTAAAAGTACCAAGTGTCCTAAGTGCCAATAACTAATGCTACATGGCACATACCAGGGCCCAAAGGGCATCAAATGAAAGGTCTAGAGATGGCCTACAAATATGACTTCTACTTTACAGCTGGACCTGCCAGCAAGTATCTGAAGCATAGCTACATAAAAACTAGGAAAAGATTATTGTTCTCCAAAATGTTTCCCAATAACCTTGTATAGCTAGACAAGGAGGCCGCTGCCCAAAAAACAAAAACCTGTTTTCTCTATAAGAAAGTAGCAGCAGACTGGGCTGCAACCAGAAGCTTCAACAGCCATGGTACCATCAGAAGCCCCTAGAGTTCCAAGAGCATGTTTGGGGGCATCATCAACCAGCAGCAGCATTATCATGTTCAGTAACAGCGTGTACAGCAGCAGCAACAGCAACTGTACAACAGTATCAGGCCAGGCAGGGTCTGCATGAATATCTGCAGCACCAGCACCATCAGCATGCACAGTAGCAACAGCATTGTACAGTCCAGCAGCACGTACCACCATCAGCATGTACAGCAGCAACAGCATGTACAGGTCCAGCAGCAGTTGCAGCAGCAGCAGGTACCGAATCTCTAGTGTCAGCAGGTGCATCAGCAACAGGTACAGCAGCATGTCCTAAAAGAAAAGAACAGTAGTACCTCCTCCAGTATCAACTACATATGTATGTGGAAGCCTTTTGGATACCAGGTCTATTCCTTCTGTTAAGAAAAGATGCTCTCGCTGTCCAAATTGCCCAAGGAGCACACATATTTTGACTTCTGTTCATTCCTCTCTCCCGGTGCAAGAATTGCGAATGAGGATAGCCTTCCAGTTAATTGGCTCTCCCACAATAATGTGAATTTCCTCCATAATCTCCTTGTAGGTTGTCACACAACAAAAAAAGTGAAAGTCATCGTATGTTAGACTCTAGCATCTCTTGCACCTTCCATCTGTTTCTTGCCTATCCTCACTCCTAAAGTTTGTCCAAACAGGATTGTGAGAGATGAGCTGACATGTTCTCTGGTATGCTTTTAAGCCATATATCTTAAAATCTACTATGCCATGAGAATGAGGAGTGTGATCTAGACAATCTCTCATTAAGAGTTCTAATCAACTCAGTGGCATCAATTCTAATTGAAAATGAGCTGGGATCCACCCCTCCATATATCATTTCTTGACCACAGACTCAAGCTTTGACAGACAAGTCCCTTGTCTCTATTGTTAAGCCGAAACTCCCTTGTAATGTCTGGCCTTTGCTTCCAGTTAAGCTCAGCTTTATCCCATAGTTGACCCCACACCTGCAAACCTTTTTAAAAAAGAGACCAGGCTTGAGGAACATTTTCATTACTAAGCTGATCAATCTGAAAGATGGCTGAAAACCATAAAGAGTCTACTGCCATGAAATTACCCTTCCCTCACCAGACCAACTGGGCTTTGATTGCCTCAAAGGAGTTCCACATTGACAGCCATAAGGAGATTCCTTTGATTGTGCATGGTTCAGGAGGGAAATTCTTCCATTTATTTTCCTTGACTGGTCTGGCCTATTGAAAGTTTCTCAATAGGAGCTGAGACCACATCTCTTCAACATTGAGAATGGCTTTGACAACCCATGTTGCAGAAAGTTTGTGAGAAGAAGTTGTTGTGTCTATTGCTCTCAACATCTGGTCTCGACGTCTTCTTGTAAGGAAAATGCGCTTGCTTGTTGAATCTATCAATCACAATCCAGATCATATCATGTCCATGTGGCGACCTAGGAAAACATATAAGAAAGTCCTTAGCAATATGTTCCCATGGTGCCTCTAGAGCCCCTAAAGGCTGCAGTAACCATTGAGGCTTCAAGCGGCCATACTTAGCCTTTTGCTGAATAGGACAGCATGAAACATACTGAAAAACATCTTCCCTGATTTGAGGCCAATAAGAATACCTTTCAAGCTTCCCTAAGGTGGTGACAAACCAATGTCCAAGCTGTGACACTCCTTGATTACCTTCTATCTCATATCCTGTGTCACACACATTCTGTTTTGATTCTACAGATACCCATCACGTACATACTAATCCTTATAACCTCCTCCTTCACTCAAAATCTGTCCCAATACATAAAAATCCAGGATCCTCTTTTACCTTTCCTTCATAATCGATAGCTCCTCATGATTAGCTTTCGAAATAGCGTGAACCCATGGTCTTTGAGGGTAACATGTTCTCCTTTCTTGGATATGTTAGATCTGAAATTTAAATGAAGCTAAGAAATCAGCCTACCTCATGTGCTATTGGTAATATGGGCCTATGAGCATATCATTCAAATTTTCACATGGGAGATAGGATAGAGAGAAGAAAAAGAAAGAACGTCGACATCTGATCAGATGTGAATGAGGTACACCTCCTACTTGGCTACTTCCAAGCATATTTCTTTAGTAGCCAAGCATATTTCTTTATTACAATGATGCAAGGCTTTCATAATAGTAATTCAGATCCTCCGACAAAACCAAGGAAACCTAGAAGTCCTATAACATTAATATATTTTGAAGCATTACAATGGTCTCCCACATAGAGAAAAATAGGAGATGAGAATCCAAAGTTAAAACAAATATCGGAAAGAAACCACGGGCGTCTTGTTGCAAAGGGTTATGCATAGCAACATGGCATTGATTTTGAAGAGACCTTTGCTCCCACCTCACGCATCACAACCATACGGTGCATCATTGCTCTTTCGCATTACTGACTTCACTATAGCACCTCTCCCCCCAAGGGCTGATCATACATACCTTTTCTTTCGCATCTCCACCTCCCTTCGCACAACATCTTCCACCCCACTCAGTGCTTACTCCACCTACCACGATATACGCTTTGATCGGGATCACTCACCTTCTTCATACTTCTCGCTTATATTGACTTCATACCCCTTTTAGAGGATCGTGCTGCCCTTGTCACCCGCTCACTACACGAGACTGCCATTCACGCTTTTTCCCACACCACCCGCTCCACCCGCCTACCACCCCCTGGAACTGTACCTTGTAATAGTTGGTACGATGATGAGTGTAAGGCCTTACGCCGTCAACTCAGATTCGAAACCAAAAACAGTCTTCCAAGCGCAACAGATACGCTACATGAATACCGTAGACTGGTACGGAGGAAGAAACTAGACTTCGTTCGTCGAAACGAGGAGGAGCTACTAAACATTTTGTTTAGTAACAACTCTAAGGACTTCTGGCGGAGATTTCTAGAAGGACGGTCCCCTCCGCCACTCACTGACACCCAGATCTGGTTTGATTATGCACGCACACTTTATGACATCCCAAATCAGCTAGTCCCTAACCTCTCACACATGCCTCGTCCCACATCCTGCACCCTCTTCACTAGAGGAGGGGTAAAGGATGCCGTAATGAAACTTCATAATGGTCGAGTGAAGGATCATGAGGGGCTATGCACTGAGTTCATTGCATATGGGATTAACCTCCTAGCCCCGATCTTAGCAAAGCTTTTTAATGAAGCGGTTTGTTTGGAATTTCCACACACTTGGACCATTAACACTATCTCACCCATCCACAAGGCAGGGGATCCCATGAGCCCGGAGAACTACAGAACCATTATGATTGGACATGTCATGTCCGAGATTTATGCATCAGTACTTGACTCCAAGGTTAGCAAACTTGCAGAGTGTCGAGGACTTAGAGCAACAAGATAGGCCGGATTCCGGCGTGATCATGGAACCATGGATCCACCACATTCTCACGCTCAGATGTATCATCGAGGAGGCGAGGTCACGGAAGCAGAGGGTTTATTGTTTCTTTGTGGATTTCCGCAAGGGATTTGACACGGTCCCGAGAGCCCACCTCATCCGGCGCCTACAGGACTTGGGTTATGACCAGGAGATCATTTGGGCTGTCATGGCACTTTACAAGAGAGTTTCTGGCAGAGTTCAGACAGGATCCGGGTGGACAGACGAATTCATGAGTACCATCGGGGTCAAACAAGGGTGTCCTTTGTCGCCTACCTTGTTTGGCCTCTACATTGACAAGCTTGAGACAGTGATGCTCTTCCTCAGCAGAGGGGCTTCAGAGACACCTAAACGCACTACAGTCCTTTTGTGAGTCTCATGATTTGAAGGTCACCCTGGGTAAAACCAAGGTCATGATCTTCAATACATCTCGAGCCATCATGCGTCAAGAGCAGTTCACATTTATGGGGTCATCTGTTGAGATAGTTTCATCATACACTTATCTTGGGGTTATCTTCTCCGAATCGAGCTTCACTATGAGACCCGCGATGCAGGCACGCTTGAGTAGAGGGTATGCCTCATTGGCCAAGCTAGAGAGGCAGTGCTTCCGCTCGCACTTTCAAGATCCACGCACCAAGGGGTTGCTTTTTGACTCCTTAGCTCGCCCAGCGGGGATGTACGACAGCCCTTGTTGGGAGCCAGACTTGTCGGATACAGAGTGGGCCCGTGTGGAGCGGCTACAAGTTCTCATGTTATCACGGATGATTCGTGGTAAGTCATCCGTTCCTTACCAGATCATTCAGGCTGAGTTCGGGTCACCCCCTTTACAACTAGATGCTGCATTTCAGGTCATCACATATCTGTACCGAGTTAGGGAATATGGGGATTATACCTCGGGGCGTAGCAGGCTACCATGCATAGCTCTATCCTCTTCTATGACACTTGCAGCAGGAGAAGATCAGAGGTGCTAGTATGCACGTACAGAGAGATGGTTTAAGCGACTGGGGCTCCACATGGATAGACTACCTCCCTTCCAGTATAGCATGGATGCTCCGTTCTCTCCCCTCTTATCACACCAGGTCAACCAGGTTATCCGTGAGGATCTACTACAGCTACACACTTTTCGGACCTGGTTGGAACCAAGTGAACTCCCAGTGAAGCTTAGCTTCTACAGAGATCACTTCTTACATATCACAGCGGAGGGTTTCATTGACCCACCAGGATACACACAGATTCACCTACCCCACTCGCTGAGGATCTCTCTTGGGCAGTTTCGGGTCTCTTCACATAGACTTCGCATCGAGAGCGGCAGAGCAGAGCAACTACCCAGGGAGCGGCACATATGCACTGTTGGGGTAAAGGCACATTGCCACCCCTTTATTAAAGATAGGACACCTATGACTGTCTTAAGACAGTCATAGGGTAAAACCTAATCCTAATAAAACTAATGAGTTTGTGGTGTGGCTCATCACTTCACACCCGCACACTTAAGTCTTCTCTCTCTCTCACTCTCTCCTTCCGGCTCTTCTTCCCCCTTCAGTCCTTTCAACTGGTATCAGAGCCACCTTTTCCCCTCTATCCTTGCCTAGCCACCTTACCCCTCGACCTCTACCTAGCCAGCAAGCAGCAGCGCCGTACGGACGTACGTCGTCCGTACATCCGTACGGACGGGCATCGAGCAGCGACGGCATTGCATCGCGGGCGCGGGCACGGATCAGGGCGCGGGCGCAGGCATCGAGCAGGGCACGGGAGCTGGCGCGGGCGCAGGCATGGAGCTGGGCGCGGGCTGTATAGCAGCTGCTAGCTGCAGCAGGGCGGCGCCGCGTCACGCCAGCAGCTGCTAGTTGCTAAGCTCTCGGGCGTCGCACAGGCTACAGGTACACGACCGTACGGCAGTCCGTACGACGGGCTTCCGTACAGTACGGACGAAGTCGCCGCACCTGCAGGGAGCTGCATCAGGGGAAGAACTTCCGAAATTTTTTTTTCTTCTTTCCCTCTTCTGGGATTCCGTACACTGCGAAGGTACATCAAGTACAACAGGCAGTTTTTTTTTGTGGGAAGAAAAGAAGGAGAAAGAGCTCTCTGCTCTTGATTCAGGATCATCTTTCAGTTCACAGCACTGTGTTTTTCTTGAAAGTACAGCAAGTACCTTCATTTACCTCGTGCTTGAGGAGAAGAGAACCACAGTGTGTGGTTGATTGCACAGTTATCTGTTTTTCGTGAAGGAAATGCCTTGATTTTGCAGAGGACTCTTATGCTTTTACTGGGCTTGAATCTCAGTTTCCGGGTGAGCAGATCATAGGGCTTTTGCCTGGCAGTTGATGCTTTGTATGCCTTGAGGTAGTGTGGTGCCAGAGAGCACACATTTGCCTCGATTTCCGCAGTGTCGAGGTGACATTTTCTTGCAGGTCACATTTCTTGTGCAACACTCAGAGAACCTCAGTTGAGCCACGCTTAGCCAGGGCGCATCTAGTTTACTCGGTCCCTAACTGTCCATCGTTGACAGTGCTCAAAAGGTTCCTCATTGAGTGTTTGTACGTTGGGATCTGTGTATGTCATTTCTACACAGGGCAGTATATGCATTACACTGTTGGATGATTTTGTCAGAGAGATTTTCATATTGCATGCTACCTCAATGTTGAGGTATTCTTCACTTGGTTCAGGTGTCAGATCAAGGGGCTTTTGCCCAGACTTTGTTTGATAGCACTTGGGTTACCGACAGAGATCTTCAGATGCATTTTATCCCCTTGGCAGAAGGGTGATTGCTTGGGATTTATCCCATTTTCTGTTGCAGGTTTTGTGACAGGCTGAAGTGTCATTTTTTTTGGGGTGTTTGCCAAGTGGTTTATGCATATTAACTCAGTGCAATACCTCATCTGAGGTGGGAGAAGTGATCAGTACAGCCAGTACAGCAGTGTTTACAGCAGTGTTTGTGCTTTGTCAGCTGATTATGCACTGTTAAGCACTTGTTGAGCAGCTGCAGCAGTCTGAAATTACTGTTTTTATGCCTATTTGAGCACGGTACAGTGTTTCAGAAGGTACAGTAACTGGGAGAATTTTCTGTTTTGCTGCAGATTTCCTGACAGTAAAAAAAACAGCACTATTGTGAGTGCTCCTGGCTCTTGATAGAGCAGGTTTTTTCTGAGAAATCAGAATTTTTATTCTGTTTTTTTTTCTTCCAGGGAGTCAGGTACTTTCCCTATCTGATATGGCATCAGGGGGAAGTGAATCTTCAATTCTGAACATAAAGAAACTGGAAGGAGCACACAATTATGCATTATGGGCAGAACAGTGCTTGAATGTACTTCTGTTAAAGAAGATTTCTAAGCCCATAAGGGTGAAGGGTGTCAAGCCATCTGACATGGCAGCTGATGACTGGGAAGAGCTTGATTTGTCCGCAAGGGCAGCTATCATGCTCACTATTTCTGACACTCTTGTGTTCAATGTTCAGGCTGAAAAGACCTCTTATGGTCTATGGCAAAGGCTAGAAGAATTGTATGCCCAAAAGAGCTCAGCCAGTAAGGTTTATTGGTTGAAGAAGCTGGTTGATCTTCGCATGAAGGAAGGTACAGCTATGACCTCACACTTGAGTGAGTTCAATGCCATCTTTACACAGCTGATTGCACAGGGATTGAATCTTGATGAGGAGTTCAAGGCTACTTTCTTGCTGTGTACCCTCCCTGAGAGTTGGGACACTTTCAAGACCACCCTGTCAAATTCGAATGTCACTCTTATGTATGCTGATGTAGAGAGCTCTCTCCTTATGGAGGAGATGAGCAGGAAGAATAATGCGAGCAGCAAGTCTTCAAATGCCTTGCAAGTACAGGATAGAGGCAGGACTCAGCAGAAGGGGAGATCTGCTAGTAAGTCCGAATCCCGCAGTCAGTCCCGTGGCAAAAAGGATATTGAATGCTTTTATTGTGGCAAGAAGGGACATGTGAAGTCTAAGTGCTTCAAGTTCATACGGGATCAAAAAGCCAAGAAGGCTGAAACAAAGGATGCAGGCAATGCAAGCAAAGGCAAGGCAAGGCCAAGGCAGATGACTTGGATGCAGTGAATGTTGCAGCAGAGGACAGTGACAGTGACATACATGATGTTTTATGCTCTTCTGCTGTAATAGCACATGCTTTGGTTATTGATGGCCATGACATGCACACCTGGCTCTTGGATTCAGGTGCTTCTTTTCATGTTACTCCTCATAGGGAGTGGTTTACTTCCTACACAGGTACTCATGGAGTTGTTCATCTTGGGAACAACTATGCATGTCAGATTGCAGGGATTGGCAGTATACAGATAGTATTTCCTGATGGACGCATATTCATGCTTGATGGTGTCCGCCATGTGCCGCAAATCAAGAAAAATTTGATTAGCACTGGCTTATTGGATGACAGTGGTTACCACACCACATTTGGGGATTCCAAATGGGTAATTACTGATGGCCAGGCTGTAGTGGCTGAGGGTTTTAAGAGTGATACCTTGTACCCTCTTTATGTTTCCAGTGTGGGTAATCATGTTGTTGCCATAACCGAGCTGCCAAAGGTTTCATTGTGGCATAGCCGGTTGGGACACATGTCTCTTAAAGGAGTACAGAACTGTCACGTTTGGGTTATCTGCCGTCTCTTTCTTTTTCAGATTTGCCTACTTGTGATCATTGCATATTTGGCAAGCATTCTGTGACTCCTCATAAGAGGAGAACTCCCCAGAATAGAGCACCGCTTGATCTAGTGCACACTGATTTGTGTGAGATGCCACAGTTATCACTAGGGGGTGCAAAATATTTTATTACTTTCATTGATGATGCCACACGCAAAGTGTGGGTCTATTTCTTGAAGCATAAGGGCGATGCCTTAGATGCTTTCAAGAGGTTTGTCGCTCAGGTTGAGAATCGGACAGGTCGTAGGCTGAAATGCCTCAGATCCGATAATGGGGGTGAGTATGTGTCACATGCTTTTGTGCAGTTTTGCCAAGCTAAGGGCATCAAACAGGAACTCACAGCCCCTCATAATGCATCTCAAAATGGTGCAAGTGAGCGGATGAATCGAACTATTCAGGAGAAGGTTCGATGTATGTTGTCTTATGCTGCATTACCCCATGGCTTTTGGGCAGAAGCCGTGCAAACAGCAGTTCACATTATTAACAGGTCGCCAAACAAGGCTTTGGAGTTGAAAGTGCCAGAGGAGGTGTGGTCTGGCAAGCCACCTTCATATAAGCACTTACGTGTATTTGGCTGCGAGTGCTTTGCTCATGTACGCAAAGAACTACGCACCAAACTGGTTCCAAAGACTATCAGATGCATCTTTATGGGTTATGGTGACGAAGGTGAAATGGGGTACAGGTTATGGGATCCCGTTAAACGGAAGATTATACGCAGCAATGATGTCATCTTTAAAGAGGATAGTGTACACAAGGAACCCGTGCAACCTATGGAATACAGGAGGGTTATTTATGATGATGTTGGACAGCAAAGAATGCCCATTTATATGCAGCAGCAGGCTGCTGCAGATAACCCTGTTCAAGAGGGTATACAGGCTGAAAATCAGCCAGATAATTTTGCCAATGATGCACCACTGGATATGCCAGCAGATGGGGCTGTAGAACAGCCAGATATGGTGGTACAGCCACCCGTCATGCATGAAAACAGGCTGGACAGCAGCCTAATCCGGAACATTTTGTTAGAAGGAGCACCCGTGTACAATGGACTCCTGCCAGGTTTGTTCCAGGAGCCAATAATGTGGCTGATTTTATCATGCTAACAGATTGTGGTGAGCCTTCCAGCTTCAAGGAAGCTATGGGAAGAACAGAGAAAAAGAAGTGGGAGAAAGCCATGCAGTCAGAAATGGACTCTCTACTTCAAAATGATACATGGGACTTGGTGCAGCTACCTGCAGGCAGAAAGGTTTTGCCATGCAAGTGGGTTTACAAAGTCAAAGTGGATTCAAATGCTTTACCGAGGTATAAGGCCAGATTGGTTGCCAAGGGATTTAAGCAGGAGAAAGGCATTGACTTTGATGAGATCTTTTCCCCTGTGGTCAAGATGACTACTTTGAGAGCACTGTTAGCTCTTGTTGCTCATAACGACATGGATTTATGTCAGATGGATGTGAAGACAGCCTTTCTTCACGGAGATCTCCATGATGAGATCTATATGAGTCAGCCAGAGGGATATGCTGTTAAAGGGAAAGAGCAGCTTGTGTGTAAGCTCAAGAGGAGCTTGTATGGACTCAAGCAGGCGCCAAGAGAATGGTACAAGAAGTTTGATGCCTTCATGCAGTCCCAAGGGTATCATAGGTGTGAGACCGATCATTGCTTGTACACCAAACGTGCAAAGGATGGCAGTTTGATGCTACTCATTCTATATGTGGATGACATGCTTATTGCCAGTAAATCTCAGCATGAGATTAGTGCTTTGAAGAAACAACTGCATAAGTCTTTTGACATGAAAGACTTGGGTGATGCAAATCATATTCTTGGCATGCGGATTACTCGTGACAGGTCCAAGGGACTTTTGTTTCTGTCACAGAAAGAGTACATTGACAAAGTACTGCAGCGCTTTAAAATGGAGGGGGGGAAGTCTATTATACCCCGTTGCCTCCACATTTAAAACTCAGCAGTAAGGACAGCCCCAGATCAGATGATGATAAGGCTGAAATGGCCAAGGTTCCGTATGCATCTGCAGTTGGATCTTTGATGTATGCCATGGTTGCCACTCGTCCGGATATTGCCTTTGCGGTGGGAGTCATCAGCAGGTATATGGCAAATCCAGGCAAGCGGCACTGGGAAGCAGTGAAAGGTGTCTTGAGGTATCTCAAGGGTACCAAAGACTTGTGCATATGCTATGGTAGGCAGGATGCATTGGTGCATGGTTTTACAGATTCAGACTATGCAGGGAATGCAGATAACCGGAAGTCTACTACCGGTTATATTTTCACATTTGCAGGAGGTGCTATATCATGGGTGTCTCGGTTGCAGAAATGCATTGCACTGTCAACTACTGAAGCTGAATATGTTGCAGCCACTGAGGCTTGCAAGGAAGCAATATGGCTTACTCGGCTGGTGGGAGATTTGGGCATTACAGGAGATATGCCAGTTTTGCATTGTGATAGTCAGAGTGCTATCATGTTGGCAAAGAATCCAGTCTTTCATCAAAAGACCAAGCACATTGATGTGAAATATCATTTCATCAGGGAGGTACTGGAAGACAAGCGACTTGAGCTTGTGAAGGTGCATACTGATGATAATCCTGCAGATTTGCTCACTAAGAGCTTGCCTACAGAGCGGTTTGCACATTACCGCCACATCATGGGATTAGGATAAGACCATTCTTATTTTATGGTCTTGTATACAGTAACTGTATATTGCTGTATTTTTATTCTTTTCTCCCCTTTAGGCACATTGGCCTTTAGGTGGGAGGTTGTTGGGGTAAAGGCACATTGCCACCCCTTTATTAAAGATAGGACACCTATGACTGTCTTAAGACAGTCATAGGGTAAAACCTAATCCTAATAAAACTAATGAGTTTGTGGTGTGGCTCATCACTTCACACCCGCACACTTAAGTCTTCTCTCTCTCTCACTCTCTCCTTCCGGCTCTTCTTCCCCCTTCAGTCCTTTCATGCACACTGTGTGACATACAAGAGGTTGAGACAGAGGAGCATTTCATCTTCAGGTGTCCTGTGTACTATGAGATCCGAGGACGTTTCCACTGCCTCTTCAGGGATAGTTATGGGATTTTAGCCCGTTTCCTCTCCTACCCAGACCAGCGGTGTTTGGCAGGTTTCATTCATGAGGCACTTAGACACCGCAAGAGGATACTCCGAGCACAGAGACAGGAGCATACTTCTTCCTCGGTTGATCCCTCTCAGAGCTCTATCATGGAGTTCTTTCAGCTAGATCACATGGACCCCAACGAGACGAGGCCTCAACATGACCGTGACCCGGAGCCCGTGACCCGACAGCTCAGACAGAGGGTCGAACACAAATCACACTTGGAGACATCCCCTCCTTGTTTAGAGTCGGAGCCCGACCGACGGGGGTCACAGTAGCCCTGGTTAGACGCAGAGCTACGACCAGGAGATGTGCCAAGACCGCACCTCTGAGTGGCCGACAACACTCTATTGCCGACTTCATGCCTCCATTGCCTCATCCATCCTGATATCTTGCTGTTGCTGGGGATGATGATGATATTGATGATGATGCTGAGATTGGTATAGAGTCGACCATCGACATGACTATGTTGTACTTAGGACTTAGTACTGCCATTCTGCATTTTTGCATTTTGCATTGGTATGGATGCTCGTTTAGTAGCTCCACTACCACAGCTCGTTGTATCAAGATTTTCACAGTCTCATAGACCCATCGGTCTTCCGAAGACTTTAATAAACTTTCTTTCTTTCTTTCTTTCTTTCTTGCATCCCACAGACATTAGGAGGTGCATCAATGGACATTAAGACCGCCTTCCTTCAAAATGATTTACAAAAAGAGGTCTATGTCACTCAGCCTTCTGGGTTTGAGGAAAAAGGTTCTCAAAATCAGGTTTGCCGGCTCAAAAAGACCCTTTTATGGATTGAAGTAGGCACCCCGGGCATGGTATGCCAAGATACATGCATATTTGACAGCCCATGGCTTTCAAAATAGTCATACAAAAACAACTCTTTATATCCGAAAGAGTGCTGCAGAATTTTTAATTCCCATTCTTTATGTGGATGACATGCTTGTCACTAGGCCAGATAAGGACAAAATTGCAGATTTCAAAGCTCATTTGCAGAAATTGTTTGCAATGACAGACATGGGCTGGTTGCACTATTACTTGGGCATCCAGTTTGCATATATTGAGGGGGTAATAATAATGAGTTAATCTACGTACGTTAGACAGCTCTTAAACCGCTTCCAGTTTGAAGATTCCACGCCAATTTCTACACCATCGAAGCCTGGCTTTCGTTTCTCCTCCAAAGATGGGAGTGCACCCATTGATGCCACCCTTTATCATACCTGCCCCGATCTTCAGTACACAACATTGGCAAGTAGTGAAGCGGGTCTTCCGTTTTGAAGGCCACACAAATTTGAGACTGTTGTATGGTGATGAGTCTCCACTGGTCTAGCATGCTTTCACGGACAAATGACTAGGCAGGTTGTTATGACACGAGAGTGTCCCACAATGGCAACTGTTTCATGCTTGGATCTTCATGCATTTCATGATTCAGTAAGAAGGAGCCTACAATTGCTACTTCCACTTGTGAAGCTGAATACAGGGCAGCCTTCAAAGCTTCAATAGAGTGTGGCTGGCTCCGTAAGCTACTCGCAGATCTTGACATCAACCAGCCAGCCTCTACTACCATCTACTCTACCAGCCAAAGTGCTTTGGCTATTGCGAGAAACCCAGTGTTTCATGCGCGCACTAAGCACATTGAGGTTGATTATCATTATGTTCGAGAGCGACTGTCAGTTGAAGACATACAGTTTTGTCCTACGTTTCCACGGAGGACAACTTAGCAAATCTCTTCACGAAGGCTCTACCACCGCCCAAGTTTGAGGCTTTTCAACATGCCTTACACTTGGCACCATTTGTTACATGATGTTGATCTCCCTGTCCTGTCATAGGTTGCTATATCCATCTTGGACGAATATGTGCAACCATGATATAGTTTCCAAGTATACCTGAGATGTGTCCCAGGATACTTTAGCCATACCAGGGAGGGGGTTCGTTAGCACTTAGCCCTGGTATGGCCTTGTAGGCTAGTCTTAGGACTCAGTCAACCCTTAGGTTGACTTCATTGGCCTTAATCATGCAATCATGGTATCCACATTAGGTTCACCCAATTGCCCCCCTCATAAGCCAAGGACAACCTAGATCCATCCAAGCACCATGCTCTCAAGGTTTGTTTCAACGCGCCATCACTTGGCACCATCTGCAACCAAGAAATACACCTGAATAATTAGATCCCTGTGGCTATTCCACAGATCCCCATCACCACATGTGCTTTCAGACATATTGGATCATCCCCTAATCTCTAGACACAAGCTCCAAAATGAGCTCCAATCTAAGTAACCAACTGGTATCTATGTGCCAGCCTATACATGCTATACAACTGACCAGTACAGCCTATAAATAGGCCAAATTGTATTGTCAACTGCCCCTGTACCAGCAACCTTCACCCTGGCTCCTATACCCTACTGCTACCAACCTGCATCTGCTTCTGCCACCCTTCTGCTGCCTATTCAAGGTCCTGACCAAGGCATCTTCTGGCCCCTTCTCTAGGCCTCATTCCAGCCTCTCCCTAAATTGGGCCCTCTTATAGCCTCAAATCTGCCCTCTTCTAGGACTAGATTAATCAGCTTCTTTACCTTCTCTCTCACATTGTTCCCTAGAGCAGCCTCCTCCTCCTCTGCCTACACAACATCTCTCTGAATTCATCATATGCTGCAAGTACAACTCCCCCATGTCCTCATGTGGGGGCTCACAAGTGGGTGGCTGATCTCTAAACTCGAACAATTTCAACATGATTGTCACGCATGTGGTATTGCGATCCACATGTTACATAATTTAAAAAAATCTCTCTCAAATTGTCCATGGAAAAGCACCATAGTGACATCGATTCCAGGGTAGATCTTCCAACAAGTTGAATAATTAGAGAATGTTTAAATGAAAAGATTATGTTGCTTCCAAATCAGAATGGTATAGTTTTCTAGCATGTCCTCCATTACCCATTTTACAACTTCAACCAACATGCAAACATTAAGATTCGCCAAAAGCATCAAGCCCAAAAAATGGTATTGATTCTAAAAGGGCATATTTCACACCCAATCACAATCCTTTTTTCAAAAAAATAAGCAAACATAGATGAAATACATATTGTTTAAAGCATTTTGCATAGGTTTGCATGTACCTGGATCGGCACATTAACGAGTTTCATGAACCCCACCAGACGTCCAATCTTGGAATCCACCGCCTTTTGTCGGCTATTTTTCCAGCGCTCGATGTTCGATTCATTTGTAAAAATTACCTACGGACCAACAACACCACATTAAACATGATCATAGTTTAAACTTCCAAAAAAGAGACATGCATGACTAATTTTCGAAGAGTGGTTAGTCAAGAATTCTTGGGGATAAAACTTCTAGAAAAGTTCTTTTACACCATAATTTTCCTAAGTTCTTTTGCCAACATAAAGATATTGTTTATCGTATTGATTACCACCCTTGGTTATTGCATGCTGCAATGGGCGTAAGGCAACATTGGTGTTTCAAAGTTTAACACGCACCACATCACCTCATTGAATTGCAAGCGTTTAGAGTTCCCCCACAAACTTCACACCATCAAATTACTATAATTGTGATGGTTATGTGTACATACAAGGGTGAAAGAGTGTGAAATTGATGAAACTGGTACATAGCTCTATGGTTTTTCCCTACTCTTTCCCTTGCCTTCCTCATGACTATGTATCCTATACTTGCCTTTGCCCCCTATAATTCTTTATGCACAAACCTATCCCTTCATAGCCCCTCCCTTCGCACGCAAATTTAGCCCTTCGCGAGCAAGCCTGACTTCCACAACTAAATGGGGACTCCCTCACATCCACTCACCTTCTAAGAGCTCAGATAGATTAGCAAGCTCCCTAGTGGATTGTCTCAGCATCATGCCCCTTCTTTTCCACATGCACCTCCACGAAGTGTCCATGACCCCCATCTTCTCAATTGGAATCCTTGGTCTTGCATCATTCCATCTTCCAAGGCCCTCTCTACCTTCTATTGTTTTTGTCCCTCCTCCCGGTTGGGTATTAAAGTCCCATTGAAAAAATCAATGGGAGTGTTGTAAGGTACCAAAATTTTCCATTCCGACCTCATAATCATTGATATCCTAAAAAACTCTCCCCTCGCCCCCCTGCACACCTTGCTCCCCCTCCGTCAGTCTGTCATTCCCCGCCCTGCTCCCCCTGCCTCAACCTTGTTATAGAAATATTAATCTCTAAGGTTGTGGCCAATGTAATAAGGGGCTAGAGGCACTTTTTCCTTTATAAGGTTCATGTCCCTAACCTCAGTTAGAGGTTGAGTTTGTGTATGAGTTAGTCACCACACATGCTTTGACCCTAGTTAGGGGCAATCTTAGGGTTTTGTCTTTTTGACTATCTAGTGTCGTATCTCATTCCCATTGCTGCAATCTCACTTTAGCTTTGTCTCTTTGACTATCTAGTGTCGTATCCCATTCCTGTTGCTGCAATCTTTGACCCTAGTTAGGGGCAATCTTAGGGTTTTGCTGCATTCCACACCTGAGTGTCAGTGAGTGGTGAGGGGGACCGTCCCTCTAGAAATCTCTGCCAAAAGTCCTTAGAGTTGTTACTGAACAGGATGTTCAGTAGCTCCTTCTCGTTTCGGTGCACAAAGTCAAGTTTCTTCCTGCGTACCAGTCGACGGTACTCACGTAGCGTCTCTGGTTCGCTTGGAAGACTGTTTTTGGTTTCGAATCTGAGCTGACGACGTAAAGCCTTACACTCATCATCGTACCAGCTATTACAGGGTACGGTCCTAGGTGGTGGTGGGCGGGTGGAGCGTGTGGTGAATGCAAGAGGATAGAAAGAATGCTACATGAGATTCACAATGAAGGGGGATACCCCTTCATTAACGTCTCTTGAGATCACTTAAGTTACATGTTCGCATTAACGCCTATGACCCATGCATCTACCATTCAATGCACTCTAATGCACCCTCCCCTTTCCTATTGCCCCTAGGACCTAGACACGTACGTGCATATCTTATAAGTATTACATGTTCAAATTTGGTGCCGTCTGAAACCGTGGCTCTAGCTCGACGGGCCCTATCTACTTAGATGATCCATCACCATCACAATATTGGTCAATGTCCATCATAAATACAAATACATATCGCACATCAAATTGGTGCATCATTGTAATAATGTTCTAATGTCTATTAATCACAAAATAGTGATTTCTCTTGTCATGACAAGAGGAAGCATGGCGGGTCCTCACTAGAGATCAGCACATTGTGATACGCTGCACAAACACCCAGACTCGACTTGCGGGCTCCATAAACATGCAGCTCTCCTTTCATATGCATGAGGGTTGCAAGTAGAGGAGAGGCAAGCCCTCCAACAACAACGAGATGTCACTGAAAGGGAGGGGAAGGGGGCAACGGTACACTGCTATTGATAGGCCCTAGACAAGGACCGGTTGGCATCCCTACATAGGGAGATGGGGTCCGTGAGACCCATAGGACCGGAACCCTGACCTGTACCATTTGGAGTTGTAATGGAACCTTATGGTTAGAGCCAAGGAACGTCTCGAAGCCACATGCAAGACAAGACATTGTATCCTACACAAAGACTCATCAAAGCCCGGAGCGCCAACTACCACAAGTTTGAGGGTACACATGGGAGTCAGCCTACCAAATGAGACTAGAAGGCGGGAGTAGTATGTGGATCATTGTGGGGTCGCAGTTCTATATTGATCATCTCTCATGGGAAAAATCACTGTGGAACGACACGATCCACATGCTAGATTCCTCTAGATTCAAGGGATACCTTCATTGATGTATGCAACGTTCCCCTAGAGACCTCACATTTTTCCCAAGAGCTCCAAGAGAGGGGGAGGCATCTCCTATAACCTGTCTTATACCTAGATATCAAGAGAGGGGGAGGCATCTCTTATAACCTGTCTTATACGTGGATCATTGTGGGGTCGCAATTCTATATTGATCATCTCTCATGGGGATGATCACTATGGAACGACACGATCCACATGCCAGATTCCTCTAGATTCAGGGGATACCTTCATTGCCATTTGCAACGTTCCCCCAGAGACCTCACAGCTCCAAGAGAGGGGGAGGCATCTCCTATAACCTGTCTTATACCTAGATATCAAGGACTTTTCAAGTTGTGGGGAAGTCCTGATTCTTGGAGATTTCAATGCCAAGACTGCCAACCGCCAAGTACGATTATTAATTTTCAGCACAACTCAATTATGTTGCTAGACATTGATTTAGATGATGATGGTATCTCCCGAGTCTCTATAGACCCTATAGACCATCACTTCTTGCTACACTGGACCACATTTTCACCCCAAGAGCTGTCATTGAGGAGGCCATAGTTTTTTTCATACGTTTCCATACGGCATATGCATATGGGTATGGAAGTATGGAATAAGTATGGAAAGATGCACCTAGCTGAACCATACATGGCCCTAAACTTTTTCATACTTTCAAAACATAAGGTATAGAAAATGTTATTTACAAATTCAAGTTTTGAGTTTCAACTACTTAAGCATTCCAAAAATATTAAACCATTAAATAGATGATAGAATCTTCAATCTAGATATTTCAAAAGTATGATATTCAAAACATACTCTGCCAAATTTTGGGTCACATATGATATGCCATTTCATACGTATTTTTTTCAGATGTTTTCATACGTCTGGAATGAACCATACACATATGGAAAAACTATGGAGAAGGCCCGTCCACGGAAGCAGAAAGTGTATTGTTGCTTTGTGGGCTTTTGCAAAGCCTTCAACACAATACCACAAGCCTGACTATTCCGTCGACTACTAGATCTAGGATGCAATCAAGACATGATTTGGGCAGTTTGGACACTTATGAGTGAAGGCACATGGTGGAGAAGGGAGAGAGAAAGGGTAGGCTAGGGAGAGAGATAGTGATACTCAAACAGAGACATAATGAACTGGAAATGAAATGACTAAGCAATGAACAAAATGAGAGTACTCACATGTAGACCAAAGAGCTTGTACCTTGATACTTTATTGATTTAACACTAGACAAGTACAGCTCTTATATAGAGCACACACACACATATGAACACCAATGCATATGGGATAACTCCCAATGTGACACGTGGCATCCATAGGATGCACTAGATAGAACTCACACTAGAACACACCCAACTAACTCATCTCGGCTTCATATTCTAACACCCCCCCATGAAGGCAAGGTGAGAGACTACTAGAATGGAACCAAGGACAGAACATGACAATGATGGTATCTACTACTCTGTGCAATGTCTGAATTAGACATGGCTCTCATGCTAACTAAGAGGCTGAAGTCTACCATGGTTCATAGGTTGGACTGAGCACTCACATGGCTTTACGTCCAAAACATGACTCAGAGGCTTATGTCTCAACATGGATGCATGACCAACTCAGCGGTCTAGAAAACCAATGCACCAACATCCTGGAACTCATATGCCAGGCCTGATATCTAGACCATATCAATGCCAATACATGGTTTCGACAGTACATCCCCCTCTTGACTCCAGGGACTAACTAGGAACATCGAGCCACACACCAAAAATATAAAAGAAAATACATCAATTTAGGAGGACTATCCAAGGCAGAGGACCTTTATTGACTCCTCAAACATTCATTTTAGAGGGACTACTCAAGGCAAAGAACCTTTAACCCAAACATATAAAAATATCAAAGATTTCATTCATTTTATGCATAGCAAGGGTAGAGAACCCATTAGCCCGAAGTAGCTACCGCATAAGAGTGTGCACATCCTGATGCGAAGAGGTGTGTCGATGAAGAACTAGGCGAGGATGCCCTTGAATAATGTATCGATGAAGGCCATACGAGCAACTACCAAGGGTGATTAGGCTACACCATGACTCTCAAAATTGGAGATGTTGAATTACCAAGGTTGGGTTGGAAACTGTAAATTTGGGTAGTTACGCACAAGAGGGACAAAATTCCCAAATGAATGTACAATATAGTGATGAAATTACAAATTCTTTATGAAATCTCCAAATGTCTACATGCAGGAGACTTCAGTACAGCTCAAGGGATACAAAAAGCAGAAAAGCCCTAAATTTGGAAAATTAGGGCTTAGTATAAAATTAGGGTTCAAAATAATTTGGGGCTTTTTAAAATTTCTTGTATCAGAGTGTTCCTACAGCACTCAAGAACCCTCAGAGCATAATATCACCCAAAAAAAATTAAAATCAGAGCAAAAATTACAGATGGCATGTTTTAGGGTTTCGAGGACTGTGTAGGTCAAGAAATCAGTCTATGGGCAAGGGCGGCTGTTTTTGGACGCATGTAAAGATGAATGGCGGTTGAATCTGGGCAGGTCGGAAGCTCCCCGTGATCAAAGCAGTTGACGGAGCCTACGTCCGTCAACAGCTCATGTAAAGGCGTCACAGGTGTGTGTACAAGATATACCACATGAGCAGAGGTGATGAAGATTCAGGTCACTGCTTAAGTATTGTTGCAAGTCGGCGTAGAGCAGCAGCACAACGAGCTAGTGACCTTCAAATGATTGTTGATCAGCAAAATACGCAGCAGGAGAGATTGCGTTGCAAATGACGCAGGTCACAAGTAGTGGATTGGAGGTGACGAGCAGCACTGAGCAGCTCATTGACTACGTCTGCTGCATCGTTCCCACACTTGAATGCCGTTTGAAAACAGCTCGTCAATCAGACATCTTTTCCACTCCTTGCTGGTCCATAGCAAATCGTTGCTTCACCACGTTGCTAGCTAGGTAGCTGATGGCGAGGAACCATGGCGAGGCTAAGGGGCGGCTTGATGTAGCTCTGTCAGCTCCCAAGGTGAGGCTAAGGATTGGAAGGGAGCTCTACCTTTGAGGAGAGGGAAGCTTCCATTTGCAGGCTTCTCTCATCCTCTAGGCAGGGTGAGAAGAAGGGGAAAGTGGAAATGCTCTAATACCACATGAAGGCACATGGTGGAGAAGGGAGAGAGAAAGGGTAGGCTAGGGAGAGAGAGAGTGATACTCAAAGAGAGACATAATGAGCTGGAAATGAAATGACTAAGCAATGAACAAAATGAGAGTGCTCACATGTAGACCAAAGAGCTTGTACCTTGATACTTCATTGAATAGACACTAGACAAGTACATCTCTTATATAGAGCGCACACACACATATGAACACTGATGCATATGGGATAACTCCCAATGTGACAAGTGGCATCCATAGGACACACTAGACTAGAACTCACACTAGAACACACCAAACTGACTCAATCTCGGCTTCATTTTCTAACAATGAGTGGGTATCAAGGACAATCAAGACTGGGTGACCAGGGGAGACTGCAAAGCCTTCACCACAGTACCACGAGCCCCACTATTCCTCCGACTGCTGGATCTAGGATGCAATCAAGACATGACTTGGGCAATTTGGACACTATATGTGTGGATATCAAGCACAATTAGGACTTCAACGGGGCGGTCAGAGGAGATATGAGCACGATTGAGGGCAAACAAGGTTGTCCTTTGTCATCAACCTCGTTTGGCCTATACATCGACCAGCTCGAGTCCTTCATCACGACATTGGGAGGGAGCAGGTTCACCTTTAGCTGGTGGTTCCCTGATCCTAATTCTACTATGCACAAATGATGTGGTTCTACTCTCCTCATCAGCAGCAGCTGAGGGTCTCCAACAACATTTGGATGCACTCCAGTCTTTCAACTTGAGTAAACCAACGTTATGATTTCAACACATCCTGGGCAGCTGCACATCGAGAGTAGTTTACCTTTGACAGGGCACCACTGGAGATTGTTGCATCCTATACGTACTTACATATTCTGCTTCTTGCTCGTATGATCCACAGCAAGCTTTCAGTCCCATATCATACTAGCAGAGTTCAGGGCTATCCCTCTACAACTTGATGTAGTCTTTCAGGTGGTCACTAATCTCCATAGAGTTAAGAAAAATTAATACCAGAACATGCAGACGGCGCAGATTGCCATGGCGTAACATTCGACGGTTAATGATCGTGTAATGTGCAGCAAGACCTTCTTTAAACCTTTATGTGAGACGTATGCGTATGCACCATAAGAGGAAGAGAGAAATTGGGATTAGAGAGAGAATGTGGATGACACTAGATTGGGTCCCTGTACCCACTCAAGGCCCCCTTCCCCAAATAGGGAAGAATTTGCTTTATAATTGGAGAACTGCAAAAGATACAAATAACACTCCTTCAGAGAGTATGGGATGCAACTCGGGGAATGACCCTTCGACACTAAGAGCTGACCCACAAATGCCTGAGAAGCAACCCAATCTCGACCAAGACCACCGCTGCCCACACGGAAGATGTGGACCACTGTGCAAGGCTATTGAAGAGGCTTGTGCTGTCCACGGGCATGCAGCAGAGCTGCGCGAGTGAGAGAGATGAAGAGAAGACGGAAATCTGAGATATAGAGCTTGAGAGATCTATATGAAAGCTGAGAGGGATGGAGCTAAAGGGAGCTGTGAAAGAACTGTGAAAAGAAATGAACACTGTAAAAGAAAGCTGCTGAAACATGAACCCCAAACCTCTACTCCGGAGTCCGAGCCGGGCTATGGTGCTGCGTGGACACCTTCCTGGATCACCCTTAGGGACTGTTGAACTGATGGCTGTTTGCAAGGGATTTCTGGAAGGGCTAGGAGCTGCACCGGGCTGAGCTGGACGGGGGGAGGCTGAGAACTGGAGGGGAGCTGAATGAGGAAAGATGGCAGCAGGCCCCTTTTTAAATAGGGGGCTGCGGGGTGAGCCAACCAGCCAGTCGGCTGGTTGGCTGCGGCTGGTTGGGCTCACATCCCCACCCCTTGCTGCCTAGGGAGGGCACAGGGCAGCCTATAAAGGCAGCCCTTCCCCAGCCCACTTTCCCTTGATGGGGAGCTCCTTGGTCCAGCCCTTTGGGGGCCATTATGGGCTCCTAACCTAGGTTGAGACCTGGACCTGCGGACGGAAACACTAACCTACTAACACTAGCCAACTGATTGTATACCTCTATTTGCCCGTCAGTTTGCGGATGAAAAGCACCGGACATCTGGAGTTTGGTGTGAAAGCTTTTGACCAAGAGCCCTCCATAGATGTGAGGTGAATTTGGAATCTCTGTCCGTGATAATGGTCTGTGGCAATCCTCCAATCAGATACCAATACTTGATAAACAAGTGGGCTACGTCTTCTGCACTGGTTGTTTGCTTGCACGGAATAAGCATACAAAATTTGCTAAAACGATTAACAATAGTTAGACATTGAGTGTTTCGCATACCTGCAGATGTGGGAAGGGGTCCCACAAAATCCACCGTGATGTCTTGGAAAGGACCTTTCAAGGATCAATAAGGGCTGAAGCAATCCTGCTGCCTTCTGATGGGACACTTTTACCTCTTGGCAACTTTGGCATCTTTGCACATACCTAAAAACCTCCTTCTGCATTTTGGGCCAATAAAAATATCGCTCTAGTTTCTCCAATGTACTATTGATGCCTCTATGGCCACCAGTGAGGGCGTCATGGGCATCATGGAGCACAACCTGCCGCTTGTCTTTGAGCACACAAAGTCTTTGCTTGTAGAATAGCCATCCATCTTGGATTGTAGAATAACCATTGAATAACAGCCAAGCGCAAGAGTCAAGGCAAACTAGTATTGAGTGCCAAACTTTGCGGAGTCCGCTTACTGTGTTTTCATAGAGTCAAGGTCCTTCCCTTGAATCTCTAGTACAGTGGCCTTTTCTATTATGGCTTTCCTACTGAGAGCGTCAGCGACGAGGTTATTCTTTCTAAAGACATATTCAATCATGCCCCTGAACTGCTGGAAGATCTGACTCCATCGGGATTGCCGCTCGCACCACTCGGTAAGGCTTGGTGGTCTGTCTTGATTGTGAAGGTCCGTCCATAAAGGAACGGCTTCCAGTGTTTTAATGGCTGGATGATGCCGAGTAATTCTCTGTCATAGACCAAGTAATTCTTTTCAGCCAGGTTAAGCTTTCTGCTGTAGTATGCCATGGGTCTTTCTTCTTGCCGTAAAACTGTCCCAATGGCTACATGCTTGCATTGGTAATGACCAAGAATAGATCATCCCAAGATGCGATTTTAATTACCGGAAATGTCATGGCCAATTTACAATTTAAATAAATGTAATGCATTATGTGAATTATTCATCTTGAATCAGCTTCTAAGTTGGTTTACAGAGAGAAAGGTGTTGAGCTTCAAAACTTACATTAGTAGCATCACGAGCTCTAGGCATCTCCTTTTGCATCACCATTCCCTTCAAGTCCTGCATCACCTCTCCAACAACTTGCAAAGATGTGGTTGGTGAACGAGAGTAGCCGAGCCACAAATGACAATCACTCAGTTGGGTTATGAGCAATTGATCTCAGAACCAACACATGAGCTTAACCTTGGACCTTGAGAAGACCCACGCACACTTGTTGTCAATGCATACTCAATGGGGAACAACTCCAAGAATTCAAGGATTTGTTCCTGCAATTAAAATATGTTTTTTTCTGGTCATGGAAGGCCTGTAAAGTTGCGCCAATCACATATATCTTTTGCCCGCAAGTCTTCACCCCTTTTATCGGTTAAGGGTGCTGAGGCAGTGGACAATCCGGGCATATGTGAATTGTAGGCCTGGCAAAGCCCTACGAAAGATCGAATCTCATGGGCTGTCGTGGGGACTACCCAAGATAGCTTGAATTTTTCCATAATCCAAGCAAATGCCATTGGCGCTGATGATCTAACCCAAATATTGGATTTCCCTCAGGCTGAACTCACTTTTCTTAGCATTGAGATATGATTGATTATTGCGCAAAGGCTGAAGAGCTTTCCGCACATCCTGTATATGCTGCTCCGCTATGGCTGAGAAGATTAAGATATCATCTAGAACAAGCACACTCCTATATGCTCATTAAACATCTACGACATCATCTTGTTGAATGTTAGTTATGCATTTTTGAGACCGAACGGCATGACTATGAGCTCGTAATGAGCTCGCTCTGTCCTGAACGTTGTCTTTGGAATATCAGCATTGGATATGCACACCTAATGATAACCACTCTTAAGGTCTATCTTAGAAAAATACTTGGCACCGTTTAAGCGCTCTAAGATGTACTCTATGCGGGGCATTGGAAATTTATTGTTGATCGTGATTTTGTTGAGTGCCTTGTAGTCGACACATAGTCGTGCCGTCTTATCCTTTTCCTAGACAAATAGAATTGGAGCCGCAAAGGTGATGAGGATGGATGGATAAAGCCAACGTGTAATAACTAAGTGAGCTGTTGTTCTAACTCTGCCTCCATAGACTTAGATAATCAATAGGGAAGCTTATTGGGAGGCATTGAGTCTAGGGCTCATTCGATCCAATGGTCCCCGGGTATGTGAGGCGGAAGTTGAGGTGGTAGATCGACTGAAGCATAATATCTTGGAGCTTCTGGATTAGATTGGCCCTGGCATGTCCCAGAGGAGTTGGCTGCACTGAATTTAGCTGACAACGGACATACACCAATGCACATACTACGCCTTTGCGAACAGCACGAGCTGCTTGGATGTGGAAGATCAAAGGGATCCCAGGAATGCTTCTGTCCCCGTGGATTATGGCTGCTCAGAAGTCCTTCGGCAATTGTGAAGGAATCTTGCCGCCAATCAGGCCATGTTAATATTCTCGGAACCGCTACATCCCCAGTATCAGTATTGTGAAAAGAGGCCTTCCCGACTATGAAAGAAAAAAATTCGCCCTTGTGTGTGATCCGAGTGCGTAGTCTAGGTCTAAACCTGTCTACCGCAAGCTCATGAGGCACTGAAGTGCACCCCCTCTTTTTTGCGAGCTAAGGGGAGATAGCGTCTTCTGAACTCCCCATGTCGAATAAGACAACAAAATGTTGTCCATTAGCTATGCCATAGGCTCTGATGAGGGCCTTCTTTTGCTCATCGAGCATGCCCTCCTTCTTACCTTCAAAGACCACCGAGGGTACAGCGTTCAAAGCAAGTACAACTGCGTTTGTAGTTGAGTTGGGATTGCCAAAGCAGTGGCGACGGTAGAAGTTGGCGCTTTCGCAGCCTTCTCAGCCAACCATTTGGGGCAATCCTTCTATCCATGCCCTGCAATGTGGTGGCAATGGAAACAACGGTGCTCCACGTGGGATTGCTTCTATTTGTCGAGCTGTACGTATCCTCCCGTAATGCCCGCCTTAGCTTTTTCATCTGGAGTCATCTTGGACTTAGACTCCATTTTCTAACCAATTGACTGCTAGTTCTCCTTCTTCTGGAACATATCGTCCTTTGACTAAGGGCCTATACCCACTGGGGTTGTGGACTGTTGCGGGGCTTTGGCTCTTGGTTGGACCTGCTTAGGCTTTCCCCTGTTCAACATCATTTCCTGATTCTGAGCCAAGGTAAGCGCATGCTCGTACGTGAGCGGGTCGAAGTTCTAGACAGAGAAGCGAATGTTGGAGTCCAATCCCCTAATGAACTGCTTGAGCTTATTGGTCTCGGACACGCCTAACTGCTCGGCCAGGGTAATAAGCTTATTTCTGTAGGTTAACACCGGCAAACCCATTCTGGGCAATACAACATGTCTTCCAGATTCAACAAGTACTGAAGTGACAGAAACCGAGATTTTAGGTCAATCCCAAACGTATCCCACTTGAAACTTGTGACGTGTGGTCGGATGAGTATAATTACTAGACCAATGTTGCCACCAGGTCACCACCTCACCGGTTAGATGAGGGGCGGCAATGTGGACTTTGTCTTGTTCGTCCTGACTTTTTCGCCCAGCTCCCATGAAGTTTCTTCAAGCTAGGCCAAGAGGAGTCGATTCTATTCCATGAGCTTCTCTAACATGGCTTGAGTGCTTAGCGGAAGCGTACTTTCTTTGTCTTCCTGGTAGTCAAATTTTTGCTCTTCTTCTCTCTGTTGCTCCATGATGTTGGTCTATGTGTCCTTTCAAGACCATGCACTCGTGGTGGATTACAGACCAAAGCTTTAATACCAATATAACATGCAATGGTTAATGATCACATAATGCGCAGCAAGACCTTCTTCAAACCTTTATGCGAGGCATATGTGTATGCACCATAAGAGGAAGAGAGAGATTCGAGTTAGAGAGAGAATGTAGACGACACCAGATTGGGTCCTTGTACCCACTGAGGGGCCCCTTCCCCAAATAGGGAAGAATTTGCTTTATACTTGGAGAATTGCAAAAGATACAAATAACACTCCTTCAAGGAGTTTGGACCACTGTGCAAGGCTATTAAGGCTATTGAAGAGGCTTGTCCTGTCCCCTGCACCGGAGCTGCGTGAGTGTGAGAGAGATGAAGGGAAGACGGAGATTTGAGATATGGAGCTTGAGAGATCTATATGAAAGCTGAGAGAGATGGAGCTAAAGAGAGATGTGAAAGAACTGTAAAAAGAGCTAAAAACTGTAAAAGAAAGCTGCTGAAACATGAACCCCAAACCTCTACTACGAGCCAGGCTATGGTGTTGATGATGGCTGTCTTGCAGGGGGTTTCTGGAAGAGCTAGGAGCTGCACCTGGCTGAAAAAAGGAGGCTGAACTGGAGGGGAGCTGAATGAGGAAAGAGGGCAGCAGGCCCCCTTTAAATAGTGGGCTGTGGGGTGAGCCAACCAGCCCCAAATGAGCCGACCAGCCAGGGAAGGGCACATGGCAGCTATAAAGGCAGCCCTTCCCCAGCCCGATTTCCCTTGATGGGGAGCTCCTTGGTCCAGCCCTTTGGGGGATCTTCTGGGCTCCTAACCTAGGCTGAGACCTAGACCTAGCTAAAAACTTAAGACGGAAACACTAAACTACTGTCCTCTAGTGGGTACTAGTGAACAAGGCTTGATTTCTTACTTGACCTAAGGCTGAGAGACTGACCCACGTAGCTCGTGCCTCACTGTCCCTGGACAAGGGCTCACAATCATAGGAACTATCTGCACTTTGTCGATGAAGCCACTTGTCACCTTGCACCCAAGTGCAGGGGTGCATGTGACACATGGCTAGCCTTGACTTCATCTACGGCCTTGGAGGTAGAGGGGGAGCAGAGGAGCTGGAATGCTCGGACATCCAGACGGTTTGCAAGCTTGGGACTACAGATGGACAGACTGCCACCACTTCAGTATAGCCTTGAGGCTCCATCCATTCCGATCACCTACCACGAGGTGAACCAGGTCATCAAAGAAGCTCTACACCTACAGGACTTGGCTAGCACCTACTCAGCTTTCGATAAAACTCAACTTGTACAAAGGTCACTGCTTATGAGTCTCAGAGGAGGGGTTTACCGTACCACCGAACTACACCCATATTCATCTCCCACATGCACTAAGGATCTCGATTGGACACAGGCTATGAATTTAGCATCCCACGTGAGAAACGGATCTGCACTTTATGTGATATGCAGGGGACCGAGATGAAAAAGCACTTTGCATTCAGGTGCCCTATATACTATGAGATCCATGGACGACATCACTGTTTTTTCAGCAGCAGTTTGGCCCACTCATACAGTTTTTGGCACACCCTGATTAGCGACACGTGGCCATTTTCCTCCTCAAGGCCCAAAGACAGAGATCAGCTCATACGGGCGCAGAGGAGAGCATAGGAGGGACCATCAAATCCCAGCCAGAGGATGATCATGGACTTTTTCTCCGGTGACTTAAGCCAAGGGCAGTAGGGGACTAGATGTAGCAGAGACCTAGAGTGCGCAACTCAACCTCAAGTGGACACTCACATGAAGATTGCAGACATCTCCTTTCTACTCTTTGACGTGGGGAGCAAACATCTCTCTACATTTTGACTGCAGACATCTCTCTACTCCAAGACCGCAAGAGTGACAGTAGCACTTGTCAAACGACAAGCTTCATCTCGGAAGCTATAGAGGAGGGAGGGACTAGGACAGTCTGTGCATGCTGACAGCAGCAGTGATCCATCACCGATTTTCTTCCTTGACAACGCCAGCCCTCACCGAATCTAGAGCCATTGCTAGACGAGCTCATCTTGTCTATCCTCAGCCGACTGCTGGAGTTGGTCCCATAGACAGTATACACAAGTCCAGTCATGCGGATGGATAGCTGATTTGTTGGTTGCTAGCCAAGGGCCTCCCATTGTTGCCCTTTACGTTTGGGTTCTCTCTCACAGAGTGACAGCGTGATGTATTTATTTTCTTGTCTTAGACACCAGCCTTGGGGTATGGGTGCCCGTTTTTGCCCCACGCCTTAGCTTTCATTGTATCTGGTTCTTTTCTGTCTCATACACCCTTCGGCCTTTCGTAGATGTTCATAAACTTCCTTATTTCTCACTCTCACATTAATCACATACTCAATGGCCAGTGGCCACTATCCTTGAACAAAAGAAGCACCTCTAATCCAAGGTTCTTTTCTGTCTCATAGAGACGTTCATAAACTTCTTTATTTCTCACTCTCATGTTAGTCGCATACTCAATGGCCACAATCCTTGAACAAAAGAAGCACCTCTAATCCAAGGTTATAATAGCCCAAGATTGAGACCTAAGCTCGCATGAATTATATCTAGTCATCTCACTTAGGATTATCGTAGTGAAAACAGTATAACAATGACCATGGACAGTATCCTAGGATTAAGATAGCTGACACTATTTAAGCCAGCCTAAGCCTCCCCCCCTTCTCCCTGCAGTTGCAACAAATGTAACACAACCCAAATGTTTTAATGAATACTTGGAAAGGGGGAGCCAGCTCATCTGTGACATGAAAATTCCATGTCATATTTTGTGGAATTAAGAAAGGTACACAGTCATGCGGATGAATTCCATCCGCAGCAAACTTGCGACAAGCAGGCTGCAATAGCCTGAAATCAGTGATCAGCTTAATTTCCAAATAGATAGAACCAATGTATTTGTGGAATTAATAAAGCCTAAAGGTAGACAATTAGTCATGCAGGCGATTCCAGTTTCATTATCCTCTGCAAATCTGTGACAAGCAGGCTGCAATAGCCTGAAATCTTTGGCCAGCTTAATTTCCAAAGAGGATAGACTAGCCAAATATTGTACTTTAAATGGAATAAACCTAAAAGAAAACTGTCCAGCCAAATCCCAAAAGAAAATTGGTCTGAAGTTCCTGCTGACCAGCTTATAGCCATCACAATAATAGTCCTGCAGTTTCTTTGGAATAGCTGGATAAAGAAGCGTCCATGCATCTGCACCAGGCCTGAAATCATCCAGAGCTTCACTTCATTATAGATTAAAGATATAGTTCCAATGCCTTTTTCATGTTGAATATTTAATATCCCCTACTAAAAATTTTGCGCATAACAAAAGAAATCATAATCTTTTGAGAGTAATTGGCACAATGTGATAGTCAGCAACAAGTTTTGTTGTTTGACACTGACCGGCGAACAGAAGTATTCACCAGACATCCATCAAAATCAAAGGCAGCAATCTTTACCCTTGCCTGTAAATCATCTGACTGAAATATCGCCCACCAAAATACAGATACATAGACTGAGCATAGGATCCAAAGTCATAACAGAATCAATACTATTTCAGAAATATCGACTTGCAGAAAATGAGCTGTGTCAACAAGGATTCATCCACTTTTGAAGAAAGTCACCAAACAACACAAATTCGGGAGAAACAGTCAGCTCTATCAAAAAATGGTATTCAACAGTCTAATCACAGAGAACCTGCGTGAAAAACAAGCGATAAGACATTTTGAAAATAATCTTTCATTGGCATAATGTCTCAAACTTAATAGACATACACAATAATCAAGTTTACATGCACCTGTCCAAATATGACTGTCGAGTAAGATTTCCATTGATCAGGCAAAACTGCATCCTGGTTTTTAAAAGAACATACAAGATCAAAACTGGAGCCTCAGCATATTCCTTTATGTAACAAAAGTAATGTAGACCAAACAAATCTATCAGAATTGAAATATGGTTTTAATCAAACATATAACATCAAAACTGGAGGCATCGATAGCATAACATCCCTCCTGGAAGTAAAATAACAAGTTGAATAGAATTCATCAGGCCTGCCTGGGCAAATTGAAAGCTGAGAGAGAGAGAGTATAAGAAGAAGCAGAAGAAGAAGAGAGAGAGAGAGAGAGAGAGAGAGAGAGAGAGAGAGGGGGGGGGAGGTAGGGGGGGGGGGGGGGGGGGGGGGAGAAAATGAAGGGGTCATAAATGGAAATTTAGCTTCAAGCTGAGTGTGTGTGTGTGTGTGTGTGTGTGTGTGTGTGTGTGTGTGTGTGTGTGTGTGAGAGAGAGAGAGAGTATAAGAAGTAAAATAACAAGTTGAATAGAATTCATCAGGCCTGCCTGGGCAAATTGAAAGCTGAGAGAGAGAGAGAGTAAGAAGAAGCAGAAGAAGAAGAAGAGAGAGAGAGAGAGGGGGGGGGGGGGGGGGGGGAGGGGGGAAATGATGAGGTCATAAATGGAAATTTAGCTTCAAGCTGAGAGAGTGTGTGTGTGTGTGTGTGTGTGTGTGTGTGAGAGAGAGAGAGAGGGGGAGGGGGGGGGGGAAATGATGGGGCCATAAATATAAATTTAACTTCTTAGAGAAAAGGCCATCAATTAGGCCAATGCCCCCAGGGGCAGGCCAAAAATCAACAACAACTGCTACCATCTTGGTTCAATTATATGAATAAGTACAAAATCATAAACACAAGCACGTCACCTCTGGTCTTACTTTAAGTTAAGGCATCTGAAGATGAATAATGGGACATTTGGACCAAAATCAAGGAGCATGCTAGCAAGCATAGATGAAGGATACTGCATTGGACAGTCAATCTTCATAAGCATTCCAAATACTTTGGCTAAACATATAATCCATATTGCATACATCAAAAGAAGGATTGAAGAGATCACCCTGTATCTACTTGTAAGCTGTGAATGGCTGAATGTGCTTAGAATCGTCTCTAAAGCATCCACCTTTGAGCATTCTTCCTAAGAGGGCAACAAAACCAGATAATCATTTTGAAGCATTCATTGCCAAGAACCAAGGGGAATATTGGATATCAGCCTCAAATTTATGATATGAACAATGATATGCAGAGATACCTACCTTGTCTCCATCTGTCTTCAGCCGTTTGGCAGAAGTTTCTGTGGAATTTTTCTCAAGACCAGCTGCAATGTTTTTTAAATCTGCTTGATCGACTGTCTGCATTGAACAAAATTGTGATCAGATTTTGCATACTAGTCCATAAAGCTGCTGCCACAAAAACTCCAGTGAATCGCCTAGTTTCAACCCCTAAAACCTGACTTCTTCGCACGAATCGCACCAAGAGAACTTACTTTGAGGGTTGCAAATCCACTAATCTCCTCAATATTGTATGTGTCCCCATCCAAATGGCTTTTTAAAAAGCAGCTAGGGTGATGCCTGCAAAGAGTAAGAAACATCATGTGCCACTTGGAATACACTTTATTCCAATCACACACAACACCAAGCCCAGATGACCCATTTTGTATTTTGTTAATTTAAAAGTTTGGTCCAGAAGCAGCCCCAAAGCAAAAGGACCTAGGGAAGGATATGTAGAAGGTTCTTTGATGGCAAAGATGGGCAGGCTTGATACTGGAAAACAAAGACATATCCAGGCAAGACATCCCAGTCATTCAACAGTAAAGGTCTTGCAGTAAAGTTGTCCATGAAGAAAGGCCTTTATACAATGCTGAATGTAGATAGCAGCCCCCTTTCTTCCCAACCCAAAAAGAAGGGGCCTGCTTACCTTCGATATCTGTGACACACATTCTGGCTGAGTTTGGGTCATTTCCACCACAGCTTGATGCAGCATTTCAGGTTATCACCTACCTATATCAGGTCAGGGGGTACGGAGATTGCACTTCTGGCTGCAGCAGATTACCGTGGCTAGCATTGTCCTCCTCTATGACACTATCAGCAGCAAGTGATCAGAGATGCTGGTTTGCACGCACATAGAGATGGTTTGAGTGACTGGGACTCCACATGGATAGACTCCCCCCCTTCCTCCAATATAGCATTGACGTGCCTTTTTCCCCTCTCATGTCTCATGAGGTCAACCAGGTCACTCGTGAGGATCTTTTGCAGCTACACACATTCAAGACCTGGCTGGGACCAAGCGAGCTTCTAGTGAAGCTCAGCTTCTACAAGGATCATTGTTTACATATCTCAGCGGAGGGTTTTATCGACCCACCAGGATATACGCAGATCCACCTACCCTACTCACTGAGGATCTCTATTGGGCAGTTTCAGGTCTCTTCACATAGACTTCGCATCGAGAGTGGCAGGGCTGAGGGTTTGCCCAGGGAGAGGCGCATATGCACATTATGTGACATCCAGAAGACTGAGTCGGAGGAGCATTTCATTTTCAGATCGCCAGTATACTATGAGATCTGAGGACACTTCTATTGCCTCTTCAGAGACAGTTTTGGGATATTGTCCCGCTTTCTCTCCTTTACAGACCAGAGATGCTTAGCTGCCTTCATTCACAAGGCAGTCAGACACCGTGAGCATCTACTTCGATCACAGAGACAAGAGCAGACCTCCTTGATAGACTCTTCTCAGAGCTCAACCACTGAGTTCTTCCAGCCAGACCATGCAGGCTCCCACACCACGAGGCCCCGCCATGATCGTCACAGAGCCAGCGACACGACAGCTCAAACAGAGGGTTGATGTACAGATTACACTTGGGGATATTTCTTCTCTGTTCAGAGTTGGGGCTCCACCGATAGGGGTCACTGTAGCCCTTATCAGACGCAGAGCTACGACCAGGAGACGACATAGGACCACGTCCGCGGGCAGCCGCCAGCACTCTATCTCTGACTTTATGCCCTCACTACCTCATCCCCCTCGATGCTTTGATGATGAAAATGTTAGTGTTGTGTAGGCGATCATCATTCTGACATGACTATGTAGCACTCAACACTTATCATTCTGACATGACTATATAGCACTCAGCACTTATCATTTGCATTCTGCATTGGAGTGGATGCTCCTTAAGTAGCTCCACCCACACAACTTGTTTGTATCAGGATTTTTCCGAGTCTCATAGACCCATTGGTCTTTCGACTTATGCACCCACCCTATGCAACATCCCAAGCAACCTACACCACACATGCCACAATTACCTCGCCCCACCTCTTGCTCACTCTTGATATGAAACACGCAACTCTCAAGTTAAGATCATGAGGGTTATGTACTAAGTATATTGCAGCCGCAATCTCAGCAAGGCTATCCAACAGAGGAGTTTGAACCAGTTTCCCCCATACCAAGAGTCTCAACACCAGTATCCCGATCCATAAGGCAATGGATCCCATGAGCCCAAAAAACTACAGGACCATCATGATCAAACATATTATGTACAAGATTTATGCATCAACACTTGGCACTCATATTAGTCGGTCTGCAAAGTGTGAGGGATTCATAGCTATAGCAAGCTACCCGATAGATCATGCTTCACTGGACCACATCTTCACACTAAGAGCTGTCATTGAGAAGTCTCGAGCACAGAAGCAAAAAGTTAACTGTTGCTTTGTGGATTTCTGCAAAGCCTATTGAGAGACAACACGAGCTCAACTATTCAGGCGACTCCTTGATCTAAGGTACAGCCAGGACATCATTTTGGGCTGTCCCGACACATTATGAGTGGTTATCTCAGGTGCGGTTTTGGCCCACTCAAAGATACCCTGATCAACGGCACATGGCCAGCTTCCTTCTCGAGTCTTTACGACATAGAGAGCAATGATCTTGAGAGAAAATATGCAAAAATGTACAGGTAATCTTTAGGCATGTGATTGTGTGTCTTTGATAAAATTATTTTGTGGTCCGCTCTTTAATATGATTGAATTCATAGGGAGAGTTGCAGGCGTGCAATTTAGAGATTCAGAAAATTTCGTCTTCGTCTCGCAGGTGGACTTTGCATCATGCATGCTGCATTTTGTAGAAACCAAGCAGCATGTTGCATTCACCTAATGTCACCTAGCATTTTCAGCACGGATTCTTACCAATTTCCGATATTTATAGATCATTATGTTCCCCCCTCCTCAGTTCTAGCTTCCCTACTTCCTTAAAGTCTCCTAAATGACTCGCCATCTCTTCTGATTGATCTCCTGTAACCTTTGATCAAAACGGAACACTTCCAGCTCATGCGGCTTTAACAGTAAACTGCAAACACGTAATGCCAGATAGAACACGCCCGATAGGCATACACAGACCATTTTTTAAAAGCGTACCACCGTGTAACGTCAAAACCGGCTTCTGCTTTGCTGATCGAGCCAAGCCGAACAGAACCCTTCGCCACGGTAGCTCCGCAAGCTTTACATGTTGCCCTCGCGGACTTTGCGTACTCTATGACCAACCTTGTGGGCATGGTATTGATATTGTTAAAATGGACGCTTAAAGAGTTAGTTCGTCGCTGCACAAGAAGAGAGGAGGCACGATTCAACTGCAACTACAAATTCAGCGCGCACCCAAGTAGGCAAAAGCTATATAATCTGGCAAAGCAGAGAAAACCCAACAGTGAGTTGACAATAGCGAATGCTTACAGCTTCTATCACGACCGTCCACAGGAATTTCCAACTTGAAATTTCAAACTGGGGTCGCAACACTTGCATAGAGACAGTCCTGTTTAAGGTGGCAATTTATACAGATAGTATGTCCCCCCAGACATTGATAGTACTATTCTTTTCGTATAGTTGAGTTTCCCCCAACTCAACGAGAGTGAACTCAATTTGCATACAAGTGTGTGAATTCCGTTTGAGGGTGATGAAATTTGAGTTGTTGGCCTGCAATGATAGAGGGAGGCCTTAGTAACGGATTGTGGCCAGCCTCAAAGCGAAAATTAAATTCACTTGAATTAACGTGTTCCGTCATTTTGCCCTCGCGTGATTGGCCCACGTCCACGTGTTTGGTGTGTCCCAGATGAAGTACATGGGAGCTCACGTTGGACAAGTTGTTCCCACTTGGTCGGATACCAAATGATGTGGAGGTCGTGCAGCTTGTCTGAGCATTTGCCAAACGAAGCTAATCCTGTGCATGGTATAAATCGAGGAAGGAAGCGGCCTGGTGGGTGTACTTTACGATTTGCGCAGAACTGGAAGCAAGCAAAATGTCTTTTCCCAACGAAGGACATTGCCCTGACACGATTGCCGCTACTGAGTCTATGGATACTGAGAGCGGTAACTTTGTGCGAGGTTCGTAAGCTTTCCATTCATATTTCTATTTCCCATCTTTCTTCGAAGAATTATGTCATTGTTGAAGCGTTTGCACGTACATTCCAACGCCCAGAGTTGGAGAAATTTGAGAAGCCCCTGGTACCATCCTGCGACGAAGAAGTGACCTTCGTGAATATTGCTGAGGAGGGAAGAATCAAATCCTGTGTCAAAGAAGAAAGGTGAGGACAGAGAACTGAGGAGCATCCGTTTCCTACGTCGTTCTTATTTTACTGCTGATTTACATGTATCGTCAAACATTGAAAGCCAAGAAAGCGACTGTCTATGCATGCAGCTGGCCTGGTGTCGTGTTTAGCGAGTTGCATGATAGAGACCTGATTACTTGTTGGCCGAATCTGTGTTCTTGTCGATGCGTCACGCATGAAGAGGTCTCAAAAGGAGGGTCCATCCGTTGAGAAGAAGGGCACCAAAATGCTGAAAATGGGTTTTAAAGCAGTGGCTTCTCAAGCTTGCTTCAAAGGTGAATTTTGTGCTGGTTTTCTGGCATACTCTTTGGTTCACTCTTTCGATTTTCCGCTTGCTTCACGTTCGACCGTCGAATCTGTTTCTAATACAGATTGCACATATTTCCCAATGCTAGTGCTGAAGGTCCTACGACACCAAGGTGCACCTGCATGACTCAAATGCAAGATTACCTTTTATGTGGGCCCTCCCCTGTAACAGCACGTGGCATAGTGCATGTCACGCTCACAGCAATCTCAATAAAACGACGTTGTAATTTGCAAATCCGTGCGTGTTTGATTGTTCAGACTCCAACGCAGTAGGAAATGTACTCACAGCTTTGATTTCTGCAGCATGCTTCTCCCAATGCACACCTACATTCGCGCCTTCCTGTTTTCCTTCCACACTCTAAATGCTCCATGCTTTCATACTTCTGTCGCATGCTTCTGTCTCGAGTGAAATCTTTAATTCCTCTGCAACCTTCTCCCAATGCGTGCCCTGTTTGTTTCTCCACTCTTCTCTGCATCGAAATCTGACTCATGCTGTCCTACAAAACCTCTGCCCACTTTTGCTTGTTGCAGCATGCACAGGAACTTCGTGGCTGTGGGTAGTGGATACATGGTCCCTGACTCCCTGTGTCAATTCATGCAGGTGCCTTTGCACAAACACTCTTGGATCCCTTAAAAAAAAACCTTCCCCGCAACACCTCAATGCTCACCCACACATGCCTGTAGTGTAGAACTGCACTTGCGTAGTGGTAGACTCGTGCAAACTTTGATAAGCCCGATTCTATTCCCCCCCCTTCCAATTAATGGATTAAACAAACAATAAATTGATGTTCCCCTACAAATATCCCCCTCCCCAATAAGAACGAATTTACCAAAAAACCGAAACACTATACCTCATAAACACCCTCACAACATTGTGCAAACGGACATATCTCACTTTTCTCTCGATGCAATTGAATGTGGATGTGAATCAAACAATAAAACCATGCTACATCTTAGGATAATGCGTTGTAGACATAAAGGCATGCACACGTGTATTGATGTTTGCCCCTAATTCCGGCCACAGGAAAGGAAGTTGTTGAAAACATGGACATCCAAGATAACGCTACGAATGCGGTAGACACTACGCAGCACGATATACCAACCAATTCTCGAGCATTGGTGCCATCCACTCATAAAGTTGGACACTCCAACGCACTCCTAGTCCTGAAAATAGTTGAGCTATCGGAGTTGTGAATCATCGATTCGATTCGAGGGCCGTGTGTTGGCAAAATATGGAACATACAAAGCGAGGGATGCTCCCTATGCCACATACATGCATGTAGACCTCACTGATTCAGAATGCGATGAGACCATCATGCTCCATGTACCCCACAATTTTGTTTTCCAGTTGAAGGATTTTTTGGAGGTTGATGAGTTTTACCGTATAGAAGGACTGACCATAGCAAAGAAAAACAATGGTGAAGGCGGAACATGCAATGTAACCCTGCGTGTGGACGCAACAACTAGTGTGGTCAAAGAAGAACCATTCGACGGAATCCTTCACCTTGTGCCAGAGAAGACTATCAGCGCTTATGTGCCATGGGTCGTGCAACAAATGCAAACTGGGAGGGTCCCATTTACATCGGTGATGGAAACCCTTGCCTTTGTTGTGGTCAAGATAGACCTGGATATGTTCGCATTTGAGCAAATCATAATAGCAGATGGACCTAATCCAAAGGACCGTGCCGCGGTACTTTCCTTCCATGTAAAGTTTTTTTAGTTTATGCTAGAAAGACAATGCGGCTTACAATGTGTGCTTGAATGTTGTGTAGCTGATCGTCGCTTTATCTTTTTGTGGCTGATCCAAGAGTTTGCTGATGGGGGGGTTGTGATGTACATTGCCCGAAATATCTCATACATGCGTGCACGGCATGCTCTTTGATTTCACTATACTTACAGAAGTACTTGAGGGTAGACTCCACACAAGGCTCCTCTCCGCATTTGGCCGCCAGGTTTCTGACTTGGGCTATGACTAGAAGGTGAAAATGACTTGAAGAATCTGCTTTCTCCTCATTGCTAAGATATTAGTGCTACCAGTTTCTTTTTCCATCCTAATCCAAGCATGCATGTTACCCTCTGGTGCAGGTCAATGGTGTGCTACAGTTTCTCGACCTAAACTGACCTTTGGTGGAGTTCCAGTGTGCTGAATGTGCTGGGTCCCGTGTCAGCCATGAACCCACACACCCATCTTGCTACTTGTGCGGAATCCCGCAAGAAATCATACGAATTCCCTCACTAAAAGGTCATGTGCTCCTCCGTGGCGGGACCTTTGTCGATGTGAAGATCCGTGGGGGGTGTGTGGATGATGTGCTTTAGATGTGGCTCCCCTTATCGAGTACTACACACGCAGTGCTACTGCCACAAGGAACTTGCTTCTCACCCATCTGGCGATTTTACCATTAGCTGTGCTGGGTTCATTACAGCATTTGACTTCGGTGCTTAAGCGATCCGATTGCTCAAGTGCTACCTATTGTACTCACCAAATGCACATAAATAGTCGTCAATAAAACATGGTGAAATAATGTACCTACTGTCGCAGCAATGATGCAACATATTGAGCTTGCAATACTAAACTTTCGTTTGCCTATCTTCTGCTACAACGACTGAGAAATCAATCTAATGTGTGCATGTGTGAGAGAGATAATGTGTATGGCTTGAGCAAGATAGCACTGCATGTGTACAATCTGAGCGAGATAGCACTGCGCATGTGTACAATCTGTCCATGGCGCACTCGATGGATTTGTTTGGTGGTTGTGCGAACATCTGGTCCCTGTGAAGCATTGCATCCCACAAGAATCACCCTTGCATGCCACACAAACTTAGTGGGACCACCTCCACTACTAACCCTTTTGTTGCAGCCTTCCACCATCGCAGCTCGGCTGAGGTACACATTCAGGCAATGGCTAGCAATTCCCACGAAGTGGATAACAAGTTTGACATCAGCAAGTACAACCTTGCCTGGGATAATGAGTTCATCAATGAAAATGAATGTTGCACAGACATGATGCTATGCCTTGCACACATATTGAAAGGGCAATTGCATGAAACATTAAATCGGCATTGGCATGAGTACCTCACGCAAAATGAATTACGCACACAACTAGCCCACAAACAAGTCAACTCCATGGCATCCTATTCTAAGAGACTTGCTTGCAGCCATCTGGAATTGCAATTGCACATTGGTTTTCAGCAAGCTCTAAAGAGTTGTTCCACGCTAGCATAGCTCAGATCACTGGACTGAAACGATGCCTCCTGAGGTGGTGGACATTGGGCAGTGCACAACAAAGCCCATGCATGGACTATTCATAAATTATTGCCACTGCTCCCCGTCATGAGGAAAAGGAGATACACACCTTGGACCAAAAAAGATGAGTCTGAACTGCTTGCAACACTTCATGAAACCATTGGATTGACAGCGGGAGAGGTTGCAAACCATTTAGGTATTCTACTCATGCAGTTCGTGACAAGATCTATAGAATGTGGGCTTCAATGTCAGCAGCAACCACTACTACAAAAACTTTGATTGAGCTCTGCGCCTCGACAACAAAGGCGCCCCTCTCGATTGCACCGCAGAACATGGCACGCATAATTATTGACAATCAGCTAGCACGAAGGCCCAAAAGGAAAAGAAGAACAGCTGATCCACGCTCCATATACATGGAAAAGATCAAAGACACACCAAGTTTCCCCTATAGGTGTTGCAATAACTTGGAATTCTATGAGAAGCTGCAAAAGCTCACCCTAGCAAAATTATCTCTGTTCCAAAGTGTGGGTATTGAGCTCAGCGAGAACTTTGTTGACCAGCGTTGCGTCTGCTCCAATTGCTATGCCCAAGTTCCTCGACAGCTGACGTTTGGATCAACCCATATGTCCCTTGTGCCCAAGAGTCCGTACACATTTGTACTGAATCGAGTTGAGGAGCTATCCGCATACCTTTTGCACAGATCAGGGAGCTGACTTATGAAGGCCGATACGGTTTGCATGGGAGCATCGTAAATGTTTTTGTTGATACTGACAGGGCCCAACGTGTGCTACCAGGATTCCTTTCAAAAAATGCTACAGTCCTGGTGGCAATAAAAAGGAGGATGCAACCACTACATGAGTGGACTGGTGCGGCCAAGTACAACCATGTATGAGCTTGCAGAAACCTCTCTACCAAGAGAAAAAGATTAAAATGAACCCACTATGGTTGTCACATGCTCTCATGTTACAGGCAAAGCAAGCATGAGCAGGAAAAAGAGCATGAAAATCCAACTGGCCCGATCGAGCCGAAGTGTGAGACAGCAACGGACACCCTCATACATGAGATATACACCGGCCAACAGGTTGTCGACTTCCAAGACAAACCAATATGTGTAGCCCCCTCAGAAGTCTTCTCACCTCTTAGCCTTCTCAAGGACAAGCACTGCGAGGAGCTCGCTTTTCCAACACTGTTCTACGGGCAGCCTCGTGCGTATAGCATCCCGGAAAGAACAAGCTACCAAGAGATTGCAAAGTGGGAGTTGCAACATGTGGACAGACGATTTGCTACATGCATTGACAATCTTTTCTTCAAAACAATGAAGGTTCTTGTTTGGCAAGTTCTTTCTTCCACATGGGTGCACATGCGAAAAGGGCAACTACGAGGGTCAGTCCTGGGATGCAATTGTCGATACCAACATAGAGAGGCTACTCCAATAAAAAATTGGGTTCCGTGACTTTACATGCCTACGAACATCAGCTGACTACAAGCATCGCCTGAAGAGAGAATTGTTTGCAATGGTGAGGCAACTTGGGCCACCCACATTCTCTGTCACATTTTCGGTAGCGGAGCGGCTGTGGGAGCCTCTTCTTGAATGTTTGGCGAAGCTTCAAGGTACTATGCATAGCAGCTTGCATGAATGCTTAGCTAATGAAATACGCAACATGATATGATTTGACCCCATCACCACAACGCAATACTACGTGCACAAGTTTCAAGCTATGAAAGGTTTGATTAAGAAAGACCCTAGCATACTAGGTCACGTTGTAGATTTTTTATTTGTCACGGAGTTCCAAAACAAGGGAAGCCAACATGACCATGGTTTGCTATGGGTAGAGGATGCACCGATCTATTGGTCAGACGACAACAAATCGATTGAGGAGTTCATTAACAAGCACATCACTACAGACTCGTCACTTCTCGACCCTCTACAAAAATACATACAGAGCCACAGACATAGGAAAACATGTAAAAAAAGAGGAAAGCTATGCATATTCGGTGTCCCACGCCCACCAATGAGTGTAACAAGGATTCTCGAACCAGCGAGAATCGATGCGACTTGACAACACATAAGCCCAAAATGAAGGAAATATTAGAGATCCTTTTGCTACCATCCACTCTTGCGATGGACTTTGAGACATTCCTTTGCACGTTGCAAATTTCAAACGATGACTACTTAATGGCACTGCGTAGCAAGATTTTCGAGCCAACTATATTCTTGTGCAGGAAGCCCATCGACATTTACACAAACAAATAACAGCCATGGTTTTTGACGAGGGAAGCTACAATTCCAAATCCTAAGAAGCACAAGGGATCTCTCAAAAAAGAAGAGGATCTACTTGGACACTGCATGCAGCTCGAGGCACAAGCCTTGGCCTTTACAGCGAGTCATACTAGCTACTTGTTCACTTTTTTCTCTAGAACAAGTAGCTGCAAGGCTGATGGCACTCGCACAGGTTTGGGAGTTGTGCCTATAGTTTCACCTCATTAGAAGTTTCATTATAGCCCTTCCACATTCTGGACTATCTCTTCACATAGATTTCAAAATGGGTTGCTCATTTGAGACTGCTTAGCGTGTGGCTCGAGGGACCAATTGCATGCAGAGTGTGCAGCTCTAGCTCTTCTCTAGGGAGCACAAAACTGAGAGAAGCGGGAAGCCTCAATGGCCTGGTAGTATAGCTTTATGGAGGAGCACTATGTTCAAGCTCGCCTTATTCCATGATTCGCTCACACCCATTACAATTTGATACGCTCATGCCCAATAGACTCTAGTGCATCTATCCCCATGAGCCTCAATAGAATTACTCGAATGAGCCTTGTCCAATGTATCTCCTTCTCTCACTCAAGGCTGTCGAAAGTCTTGCTGGGAGCCCCTCTCGGAGGGTGGAGCAGGACTATTCAATGCTTTCTCATATGGGTTGTCCAAAATGTCCATATTGTGTAATGCTCTCTTTCATATGATAAGCTGAATATTTTCACTAAGATAACCCTTTTTTGTGTATTATGTCCCCTAGTACAAATGTATCACAGTAGGTCTTGTGATTTTGATCTCCGTTTGCTCTTATGTGATAGCGAAAATGAGAGAGGGAGAGAGACAGAGGAGTGCACAGGATATAGCTACCTGTACACTAAGTTGTATTGAACATGAACATGTAGATATATATGTGAACCCCTTAGGGTTAGGGTTAGGGTTAGGGTTAGGATTAGGGCTTGCCACAAGTATGGTGCAATTTACACCATCCTCAACACCTCTTAAATTGCACTGGGTAAGTAGAGGGTGCATGTACAAGACCTTTTTGTGTTTTGTTTGGTGCATATGATAGCATCCAAAACTGAAAAGACAATTGAAAGAAATTAGAGTAGTATGTGCATGTGTGCACACACTGACTACATAGCGGAAGCATGTACAATGAGTACAAATTAGGTGATCATGTACATAACGTGCATTTCCCCCTCTTAAGTTGTGGGTCATCCTTTGCCTTTAGGAACAAAACCTAGAAAATAGGCCAAAGGGGAGAGGAAGGAAATATGCAGAAAGTGAAGTCCACCTAGATTAAAGACTAGTCGATCGAAAGATGACTGCATGAAGAACGATGTGTATGGCTACATGATGAACATGTCAAAGCTGAACATGTCATAAGTCGCCGTGGACTATGCAGCTACTCTGTAAAAGAGGCATTTGGATGTGAAGCTAGTCAATGTAGCAATGGAGAAAGAATTCGGTAGGTTGTGACATATGAGGGTGTCACCACCAACCCAAAAGAACTGACAGCAATGGTGGAGGTATGCTGCAGTAGTGTAACCTCTATCAAATGATGTAGGATCATAAAATACTGCATAACTGGTGTGGACAAAGTGATCCAGGGTCTGCATAAAAGCTGGGGCCGAAGGTGCAGGTATGATACACCTCTACTGATGAAGAGACCCGTGAAATTGATAAGGTATGGCAACCTCTCGAACCTGTATGCTCAATTGTCATGAGCTGAAGGTCGTCTGATGTGTGCATAGCTAAACATCCATTGGCATGGGATGTAGCATTTGTTGTAGGCTCAAAGTGGAGCTCACAATGTAAAGGCCTATAAGCCTGAAATACATCTGAGAATGCATAAGATGTCCCTGCGGCATATGCGGTGCCGAATGCTAATGTAGGGATTGATCTGAAGTCATGGATCCAACCACAAATCTACATCAAGTATGGACTATATATAAAGCCATAAGTACATGATGAAACACTGAGTCTCCCCAGGTTGCGCCATGGCTATGAACCTGATGATGTCTATTGCACTGGGCCAGCACCGCACTGATGCATAAATATCCTCATGCTGAGGAATGATCTGCTAATCGAAAGAGGTGGTGATCATTGGAGGGCGGTGCAATGCAACATGATTGAGCCAATGCTGGAATGTCCTAAAGACTAATCTGTTGATCTGTACTACTAAAGGGAAGTGAGCCCAAGGTATGCTCTATGTTAGGGGTGAAGGCATTAGTGATGGATGCTAGAATGAAGTCACCTGAAGAGTTGAATGCACCGTGGCATATATCTCCGCATGCGGCTAGAGAAGTGAGTGCCTCATACTGAGGACTTACCTGCTGAATAACTGCATGATCACTGGTGAACTCCTGTTGAGTATCTACAAATGTGGTGGTAATAGATGGAGTTGGATCCATGCATGAAAGTGATGGTTGTGCATCACTGGAATCAGACTGTGCTGATGTAGATGAGACTCATACTAAGGACTTATCATCAACGATAAATGGTTGAAGAAGGTTCTCTTTCCACTCACAGATCTCGTCCATAGTCATGACTAACTAGTATATCATCAACTTGTGATGTGGATAACTGCATGCTAGAGGCCGGGTCTGCTAGTGCTCTATTCAAGAGGCTTACCCATGTACCGACGACGAGAATGTCTACCCATGAGAACACTATGTCAGAGCTACCACTAGGGGGCTTACGCTAAACGGTCAAAACCAAGTCATGTGAGAACTACTATGTGCCAAGGGTCAAGCCCATAGTGAAATGATGACAACTGCATGTTGGGAGTAGCCAAGAGGATGTACAAGGCTTATGTGTGTGTGCAGGAACCAATGCCAAAAAATAGTCTACAAATGTGGTTGTACATGGGTGGCATATGTGCGTGCAAGATATGTGTAACAATCCTAAATCTGAGGAAGATAAGTTTGCCAAGTGTCACACTAAGTGATGAACTGCTGAATGCCAAGAGACTAAGCTGGTATTAGTGTGTGAATGTGTATGCCGATGATAGATCTGATGGGACTGACCACAGTGGGAACTAATCAGGTAATGTAGCAATGGCTTACTTGGCTTGGTGGAGTTGTATCTCCTCTATGGCGGTGCTAGTCTACAGCTAGACTACACGTCAAATCACAAAATATAGCAAATGAATTTTATCTTGATTCACTTTATGTGCTGGGTATGCTGCAGTGCATCAAAAGGTGGTTCCAATGAAGAGGATTTGATGATGCTGACCTATGGAAAAATCATATGATAGATCTGAGATGCTCAACGCATAGAGCATGAC